>NC_089885.1:1218636-1523295 GCF_040182565.1 Anser cygnoides | reverse complement strand
ACAAAATGAAGTTTAAAGCTTAGCTTTCAAAGAATATTATGGGTTGTTTATGAATTTCTATTATCCAATCTAATTTACATACAGAGGAAATGTACTGTAACCTGTTAGAAGTATCTTTAACCTGAAGACTGCTTGCAAAGACAGATAGATAAAACAATATAAAATACAAATTTAAAAATCATTTTTAAAGCATGAATTCTCATGCTCTTCTATTTTTAAACATTGTTAAACTTTCAATATATTTCTGAAACCTCATAATTTTAAGTTGGAATTTAAAAGTAAGAAAAAACTAAACAAACTGCGCAATTATAAAATCAGCACCAATTTATATATATATATAATTTTATTTAAAATTTAGATCCCTATTCCCACACTCTAATAAGCTGTATAATTTTTGTTTAGAATTTTTCTGCAAACATACTACAATAAGCTTCTTTTATTTGGAGACAAAATACAGTGGCACTACTGGAAGGAATTTCACAACATTACATTTTTCTTAAAGGACAAGCAAACTTTCAGGGTTGGAAATGGGCAAGCATGACTGAGATCTGTTACTTTCTGGTACTTCATAGTTTCTGGACCTTTCTGACATGTCTAGCATGAAGCTTTTGGAATAAAAGTGTTTTAGATAAAAAAAGCTGTTATAATTCTGCTTTACAAATTTTTTCCATGATTAATTAATACAAACCTTCTGTTGCTGAAGTTTGCATTTAATTGAAAATACTGACACTCTGGTTCTATCACTGTAAGAAAATCAATCCATCTATCAATTCACTTCATGGATGTAAACAGCAATCCAGCAGAGATCATGATTATTTAGTATAGCCAGCAAATGTGTAAAGAGAGGGGCTCAAATCTGTACCAAACACCTCTCAGACTGTTAGATTAAAACTAAGAGGGAATACTTCTTATGATCTGGAAATAAACTGATAGCACATAAATAAAATATTCATTTTTCCAACAAAAAGTGTAGCTTATCCTCAAATTGTTTACTTGTCCTTTACATTTTTTTTTCAGGCAAACAAAACTGCCCCTTCAATGCACTTGATCTTGAAAGCATGTCATTCTCCTTAGAGAAAAATCTGTTCAGAATTTCACTGTATCTACCACAATTTTGTATTGAAAAACTTCCTCTTCCACTTAGAAAATGACTTCACCACTGATTTATTTGCTGCTCTGGTATTAAAACATTGACACCCCAAGAACCTAAAAAAAAAGTTAGAAATGGTGTCAATTTGTAGTCTACTACACATTTAACAAAAACAAAGCAATTAATATATGATTTAAGATTAAGACACTTCAAAATATGTTAAGGCATTGTAAGTTTATTTTTCCTCCAAACCAAATTCACCACACTTCTGATTCACGTAATAATATGAAGAGGGCTCCTCATTCATTAGAAAATGTTTTTCCACACTTGAAATTAACTAGATCCAAAAGGAATGTGTTAAAGACTGTGCTTTAATTATTTTAGATAATAATTGCAAAATAATTTAAAATTAGTTGCCTAACCTAGAATTCTTTGACAATGATGGTTCTATAGGCCTTAACCTGTAATCAAGCGGGCAGTTTCTAGCAACTAAGCCTGAGATAAAATACTCTATACATAGACTGGCTGCTGCCATGCCTGTGCTCATAAAAACAACAGGTCATCTTGCAGCAGCAAGCCAGGACACAAACTTAATATTTTGTATAGAATACGTAATTTCTATCAGAAAGAGAATAGAAAACAAATCAAACAGTAAGCAGAAAAAAAATAAAGTACTGTCCTTCAGGAGACTACGTGATTAAGTGAAGAAAAAGCTTTCCTGAAATGAAGAATCAGTTTCCATTCCCATGTGGGGACAAGCCATATGATTTTCTATGCCAATGAAAGCATGTATCATCACTGATAGGCCAAAAAGGAAGATTCCAGATCTTGTGACTGTCCTACCTTTTATAGTACTCCCTAAATCAGAAAGAGCCATAGAGACATGAGACTTAATTCTTCTGAATCTTAACACTGCTGTTCACAATTATTTGTTTCCAAACCAATTTTTACTGCTCTTGGCATTAAATTCACTTCAGATGCATCATACAAATGTAGTGCACTGCCTGCCTCTGACAGTTAGTGCACAACAAAGTTGTGCCCAGCACAGCTGCCTCTGGCACCAGTAACGGACACCCCAAAATAAAGGGTGGGCTAAAATTCTGATCATAAACTATGTGCATCTGAATAAACTCAATGCATTTTGTCTAGGTGTATTAGAAACAAGTGCCACAACTCCAAGAATGATGGACCTCAAACAAATTATATGAATAAAATAAAGTAACTTTACTCAGAGGAGGTTTTTTTGCATTTATGTTTTTTTTTGTGTGTTTTTGGTTGGTTGGTTTATAAACATTTTAAATACCCAGTGATCCTTAGCTCTGCTTTAAGACAATTTAATGCTGTCTCTTAAATTATTAATAGAACTTTCCCACTTAGACAGTTAAATTCATTTAGGTGGAGTTTACGCTAAGGAGCAGCTCTCTGTGATGCAGCTGTATTCTGTATTCCTGCAGAAATCACCCTTGCTGTGTCCTTACTGGGAGAAAGGTTTGCTAGATAATGCCCCCTTCACCATACCAACTTATTTAAAGTGTGCCACTGCTCCCTCCTTGCAGAGAAAACAGACTATAGCTTCTTCTCCTGGCACATGGAGGCAGGATACTGATAGTCTCTCAGAATTGGCTCCAAAATCTTGCAGAGCAATGCGACTGTAACCAGCTGCCATCATGTGGTGATACTCCCAAACTGCAGCTAAGGAGTGCCTAGCAAATCCTGGGCTCACGTGGCAAGGATGGCAAAAAGAATGAGAAATAAAGTAATAGGAAAGAAAACTAGCTAACAGTAAACAGAGTGAAACGATTCATAACTAACTTTTTGAAACTGAAAAGCTGAAAGGTTTCTGAAAATCTGTGAGATTCACCTGTAGAGGACCAAATTTTCAGTGCTGTCAGAATAAAAATGGTATTTCACAGATCAATTAACTAAAATTAAGAAGAGGAAGGGAAAAACTATTTTAAAACAGTCAGAAAACTGGTGATATACTTTCTAGGTGTTACTTCAAGAACAGAACACACAACAGCCAGATGCACAACCTAATCTGATTCATTAGTACTAGAAACAAAGGCCTACTGGCACAAAATATATGGATTTGCATTTAAAACAGTATTAAGACTTTTTTTTCTCTCTCATAACAAGAACAGATTCACGCTGCAACAATACTGTAAAAATATGTAATCGTCTTCCAAATTCCACCAAGCTGTCCAAGATTCCCAGGAAGCCTTGTTGTACTGTCCTCTGCTGGGTTGCTGCAGCTTGTTATTTCCAGTGTAATTTTGTACCAGCTACACAAGGTCAAAAATGGCTGCATACATTACAAGTGGTTCAAGACAGAAGGAATCCCTCATGCAGTTTTTTAAAAGAGAATAGAGACTGCAGATTTATGAAGTCGGAAAAAAGGGCAACTGCAAGCAGAAACTACAGACTTCGGATGTTTTGGACCTAAAACTATATATGGAAAGAAAAAATACCTCTCATCTCTATAAACATATATCTGTATTGTCTCTATGATCTATATTCTCTATTATCTTACTTATGAATAAAAGTTAATATGGCAATTTATAAAAAAACCAAATCATCCAACACTGACAATTGGTAATGTCACTAGAATCAACTGAGTTCATCACAACAGGAAACTTGCTTTAATATAGCGTATGCACAGATTTTTATTTTATTTTTATGCTCTTTGCTACCAACCTCTGTGATGCTCTTTTCCATACTAGAAGTGTACCTTCTCAGATTTAAAGGCTTTTGATTTTTACATAGCTACATGTAAAGTATTAAGAACAAAAACCCTGTAAATTTGCAAAGAATATTAACTATCTTAGAATTTATAAAGCTGAATTACAGCATAAAGCATTTCATTGACTCAGTCTGCCAAAATGAGCTACTCGAGACAGCCTAAAGATTGCATTCTTTCCATTTAAAATTTGAAGTAAGAGTATTGTAATCTTAAGACTGATTTTACATTATTTTCCTCTTACGTACGTTAACCTACCGATTCATCCATGATTGAAGCGGGGTCAAAGAAATCTGGTTTTAGTTCCGTTCTTTCTCTCCTGTTCTTTGATGGTGGCTACAAAAAGCAATCAAATAAACACATTAATAGTAATTTCAGAACATACACATAGAGTTTTTAAACTATAATAAGTGAAGCTGAAGTCTCAAGGGATAAGAATTTATGGGACACAGATTTTCATACATCCTCATTGAAGAAGCGTGTTTGCCTTTAGTATGTCAGTTTGGAAAAAAAAAAGGTATATGTATATAGGTAGTGGCACAGCCATTTAAGAATGTAAAGATCAACATGAATTGTTTTCTGTTTCACAGAAAGGAAAAATTGATTCAAATATCTTACTCGAAAGCAGCAATACAAACCCAAAATTGACTAAAAGGACAAGGAAGTTTCTTACTAGGTCTATGTCCATGGTGTCAAAATCCATGCCTTCATTGAGATCTTCAATTCGCCCTTCTGATGACATCATCACGTCTTCAACGATTGGCTCTTCATCATCTTCCATTAGACTTGTGCCACGCCGACTGAATATGAAAAAAAAAGCAGCGTGTTATTTAGCACTAGATCAAGTTACGTTTTATCTGAATATTTAACAAGTTTATGTCTGCTAATGAACTGTCAACAAATGATACTTCCATTACATAGAAATTAAATAAATTCAATAAACGTGTTAACTACTATTAAAAGAAGTATTCGATGAGCTAGAAGATTCTAAGAGAGTAGGTGAGAATGACTTAATCAACTTAAGGAATTTTGTGGGACTTCTAATTGGTATTCTGAGGTGCTGTAGGAACTGATATGCAGATCAAAACTACACCCAATTCAAAGATTTCCACGAAAATATTCATGCCCTACATAGAAAGGTCATAGGTTTGCCACCTAAATAAAATATGGATTTTATTTTTTCTTCCCTGCCTTATGACAAGGCAAATAGCAACGTCTGTTTGGGTTGGGAAGTTCTACATAAGATTTTCATGACAATCAACATACACAACTGGACGTCTAGTACTACAGGATTCCTCTCAATTTTCATGTTAATTTTGGGTCAGACAAAACCCTTATTGATCACAGAAATGCTGAAGACAGCAGTTTCTTTAAAAGGAATATATATATATATATATTTAATAAAATAGATCCTGACCTCTAAACTCAGAAGTAAAAGGAGAATGAAACAGTAGAAATAAACTTCTGAGCTTAAACTTTGCTTCACACATTGAAAACCTACTTTTAAAAGTAATTTTCATTGTTCTTTTCTAAAAAGGATTGTGCAGTTGAGAATACATAATGAACGTGCTTTGCATGTTGCACTGATTATATGTATCTGCCACAGACAGCAGTCAGTTCAACAACACACCCAGTTCCCTTTATTACAAAGTTCACTACTGTTAATTTTTCTTAAGTTAAAAAACAAGACAGAAATCAGATCAGATGAATATATTATGCTAAATGCATCACCATGCACTTTCACAAAAAAATACTACTGAAGAATTGGAACATGTATCTCTCTTAAAAAATACAGGAATAATATTGCATTTAATATACGCTTCCCAACCCCCTGTAGTAACATTTCACTCTCACTCACATAGCATGTTGCAAGTTGGTTCTCAGCTTGACGTAGTTCATCGCTGCCCTCTCCTGTTGTTGTCGTGCGGCTTCTTCCTGTTGCCTTTGAGCCAACATCCACGTTACTTGCGTGCTTAAAAAGACCATTATTCTATTTTAAACATGAACTGTTTTTGTGTATGAACTAGCACAATGCAGACCTACTCATTTACGTACTTGTAATCGAGTGGAGCTTGGTGGTGTTCAGGCTGCATAGGATAGACACCCATATAACTCTCTTCAGGTCGCAATCTCTTGGGCTCCCTCATTATCGTGGAAGTAAGTTGAGGTGTCTGCATCATGACTGGTGTGTGCATTGTCTGCTCCCTGTTCATCCACATACTGTCACTACTGCTGCTTTCTTCAGCTAGAAGAAAACACTAGGTATTAAGAAACTTTTTCAAGCTAGTCTAAAACTGAATGTTTAAACAGTTTAAACAAATGTACTTCCTGAGAATCAGTTTTTTTACTTTTCACCACAAATTCTTACATGTGACCCCAAAAAGCCTTAATTCATAACCACTGACTAGACTATTTAAAATGCTTTTATTTTCTGTAAGTTAGCACAGTGTAGTGCCCATTACTTCCTTTTGTGCCTCAGTGTTATGTTATTCAGACTCCTCAGATGAACAGTTTTTCCACTAAACACAGGCATGCACACAAAGTTATCCTATCTAAAGATATACATTAAAGCATGCAAATTCTCTCAAGCTAAGAAATAGGGATCAACAAATGTAGCTTCTGAGTATCTACTCTAGTAAGTTTTAAAATGAGAGAAATTCTACCTTCAGGTACTTTCCGTTTCCCTGTTGCTGGCTTTGTCTTCTTATTTCTTACTGTAGATCCTCGACTGCTGATTCCACTAATTACTGACATTGTATCATCATCCCCACCAGCTAATAAAGAGTTTCGGTAGGACATGAGAGGAAGCCACACATCTTCTCTTCGTAGAGACATCTGAAAGGTCATAAACTTCTCCAAGTAAACATACCTTTAAATGGAAGAAAAAAATGAGAAAGATGCAAGACATCTGTAACATGATGTTAACATGTCAAGATAAGTAACTACTCAATTTAACACCCAAGGCTCCCCACCTAGTTAACAAAACCAACCAATAACAAATTCAGAATATGATTTCTGTTCATTCACCACAGAATGAGAAAACAAGGGTGAATACAATTTACCCTTTATGACTATGCTTGACTGCATCACTGTAAAGTTGTATTTTAGTGCCAGAGATTCCTTTCTAGGTGAATGCAATACACATACATACATATTCAAATAGATATCTTATTGTTATCATTACAAATATTAATGATATTAAGAAAATACTTACACTGTTCTTTTGTCTTGTCTGAGAAGTTTGGAGGAAAACTCACTCAGAATATCAAGAAATGCCAAATTCAATGGTGGGTGGCTCTCACCTTGTGGATTAGGCTCCTTAAAGGCAAATTCTATGCCATCCCTAAGAAAAAGTTGAAGATTTATTTACATAAGGCATAAACTAAAGAAAAAGTTATCAGTACTGGGAGCTATCAAAACTAAACACCTTCCCCTATTTCAAGGGAGCAACCATTCAGTGTTTCCATGTTCTAGCAAAAAAGTGAACACAGTTCGTAATTTGAACATGGACACACTTTTTGTCCTAATGTTTCTAACTCACGTTTCAAGTTTTCTGCAGGTGGCAAAGATCATCACCACTGATAATTAAAATCGATCTGTTCTTACTGTTATGTACATTAAAATGCTTTTTTTGTGACAGCATCAACACTGCTTATCATTTACAGGCTTATACAATGATGCTAAAGAAAAACATGATTTAACATTTGGGTTTAATTCAGGAACAAAGACACAGTCACTTCCTAACTTATAAACGGGTTATAACTAAAATGAATTTCTTTAGTGCTAATGCAGTTTATATTAAACCAGTTTTGAAAGACTAGAAAGACATTTTAATGATGTTAGTCGAGAAGTGCTACAAAAATGGCAGTAATACAAAGCACACAATTACTTGTGTAACATAGCAATAGCTTCTCTTGTTTTCAACTGATCCAGTCCAAACGTTAAAGCAAAACGTCGAGCAAGTTCCTTTATGCCACTGAATGTTGGCGATGATCTGTCAAAATTATAACCATTTTCTTGAATCATTTCATTGAAAAGCTGTATGAAATGAAAAAGGAGATTTTCATTTATTAAAAGATCATGACAAATTTTGGACCAAACAGCATAGAGTTCAGTTTCAGTAAAATGTGTTTTACAGCTTTATTTCTTAAATCAACAACCTGTAAAGATACAAGTTTATGATCAGTAAGTCAAAGCTACTCTTGAAGAGTTTGTATGTTTGAGTTAAGCTTGGACAATATGTGCACTTCAAGGAATGCATCAAACTATGTTGGACTACAGATTTCAGCACTTCCTTAAGTGGGACGTCCCAGAGTTGAGAATACTGAAAATTAGTAAGATTCCTTGATGTGTACACTAACAGAGAAAAAATAAATGCAGTAAACTACTACTCCTATATAACTCATTTTTTGTGTATTTTCCAAATAGAAATACAGCAAAGAAATTCTAAAATGGAAACATGTCTTCAGGGAAGTTGCCAACGCCACCAGAAGCTCTGCCAGTGAGGATCAAACTCAGCTCTTCATCAACAGCCAGCAAACTTGAACGCTCTGAACTTTATAATTTTTTTTTTTAGATCAGTTATTTCAACACCCTACTGAATTTCTCTGTAATTCTCTTCAACAGATGATTTTTCTATTATCTTCTAATTTTGTGCAACACACGCATCCTTTCCCCACCCATGTAACAGAGAATAAACCAAAACCAGGTTTAGTCAGGCTATGCACATTAACTTGCATTTATAGACACACTTTGGCCCACAGCTGCATGCTTCCTTTTAAACTGGTGCAGCTTACTCCAACTTAGTTATTCCCTTTATCCCTCGTCACTTCTAGTATTCCTTCTCTGCTTGGTTTCTGTTTTGAGTTTTCATAGAAACATGCTAGTTCACGTTTAAATGTAAGGAGATTGTGTTTTCATGTCTCCCCCTCTCCCCCCATTGGTTGTGGTTTGTTTGTTTTTGGATATTTAACAATACTTGGGTCCCCTTGTGTTACTATTCTTGTAGTTGTATTAGGCTTATGTAATTGCCTTCCTATTATGTGCGCAATTTCATAGAATCATAGAATATCCCGAGTTGGAAGGGACCCATAAGGATCATCAAGTCCAACTCCTGGCACCGCACAGGTCTGCCCAAAAGTTTAGACCATGTGACTAAGCGCACAGTCCAATCACTTCTTAAATTCACATCCATTTTCTGTCTGCCCTTTAAAATATATGGGGCAGGCTGTTCATGATACAGAAAAGATTAACAAGGACAGAATTTTCCTGACATCACAAATACTTGCAAACTCTAGTGAAAAGTCAGCAAAATCAGTAAAAGGAGACCCTAGCCTTCAGCTGCATATTTTGTGCTGCAGTTCCATCAGCTAGTTAATGTCACACTGCTATCAAAAGGAAAGGTATCATCCTCCTCTTGTACTGGCAATAATATCTAGATGGATAAACCAGCTTAGGGGCTTCACTAAGGATTTTTTCTGGTTAGTTCACAACCAGATCCACGTAAGCTGTATGAACTCCAGTACTGACACAAAGGGGTGTGGAGAGAGGACAAATTGAGATACATTTTCCTTTCAACAGTAGCACACATCTATGTTGAATTGAAGTGGTTGGCAGAGATGTGCTTTACTGGTCTGATTCTCCTCAATCCTGTAAGATTCATGCAGATGGCCCATGTGAGCAGATGAATCCAACTCATGACTGAATTCATAAGGTCTCCACACAGACACGCTCGTTTACTGAAGAGAGCACTAAAACGTTTTAATTTCAAAGATAGGTGAAGCACCTACCAAACATTCAGAAATACTGAAAACAAACTCACAACTGGTCTTAGTAATTGTTTGTTTTCAAATCTACCTTCCATAAGAGCTTCTTCATTAATACCTCACACTATAAACAACAGCACATGATATACTGCATGGAATTTCATGCTTAGAAGATTGTAAATCATTCTTACCTGTTGCAAGCTAAGAATAAGTGTTTTAGCACACTGGATTTTGTCTATCTGTCTTGTTTTACTCATTGTTTCTTTAATAATATCACCATAGTCATTGTAGTACTAGGAAAAATCCAAACAAAATAGGTTAACTTTCCATTTTAGTTGAAAACATAACAACTACCGAATTCTTCAGAAAATGACATCTGTTACGCTATTTAAAAGAGAAATTCAGACACTCTGAAAAGAAAAAAAAACTAACATGTTTATGCTTACACCATCAAAATTGTATCTTAAAATACCTCAAAAAAATCAAACAGTATTTCCATTTATTTTCATTCTCGTTTAATGTCATCAATATTACTTTAGAGGCAGAATGAGCTATTTATCTTGAAGGCCATGACACACTTATTAATAGCACATATTCACCCCTTCAGGGTACAAGATTAGAATCTAATCTTTTTTGGAACTACTGTAACTCTGATGGGGAGTTTTCTATTTTCTCTGTTTAAACTAGGCTCTTATGGACAACTTCATAATCATAATTTTTCCAATAGAGACAGCTGCCAGTTCAGTTTCTAAAGTATTTGAAGTTTAATACAGTCCCAAGTAGTTATTTTGCGATTCAGAATATAAATAAAGGGCACTCATACAAAAGCTGGCTGCCTGAATTTTTATTTTTGTTTTTAAAATGTAATCATCAAGAAGCAAGTTTTTAACATGTTCACAAAATGAACTCATATTATTGTGCAGCTGTGAATCCCAGGTGGCAAGAAGGGATTTCATATTTAACAAAAGTAGCAGCAGATACAAGGAACATGTTTTTTCTAGGAGAAATAAAGGAAACTTGCAAGACAATCTTCTTCTCTTCTACAAAATTTAAGCTGAAATTATTTGATAAGGCTAGATATCAAGTCAACCTGTGTGAGAAGATTCTTAAAAAGACTGATAAACTTAAAGCTGAGGTAAAAATATACCATCAACCAGATATCCTTAAGAAAATAAATTTATTAGAAACAAAGTAAAAACAATTATCAGTTTTTCTTCCTGCTCCCCCACTATACAGGAACTGTGAAATCATCACAGCTATTTTCCCCCCTCTTATGGAGGGAGAACTTCAACAGGCCTTCTACTGATACGGAGTTTTGTAGGCTTCGTATTTCAAATCAGTTATCTCACAAGGAACAAATTAAATAACAATAAAAAATCCACAGCTACTATATTCTAATGCTTCTACTAAGTATAACCACTAGCCTTCCGATTTACCTTCATATATTGCTTGAAAATGTCTGCAGCAGTATTCATTTCCACCACAGTATATACAATGAGTTTACAGAAAGCTGCAAGCAGATTTCTTCTTTTGTGCAATGCTTCAATTTTGCTAGCTTCATCATCCTGCTGTCCATCTGCAAAGAGTTTGGAAGATGAAAACTGTTGGGTTTAAACACTTCAAGTTTAAGTATTGTATACAATGATGCGGGCTAGTGGTCAGGGTTTAGGAAAATCAAATCTCAATTCTGACAGCAATGCACTTCATTGCCCACTGACAAGTCTCTCTTCCTGAGATATATAATATTTGTGCCTATGAAAACAAACCATCATGATTACCCTACATGTCCCCAAAACATAAAGGGCTTTAAACAGCTGCTGACATTTAGAAAAAAACCACAAACCTACCTCTTTGCTCATGCACATTTCTCATTGCTAGAAGAAGAGAAAAAAAATAAAGGCACAAAATACCACTGGCAAACAAATGTATTAGTTAGAAGGCAAATAACATAAAAGAAACGTAAGTTTTGCACCAACCTGCACTATTATTATCATCATCTTGATCAATGAAGACATGATCTAAAATAAAACTGAGTAGTTCAGATTGTAATGAAGAATCAGGAGTGTAAACAAGTGGTTCCAACATATCACGTCCTCCTGTCATAATCTGATGGCTGAAGATCATCAACACGTCACACAGAATTGTGAAAGCCTATTAAAAAGAAGCCTTAATAAATATTTGCTTGGAAACTGGATTTTAATTTATTTAAATACAGAATAACATATTTTCACTGAGCTAAGTATTTAAAGCCCAATGGTGTATGATGGTGCCTCAAGTCCTAATCAACTCAACAGGCCAACTGGAACTTAAAATGTGAATAGCTTCCTACATGAAGTTGCTGTATGACTCTCTCTAAATAAAAATGCTGCACAAATGTATCCAACTAAATATCAAAATATTTTAAGAATGAAATATGAAGAGCATGAAACTCTCAAATTCTGCTTGAAGGATGCCACATGAGGATACTAGAGAACTTTGCAGTCACCAACCATAGAACATTCCACTTTTCTAATTGTTTTGATCACATCTGGAAAACACATAGCATGGCTGAGGATATTCAATCCCTTCAGATCCTAAGGTATGTCTTGCTCCCAAAAAACCAACCACCTCTTCATTTTGCTGGCAAACTTGTCCACCTGACATCAGATTTCAATGTCTGTACTACAACCCCACGAAGTCTGAATGCATCAGTACCTAGACTGATATTCTTTAAACTAACTGGACAATACATTGCTTAACGCTGCACTTCATCGTTTTCACCATAATCTCTTACATACTACCATTTTAGCGTAAAGATCAGTTCTCAAACTCCTCAAAGGAAATGCTATCATTTTCGTGGTCATGGAAATACATACGCTCCTCTTGAAGTTCCCTTCCAGGAGATTAGAAAGGGAAAACACCTACATGCCCTACGTGACTGACGCAATTTGTTTCTAGGGCATGTGCCCGAAAATAAGAGTAGATTTTTAAAGAGACCTACTCAGAGCTTCAGTGACTTTTGTCATACTTTCACACCCTACACCTTATGACTTTGATACTAGTTAACTCTCAGACTTAAAACAAGCAGTTCCAGGAAGAACTTATAATAAGATTCTTGTTATAGCAAGAGTTGCAAAAACTGCAATTGTACGACTAAGTGGACTAGATATTCAACTACAAGCTCAAGGACTTTTTTTTAATCACCTTTTATAGCAAAACGCTCCTGGGCTTTCTATTTGTTTAAATTAAAAGTACATCTATAGAAGATAGTTTGGTCCTTCTTCATAGAGAGATGCTAAACTTTTTTTTTTTAATCTTGTTTTAGCTTTCTAAAGGTTGTTATGGCATTTACTTTGAACTAATCCTGCTATCAGTTACCTGTGCTCTTCAGTGGATCCTGAAATCCATACAAATGTCCTGGCTGAAGGACTATCTGAACACAGACTGGAAGAGACCCAGCCCCTACAGCTGACCCAGTTACCCTCAGAACTCAAGGCAAGATATCTCAGTTCAAAACTGAAGAAAAAAAAAAATCCCCAAACCTTCATGCCTGTATTTTCCTTCAAAAAGCCAGGACTTGTGTCTCCTACCTGAGATACCAGGCACTCCTGACATGGACTAAATACCTACATATTTTACGTCTCAATTATCTAAGGACTTGGATTCAGCTAAAACTCTCGGCCACAAGGAACAACTACATGAGGGACTGACTACAAAATTGGTAAGACAAATAGGTCATCAGAATGCAGCTCCCTGGAACTCAAGCAAAATCTGAAGCTTTACTCAGTGCCCTAACTCCTTAGATCTGAAGCTCCTATCACAGCCTGAGCAGTACATCACTGCTGAGGCTTTTAAGCACTTGCTGGAATGGTCTCCAAGCACCTCGAACTAATGCTGTTAACAATTCACCAGTGTGTATGTGTACTGAAGGGCGACCAAGAAAAATGAATGCCTCTTCTCAACAATAAAATCCCTCAGGTTACAGTGCATATGTGTTTTCATTAACACACACACTGACTACTCATCCTTTTTCTCTTGATCCAGAGATGCACAAAATCCTAGGGTTCTGAAGTGAGGAATATACTCTGTATGCAGCACCATACCGAAGAGGAAGAGTGAAATTGACCATGTATGTTCCCATGTGTTTACAAGAAGGGGAGAGGAAGGTTGTTTTCTTCATGGGTCTTGAGTGCTTCGTTACATATGTATAATAGTGGAAACGTGGCAGTGTAAAAGCACTCTAAGAAATAAATAACTTGCATCTTCTATATAGCTGTTCCCATCCCTTCCAACTCTGTCTACAAATCCACAAGCACCTCCGCTGGAGGTGTGTGACATGACAACCAAGAGTTTGAGATTGAACTATCCCACCTAAAATAAAAGTTGTAATGCTTCCACAGTGCACCTGCCCATTGTCTACATAAAATAACAAGAACAATTAAAAAAAAACACTCTTCAAATAAAGTTTATGCTGCCTAAAGTTACTAGAAAGAATCAAGTTTAAATTGGTTTTGAAATCCCACCTAAATTACTTAAAAGAGGGCAAATACACAGAAGTGCAGTGTACACAGAAGACTCAAAGGGCATTAAGCCTAAGCATCCAAGACACTTATCCCACATCCTCACATAAACTTGAATAGTTCCTTTTGCTAGTATTTGACACTTCTTTAGAAGTATAATATTAGAAGACTATCAGGATAAACAACAATCACTAACCTGTTCCTTAACTGCAGTGTTTACATTGGTCAGGTAGTGTTGACAGATTTGACAGAACACTCTCATCTGCTTCTTCAGACGTAGAAGATCCTCCTTTAAAGAGAAAGATTTCATGTAACTGTTCAGCTTTTTCAATTTCATATTCATATATAGTGCATGCATTTTCAGAGCTATCCACCACAGACCTCATACGTAGATGCGAATCAAAGTCCACTGCATTAGTTAAATTCACTATTACAAACAAAATTAGCAAGGAGCTATTCCCTCAATTTTGTCATCCTGTGTACTACAATAGAAATGGAAGTTGGGATGAAATCGGCAAAACTATTAAAAAAATAAATAGTAACAACAAAAAACAGTGCACAAAGCATTTTCTTTTTAAAATATCTGTATTTTCAGCCCTAAGTACAGATTTTAGGTAGCTGTGCAGCTAAACCAGACACAGCTACGTAGTATACTTTTATTTCACTGCTTGGGGATAAAGCAAAGTGTCAGATACGAGTTGGGGTTTTCTTTCCCTCTTCTCTAAAAAATAAGTGATTTTAAAAGTAACTTCAAAAATTTGCGATGACTTCCAGGAAAGTAGATTACTGAGCAAATAAAGTATCAAACTGATACAAATACCATCTGCATAGCATATTTGGTGTCCTAACTTCTAGTTACTCAACTAAACATGCAAAGATTCTAGCTCAGGCAGAACTGGGGAAGTCCAATTACAAGTTATCGTCAGGCCAGACAAAGAAGAAATACCCCTGAGAAATTTAAAAACTATCCAAGCAATCTAAAACAAAAGAAGTCTCTCCCTTCAAGAAAACAGGTAGCACGTTGGTACAATGCGTCATTGAATCTCAACAGGAGTCACAAAAGCAACAGCCACTTATTGACTATGACTGTACAGAGTTTAAATATAGTAAGTTTTTAGAACGCTTTCACTACATACAAAGTTTTATCTCAACATTTACCATTCAGATTGCTATACCAATCTTAAGTGAACTACACACAAGAACATATTCTTACTTTTATAGAGAATTATTCTTTTAAATTTAAAAAAATATATAATTAATTTGATATTTATTACTTTCAACAGCCTGCATCATGAAGCTACTTCTCATACTTAGTCAACCTGTTCACAGACAGCACAGGCCTAGAATTTAATTTTTGTTATGGAACAAAAATCTTTAGGCACAGTACATTCCTGTCACTTCTGGTTCTGTGTGTCAAATTCTTTGCTGTTATGTTCCATTGACATTGAACCTAAGTCAATGGAACTTCTGTATATACCTGGTATATATTTGGCAGCAGTCAAACAGTTAAATATAATAAAACAGGTTTAACTTCTCAACCACAACTGTAAAAGCTTTAATTTACCAAATATTATTATATTGGAGCAGAAATAGTCTTAATAAAGGACTATTTTTTTTTCCAAGTAAGTTATTTTCATTCCTGTTGAAAAGTATTACAAATTACATTTTACTGCACAATAGCTAAGTTAATATTCATTTCTAACCTAACTTTTCAATATTTACTTCAGCTTCTGCAGTCAGGTTTGTGATAAAGTCTTAATCATTGCTACCAAAAACTCAGACTTCTGCTTCCCCTTAAAAGAATAAGCTAATAAATCTTCCAAATCCTTCACTCACATAAAGAGTTCTCAACAATCTATGTATGCACTTTGTATCTGATATTCTGTTTTTAATAATTGTTAAAAGCAAGATGATGAACTAGTTGGCCAGCATGTGTTGAAGAATTTTGCATTTAGTAGAACTTCAGACTCTAATGACTGAGTCAGAAAGGCTGCAATTACTCATTGGATTAATGAAGTCATAACATGATTAAAAATATAAAGAGAAGACACTATGATCTCACATAGGTGTTCTCTGTTATTAAAAAAAAATAGCTCAAGTTACATATCATGCTTCTCTACTCCTATGATATATTGGATGCCCACACTACCATACCCAGAAACAAAGAAAAAAGGCAAAAATGTATACATTCTCACATTAAAACAAACTCATTGTAATAATTAATTGCTAATATATTAATTTAAAAAAAATTATACAATTCATTGATTGCAAATTGAGTCCTTTTCCCTCCAGTAAACTATGACAGACGCCTACAACACGTTAATTCCATGGACATAAGCAAACTGCAATCCCTTCTCTGAGATTTTTGAAGAAGTAAAATTAGAAAAATGACATTTGCCAGAGGTTTATCTTCCATGATCACAATAGATATATTCAATTACTTAAGATTCTTTCAACTTAGTGTTTGTGTGTCAATAATAAACATAACAATTTAGGGAAATATTATGATTTAAAAGCCAAGTATTTCATTGTTAAAATGATGAATTCTGAAGAATTTCTTAGAAATGCAGCTTTCAACAGGTGTATGTATAAAAAATTTCTGAGTTTTAATTGATTCCATCACATTTCCTGTTTGATGACACTGCAGGTACATACAAACATTTGTTTACTAACACAACTGGAACAAGGCATACCTTTGTGGAACTGCTTTCAGTGATTTTTGCTAGCTGCCAAAGGATTACATAATGAGTGCACTGCAGTGCATGAATAACAATCTGAAATCAAAAAGAAAAAAAATTTAAATTAAAAAGAGGCCAATGGAAGTCAGCAACAAAAGCTATTTACTGTTGTACCTAAAGAGCACATTTTAGCTACAAACCTGTTCTGGCATGTCTCCATTTTCAATGCCAGTTTTCAATAACTTGTAGTTGCAGCCAAACAAGTCCCATCTTGATAGGTCGTGAGCACTAGAAGCATTAGAAATGAAACAGAGATGTAAAAGAAACACCACTTCTGAAATTCAATGGTAACAACTACTAAAAGCTTCACTTAAAAAAAAAAATACAGTCATATATGTATATACACATACACAACCTCCCCCAAACCAAAACAGAAGATTTCAGTTTTGCGTCTCTCTCTCCTTATATATTCAAGAGATGCGCCATGTTCTGCACAACACTCCACCATTCACACTGAAACAAAAGTTCCATAAAATTTTATAGGTCTAAAATTTTAAAAACAAAACACAAACTACTACAAAAACAAATCATACAACACAAATCCTGACAGTTATGTGCAGAAGCCTACTTACTTGTGGAAAGCAGTGATTCTCTTCAATGTTGACAAGACCTGATAAGCATCATCTTCATCAGGTTCCTCCCCCTATTTAAAAACCACATTGTAATAAGTCACAAAGAAGGGGGGGGGGGGGGGGGAGGCAAAAATAACTTTATCTAAATTATTTATTAATGACATGCTTGTTTTTAGAAGATTTGAAGGGGTTGGGGGAGAAAGTAATGCACTGCATGCCCCAAACTGCTGAAAAGGCAATCAGCTTTCATGTTTAGAAGTAACACAGCAGCACAAGGAAAAATATGGTGAGGAGTGCAGGGGGAAGGAAGAATGTATTCAGGCAGCCTAGATTTCTGTGTATTATGTAGGTATTTCAATTTTCTCTGAAGAATCCAGCAGAGGCCACTGTCAGACAATAGATACTGGACTAGACGGGCCACGGGTCAGTACCTCAATCTTTAATCGCAGACCTAAGCCTCTAAGAGGGGTAAAGGAAGTTCTGATGGTCCCACAACGCCTGACAAATTTGTACTTGGAAAGAGAAAAGCAGTACAAAGAAAAGGTGCAAAATAGTATCTATTTGGGTACACAGGATAAGCCATCTGAGGTCACAGAAAACCCCCCTCAGTACACCAGCTATAACCCAAGTATTGGTGTATCAGTCACACTGCAACTGCCACGCATTTTCCTGTCCTATGGTAGCACATGACCAAAGCACTATGGATTTCAACAATTCTACCGGAGTATTTGTCATTTTCCTTCTAGTCAGCTGTTTGACATTTCATTTCCTTGCTTTACCCCTCATTCTTTTTTTTTCTTTCTTACAGACAGGGAACTAAATGATTACTAGGCACATTTCCTACTTGGCCCACATACATCTAGTGATTTCAGGCCAATGAGCAAGAGGAAAAGGAGCAAAGCATGACCAAATAAGTCTGCTGCCGAGAGGTGTGAACAAAGAAGTTATCAACAAAATGCTTCCCATGCTTTCACAGATAAGGAGGAAGAGAAGCAAGTTTTGTCTAAATGTCCCGTATGAATGTCTCAATATCAGAGGAACTTAATGACGTTAAATAACATACCAGGAAGTTCTCTCTCTTAAGCAGCAAAGAATAGGAATAAAATTATTTTTAACCTACTAAATACATTCAAGGATGTAAAGTGTTTTCCAGAGATTTTGCACACTGTTGTTGATAAAAGATCAATCACAGGCAAGACTGGCAACACTAGTACATCTGAGAATCCTAGCAGAACTAGAACGCTACATCTCTCAAAATTACAATCTTTATAGCAAAGGTGGAAAATTCAAACAATTTCATAGTTTATCTGAAATTTACCTCAAATTCCCCAAAAATACTTGTACGAAAAGAGGCCAAAGAATCACTGTCCTGATGTAAAGAAACAATCACATAATCACAGCAATGATACTGCTGTATTATTATGCTTGACCTCAGAATTTCGCAAGTCAGAAAAACATGCTGGAAATATTTACAAGGGCAGGAAAAGTTGATCTTGCACATTAAAATACCTCTTGCAGGAAGTCTTCAAGAAGTCGATTAAACTTGTCTGCCAATTCATCTATTAACTGACTTCTTGCAATATCAACCCTGTTAAAGATTGTGAATTCTTCGTTACAGAGAGCATGGTATGTTTTTGAACAGGCTTCCAAAACATCTATGTCTGTGTGCTTCTCCACAATATCCCGGATTTGTCGCAGTAAGGCATCCAAATGCTACAAGAACAACAAGGTGGAAAAAAAAAATAAAAAATAAAAAAAATTGATAAAACTTACTGAATTTTAAAATTCAATTTATTACTTATTTGTTTTTTAAAGCTTGATACAGAATACAAAACAGTTCTAGAAACCAGGTGATACTTTGGGGTAAATTAACAGTGAGTTAAAATTAAGTAGGAGCTTGTCAAAGACTGAAAATTCAATCTATTTTTTAAAAAGTTATTAAAAATTTGCAGTTGTTGGCATGGGTTTATCTAACACTTAAATTTGAAATGACAGATAAATTACACAGAAGCATTTATCTCCCACCCACAAAAACATTTATACATGGTCTTAAAAGCTGTATAAATGGAGAATTAGTTTCATGTTAAGTGTTAGCACTGAAACCAACTTCAGTTGTTGCCTCTCCTCGCCCCAAGTCACTCACTGCCCTCTAGGCTATGCTGTCAACTAAATATTTTATTACTATTTGACCCTAATCGTTTCCAGCTACTTGTTTCACAATGCAGCAAGTTGGTGCATCTTAGAAGGAGAAAACAGACAGGAACAGCCAGCTTCATTACCACAGCTAATAAACAGAGCAGTAACTATTTAATTTGCCATCTGGTAGTTTTCCACTTTTTCATGCAATGAAGATTGTGGTTTACTAGCTTCAGTGATCAGAAAAAGAAAATTTAGCAAGCCATTTCTATAAGCTTTCTCTCTCAAACAGCATACCTCAAACACGACCCTAACACAACAATAAACGCTTCTGCATTAAGTTAATCTACCTGACGAGATTCTCTGTTACAACTGGCCAAAACAGGCCTTCTAAAGCTAAGAACAGCAGCCGGACACCTATGTTCAGGTCTTATCCTCAACAAGGGTTTTGACAGACCAAGTCACACTTAATGAAAAATGTTGCACTTACAATGGTGACTGAAATTCCAATGAGGAAGTCTAAATTCTGTTGTCATGTGTCCCTTTCCCCATCTACCCCACCCCGCCTTTTCTGTTAAGTGTTAAGGGATGTTACCTTACCTTTTCTAGTCGCCCTGTTGTATAAATTTCCAAATCAAAGTACTGTGGCAACTGCAACAAGTTGGTGACTTTTTCAGCATCTACAGAATACTGTAAAATTGACAAGGAAAAAATAAAGAGTTCAAATGCAAATAATCTTGGATATAATATCACACAATACATCACAGAACAATCAAACATTAATAAAGACTCATAAGAAAAAAATGAAAACTTGTGTAAGCCATACAGTTAATTACAGAAATTATACTTCTCGTTGAACATTTTAACAGCATCTCAACAGCAAGAAATGGAATTAAACTTACCTTTGCTAACAACTGTGGAAGTGCCACTGCAAAAAGTTCCGTAATTTTTGTCCTGTCATCCAACTGGGTTTTCTTTTCCTTCGCTGTCAGCACCTAAATCATTAGTATTGCAAGAATTTTACAACTACAACCTTCTAACATCACTATAAAATATCAGTGAAAAAAAGTCAATATAAAAATTTTCAGCACTCAGAAAATGCAATTAAGAGTTGCACCTAAAACTATTGAGATTATGCTCAAAACAGAACTGACAATCTAGACAAAAAGTTTACCTTCCTTGCAACAAAACACTGTGATCAGAATGTTTTTCTTGATAATGAAAGAACAGCAATTTTTCCAGCTTGCTTACAATTTTTAATGATTAATATTTATTCAATTCATATGCCAATCTGATCTTCATATCTGAGTAAATGTTCAGTCTGTACCTACATAGGTTTTTCACCAACAGCTGCACAAGTCTTGAAAGCAGTTCCCTTCCCAGCTTAATGTCTCAGTAAAAGAAGGCTGCCTAAACTTCATATAATCAGAAAAAAAAGCCAATTGGTTGGACTGTGGTCCTTCCAAACAATCTATGGAATATATCCAATTCTCTCTTATTGTGCTCTTTAAAATTGAAAATAGCCTTATGGTTTTTTCACATACTGAATTTGGTCTTCTTTCCAACCTTCTTTTAAAATCAATTTTGTAGTACTTTTAATAGCAAAACCAAAGACAGTAGACCAAACAATATTAATTATGTGCCAAAGTCATGAACAAGTGAACAAACCAAGGCTGTCAGACACTGGAGGCTGTGGTAACAAACTCAATTTCTGAACTCAGTCCCTTCAGCAGCAGCCGCCTATGACTGTCTCCTTCTCCCCACACTGTCCCCACAAAGCCACTTCCACATGTCTACATAAGCAGGTTTTTGGTTCCTACCCTTTTCCCTGTTCCTCTTCCCACTGGAGGATGACATTCAGCTGCTTGCCGAATTGTACAAAGCATTATTTCAATCAGTGCGCTTTCCTGTCTATCTGTCAGAGCTGAAATTTCAAGAAACAGACGTTATAATACAGCTGAATTTATTTGTGCTTTTCCACAAATACAAATAACCAAGAAGCAAAACGGTTTTTTTTTGAATGATAAATAAGTAAATAAATAAAGGGGTGAGGAGATGGAGAATATAAGCACCTTTTAAAACAGCACAGGAAAATGTTTAAAATTGAGGGGATATCAATGGACAAGTCAAGGGGCAAGATGAAGAGACTATCAAGTTTTATAATCATTTTAGATCTTTCTCATTATTCTAAGGTCCATTTACTAGTACCCATAAATTACAGAATTATCTCAGCTTTTTTGTTTTTATAGTTATTAAGAAAATGACAGTGTTTTCCCATATGATAGTTTTAACATTGAGTAAAAGAACCAGTTTCACAAGCAATTAGTTTCTTTAAGCCCGAAAGTGCAGCCAGACCCTGTTGAACAACAAGACAATTGGACACTGCATGGTTATTCCCTCTTTTTTCTCCCATACTCCCTGCCTCTCTTCTTCAGCATCTAGCTTCCATACCAGAAGTGATCTCTTTCTTCTTCTCCTCACGTTTCATAATTAGTGATTATAGTCATTCAAAAATAGAGAATGTACAGGTACTCATAAATGTAAGCATCTTGTTCCCTTATAAGTCACACCCAATAGAAACTGCTTAGCAATATACAGAAGAACTACTGAAATCTCTTACGCTCTTCTCCATTGAGAGGTTCCTCCAACAGAAGACTGTTCATACATTCCCAGTCCTTCAAGAGATCTGTTGCACAGTCCCACATGCTGTCCACAAGATAAGCAGCATGTTCATGCAACTGAAATAAGAACATAAGTAAGAAAATAAGTATTTTTCTTCATTAGTAATAAAGTTCATTCCAGAAGTTGCTACAATACAGGGCATTTTCCTTGCTGGCTCTTGTCCATGGCAAAAACAAACAAACAAACAAACAAACAAAACACAACATAGAAATGCTGTGAGATCTCTGATTCAACAGAAATCCCTCTTCCCCAAGTAATGTAAGAGATAAATCCATCTCAACTATTGCAGAGTATTAAGTGCTGCAAGATCCATCAGAATCTGGAGGGGCTTTGTGTGTGTGTTTCTTCGTTTGTTTCATTGTTTTGTTTTGCTTCCTTGTCTGGTTGTGTTTTCTTCCCCTATTTGACCTTTACAGAGTTACTTTTAGTTTCTAGGAGTATGAAACAGTAGAATACAAAAACACCTGTCTGTAGTTTCTGGAACAGCGTTAACACCATTAGTTGTGTGACCAACCTTCAAAAACTGCAAGCCTAGCCCTAACAAATATCCTAAGAAATAGCAAAAATCCTAAATTCTTTCACCTAAAGGAGGTTCTCAGCACTTGATAGGATCTTGAGCATATTTGGTAACTTCTTATTTTCGTATGCTTCCCCCCCCCCCCTTTTACCTCCTTACAGAGTTCCTAAATCAGAATCTCTTTTCACCTGTATGTTACCATGAAGAACGGGGGAAAAATATTTGTCAGAGCGCTTACAGCCTGTCTCAACATTATGTACCTACAGAAACAGATCCTACAAATAAACAAAACCACACAAAACTGTCCCTTATGTCCTCTGGAATGTTCAAGTAATGGAGAAAAACTAGGATAGGTTCATAGTTATTAACTGATTGGGGGGGTAGGGGGAATAAAAACAAAAAGCAAACTGAAAAAACACCCATGAAACCAACTTACTTCACTTTCCAAGAAGAAAAACACTAACGTCTTCACAAGATTAGCATTCGGACTTTGTCTTCCCCTCCTTTTAAGTATTCCATCATCTTCAGGATCTCTGCGGCTAAAAAGCCTAAAAGAAGAACAATTTCAGGACAAACTTCTTCATTGCCTTTGCCACATTAATTTTATATCTATGTACTGTTTTTACAAATGCACACTTAATATCTCAGTGCACAGCTCTACATTTTATTTTGAATTGAAGTAATTTGGAACAAATGTTATTTGAACAATTTTGTATTTGCTGAGTTAGTATTTTACTGACAGCGTCCAGTGGAACATGTAATTATAAAAAAAATACTGTACAAAATCAGCGATAATTGCAAATACTAGCATTTATTGAACATCCCCATATGAGACTTTAAAGCAGCAAAGAAATACTAGGAAAAGGTCTAAAAAGTATTAGATGGAAACTATCTTGTTTTCCTGAACATCTGATGAAGGTGTTGAACAAATTTTGTTTGTTTTACAGAAAAATACTTCATGAAATGGTCATCCGATACAACTTTTTTAGGGAAAAAATGCTTAGTATGACAGAAGTACAAACTTTATCTACTACATGAGCATTTTTAAATGTCTCAAAAAACACAGTAAGGAAGGGGAAGAAGACGAGAGATGAATGCTTGTATTATCTATTCTGTACGTAGAAGCTTTTAAAATGTAGGCTTCAAAATTACTTCTGATTTTCTATTCAGAAAAACTACATTAGTATTACATTTTCTAGAAGTTATTTCTTAAGGCCACTTCATTATTCAATTTTTCTTAATTAAAGCTAAATCATAGTATTAATGCACACATTAAAATCTACAAGAAAAGTAAAAAACTAATTTCCCCTCTTACTTTTTATAAAGAAATTCCCCTGCGGCAACTGCTACTGGCCGATGAGCTGAATAAACCAGATGGTAGACATTTTCACAGTCTTCTGCAGTCAGAACTTCTTCACTACTCCTAGAGGTGGGGATGGAATGAAGGAAAGAAAAAGAGGCTGACTCAAAAAAAACCATGAACTCTAGTGATGGGAGATAGAAATGAAGGAGAAGCTAAAGCTTTTCCTTCAAATGTGCATCCTAAAAATAAAACCAAAGTATTTTGGTTCCAAAATCTTGCTAAACAGCAGTTACCTACACAGCATGAGCATTTGGTAAAAGGTTAGGCTCAGAAGTTCAACTACTGCTCAGGAGACCCTATATTTATTTTCTCTAGTTCAAATCTTCCACAACAGCTTCAGATTTGTGAGACTCAATTCTACATCTCTTTACTTAACCGTGGTGGGTAAGTAACAACACTGTTTTAGCCAGATTACTTCCACAACTCTAGTTTATTCTAGTGTAAGAAACAGAGACACTTCTCTAGACTACAGATTATCTGAATTCTGTCAGGCTACTGTCCATGCCCACAGATGTCAGAAATACTTCTGTTTTAGTGTGCGTTATAGGTCATGTAAGGAGATATACTTACTGTAAAACAAGAGTGAGTAATTTTATTGCTTGGACTGCAACATCATATTCTTTGTCAAGAGTCATAGACACAATTCTATCCTAAGAACACAAAAGACGATTATTTTCAAAGAGCAAAGAAAGGAAATACAAATAAAAAAATATATATTTTTAATGTTCTTAAAAATATGAAGCCACACTAACCTTGAACCGACTGGTGAAGAGTTCCAATTTGGAATTAAGCTCTTTATTATAGTAAAGCCCTTGCAGAGCAGTTAGGCATTTCAGCCTTACTTCCCCTTGCTAAAATAAAATTAAGAACTGGATTAAAGTCAAGTGTAGAATATAGATGTGATCTTCAAATCAGACATGACAAGATTCTTTTGCAGTCTGAATTAATTCAAAGATTAAATGTTGTCAAGATATACCATCAATATCATGTTAATGACATAAGAATATGTCCATTTGTAACAAGTGAAGAAAAATCTGTCTTACTGCAGTTAGTATCTCTAAGTCAAGATACATCTTTAAAGACTGAAACAAGTGTATTTTAAATCTCCAGACATTTTTGAAGTAGAATTCAACATATTTCCTTTCACTTAATTAAAGCTGGCAACACATATATCATTAATAACCATCTCTTGTTGGATCACAATTACCAAGTAGATACAGGGACAAACAAGTATTCCTTCTGAAATACATTTTTTCCTGTAGCAGAGAACATGTTGTAAGGTACAGATACAAACACTTTGCAGAAGTTTAGTGTTTAGACTTCACAGTTTCTTATCACACCACTGCCAGTGGTTATTGGTTTGTGATGCCAAACCCATAAAAAGCATGAGCGAAAATCCCTTATTTGTCTTACTTAAAGTTCAGTAACTTGAAACAAATACAAGAGCTGAGACAATCTGCTGAGTATACAATGAATCAAGGATCATTCATAAGCTATGTCTTTAGACCACTCCAAACAGATATGAATCTTTAGCTTTTAAGTAACAGCTCGGGGCACTCATCACCAAAGGGGATTTCTTTTCAAATGCTTTTTAAGTTACCTGGTAATATCAGAATAGATTCTTAACTTGGCAAAACAGAGAAACTGTCTGGCTACACATGATTGGATAATCCCATATGAAATGCATTCAATTTAAATAGTTAAGTATTACAGAATAAAAATCTGCATCAACAAAAAATAAGTAACTAGATAAATAGAAAAGGCCATTTCCTTACAAGTAACATTTCCTTAAAAATCTGTACACGCTCTCTAAAACCATTCAAACCTTATCAGTATTTTATACATATGTTAAACACTAGTGCTTGTGAGTGCTAAGAAAAGTAGTGACTGATTAGAACAGCTAAGAGGTCAGAACCTGATTTGGCAAGATCAACATCCAAAAACGTAGATTTATGCTTGATATTCCATTCCTTACCTTCAGCGCAGCTTACCTTATCATGCATAGTCCACCCTACATATTTTAAGTAGCTGTCATTGAGAAAGGCATCACTGTACATCTTCATCCATATTCCAATTTCTTCAATACAGATAGCTCTTATTTCAGCAATTGCATCTCTGTGGAGAGAAGCAGAACAATTGGAGCAAGGAGATAAATAATTACAAGTAACTAGTCACCAGCTTCCAAAATAAATTAATAAATAAAGCTTACCGGTATCTATGCACAAAAACACCTTTGAATATTGCATTCATCATGTTTTCTATTTCATCTTGATTTTCCTGGAGCTGAAAGAATGAACAGAGTACATAAATACAGATCACCACTTCTGTAGTCAGATCACATGGTGTTGATGCTAGACAAACTAAACTAAATGAACATTTACTTCACAAGTATGGGTGTTAAATCCCTTCCTGAAATATCTACAAGTGTGTTTCTCAGTACAATACACTATAATAAATTTCATCTACCACAGCATGTAAGTTTTGGTAATTCTGACCACTGAAATTCTTCAACTGTGGCAAAGATAGCTAAGGTTTCTGCAGGCCCCTTCAGAAATTATTTGTAAGGAAACTTGATGTTATTTTCTAGTGAGTGACTTATTAAGCCTAATGTTTAGCCCAATTTTTAATACATATGCTATGTTCTTTATGGACCTGTATTACACTAGGTCAATATCTAAATCATGTGAAATAACATATGAAAAACGTGAAATAACAGAGAGACTGTTCTTTATCCTAAAAAGTATAGGATCTATATAGAGAAAATATAGATCAAGCACTTTGCAAGTGGCTGCATGAGCAGAGTATACACCATTTTGCACGCTTCTTTCCACCTCGGCCATAACATCAGAGAGAAAAAAAAAAATCCAGAAACAAAGTAATGGCAGGAAAAAAGAATTTATGAATATGGAACTGAAAAGTAACTTAGGAGACAACACGCAAGGGATTTGAAAAATGATCCATAATCTTTTAAAACACAGAGAGTTGCATTTGCTTTGAAAGTGCAAGAAAGTCAGTTGAAAGATCTGAAGTTAAGTAAATATTGTCAGAAGAGAAGCATGTTCTTTTTGCAGTTTGAACTATTAAGGTGGGACAGAATAAGCCAGTGTTAATGAGAATAGCCAATGACTGCAGATATAGGCTTTCCAGTAAACCAAATTAACATTTATATATAAAACAAAAATCAGACAAAAAACAACAACCAAATAAACCCTAAAGAGACATTATTCAGACAGAATAATGGAGAGAGTGGGTGGGTGTTACAAAAGATAAAGACTTCTCCCTACAGAATTTTAAACAAAGAGTAAGAACCAACAGTTTCCATAGCATCACAAGATTTTGGAATTGGAAGCAAAAGTATAAAGAAATACAGCAAGAATAAAAAGACTAACAAGCCAAAATATCTAACACTTATCTAATCTAACAATACCTGTCTTCTGACGTAGAGTGAGAGAGGGAAAAAAAAATATTAAAATGAGAGACTTGCAAAAAAAAAAATCAACAGATAAAATAAATTTCTGTACTAGAGAAGGCTGTTATAAATGAAACAAACCCTGAAATTAAACATTTGATTGAATGTTACTTTGAAGCTTACTTTCACTTAGTACAAGAAAAACTGAAAATCACAACCAAAGCTAGAAAATCTTGTAAGAAATCCTAAAGGCCAATCTACGTATGAACAATTGAGATTGGGAAAAAGTCTCCACTTTAACATCACTGCATTTCTCTCTGTATCCATGTATTACCTATAACAGAACTAGTCCTGCACACACATCTAGCACAATTGCATTTAATGGTACTGCTTGGGTATTTAAGAGATTGGTCTCAAACTGCAAGATCTTTGGGACATAAACAAAAAACTAATTTTTCGAGGCAGTAAAAATGCAGCAAGTAACAACGCAAAAAGTTGAATACCGAAGGAGAAATGTTCCCCCTTTAATCATCAAAGTTATTTCTCATGTCTAAAAAGCAAAAAACTCACCCGTTCCCCAGAAAATAAAAACTAAAACCTGAATGAGCTAGAGCTTTCAACAAGACAGCACTGTCAGCAATGATTCAGCAAATCCCTTACACACAGAAATAAAGAAAATAGAAGCAGATAGCATTTTCAATTTGTTTAGTGATTTCTGTAGAAGAAAGGACCCTATCAGAAGCCCTAAAACAGTTTATTCTGAGACTGATATTGACATCGTAACAGCAGCATTTTGCACCATGATTGACAGGTTCTCTAGAAGCTAAAAACAGTCCAGGCATGGAAATTGTTGTTGAATATTTCAGCTGTTCAGAAAACTGGTCAGGAAATACAACAAAATGTTATCTATTACCAATTCCAGTCTCTCTTAATAATTTTAATGGCACTATCTGAAATTTAACTCTTTTTACAGAAAAACAGAAAGAAGCACTTTCAAAGTGATTAAGTTTTTTAAATATTAAAAATATGAAGAAATTAAAGAATGAAACAGATGGACTTTTAACTACCTTTACAAAAAGGACAACAAAAAACCCTTACAGGGCAAAAATAATTATTGTTTGTCATATATCAATGTTCATCCTCCAGCAGTCATAAAGCACACGAGAAGACAAAAAGCACTAACCTCCTTTCTTTTCTGTAGTAAGAGTTCCAGCCTATCATTAGCCCGTTTCCCAATTATTTTATTTCTTTCTGCTTCATACTGCCGTTGCGTATTGTCCATGTTAATACTAAGATTTAATGCCACATTCACTAAAGCAGTCATCAGCTTCATGGCTACAAAACAGTAAAAATAGTAAAGATTATTTATGTTACCTATATTTGAAGAAGGATGATAGATAAACATCCTGATACTTCCCCTCCTGTCACCAGTTTTTGTATTTATGAAAATATATTCACTGTAGATTTCTTGATTCACAAGCTTCAGGACTTCAGCACTGTTTTATGTAGTGCTACTCCTTTACTGAAATTGTTCTGCACGACTACTTAACAACACAGTAGATAACACACTGACCTTTTGTTTCTTTGTTATTTTTTAATACTATCAACATTATTATTGAATGGATATATAGGACATGCTTCCCCCCAAAAAATATGTGGAATGTAAGATTTATAAATGTAGCCCAGGAAACACTGAAAGGATTCCATTATGAGAATCAGTTAAGAGTCATATTGCCCAATCATTAAACCTAAAACACACAAGCTTTTTTTCCTTCAAAAGGAAATGTTTTAGACAACTACCGCCCACCATACCGAACCACTCTTTTCCCATCAATTTCATTTTAATTAGGCAACTTTTAACTATTCCTTTACATGCAAAAGCAGAAAAGCAATATTAGCCAACTAAAAGACAACCAACCAAAATGTAAAAATACTTGGTTTTGTTTCTTTGTGTGTGATTTTACTTTTTAATCACCCCTTTTTAAAAGGGCACAGACAAATATGCCTACCCCGTAAACAAGGAGGCAGCCAACAGGGCATATGCAGAACACTGTTAACACTAGCATAAAGTTGATGAGTAAGGCATAAAGACATGCAGATATATCTAAATATTGTCACATGCTGTGATCTCTAAGGATATCAAGATGAAAAGAAGTAGTCTGAGCTAATCTTAGAAGCCAAATTACTGCAAATAACAGTAAATAGGAATACAAGGATTTTGTTGGCTTTTTCTATCCTATATAAAACCCAATCATCAAGAATACAAGCTGTGATCATGTGAAATGCAGAAATAACTACACAGAATCAACAGAATTGACTACTGATGTGAACAAATGCAAACAAGACTACTAAAAAAAACATTGTGTGACAGAAATTAACATGCAACAGGGCAATTTCAGCAACTTCCATTCAGGCACAACTCAAATTTAAAAAGGTACTCAAACTGTGGTTTTGAAGAGCTGAAGTTTATATTTGCAGTACGGTGCAACAATCAAATTGATGATACAGCAGAATCAGTATATTCACTTGAAATAAAAAGCAATTTTGTTCCTCCCTCCACAGTAAATGCTTTGACTAGTGGGAATCTCAGAGCAGCAGCCTAATATGTAATGTTTTAATGTATATTCAAAGAAGATGGCCAATGAAATTTAGCAGCTGACCAGACACCCAGAGCTGAAATTTGCTGTAAATCTGACAGCTCCAGTGAACTAACAAGAACTATTTCTAGTGTGGCAGAAACTCAGTTTCATGTACAGTTTAAATTCACCTTGCTCAGATTAAAATTGCTACAATAAGCCTGACATAAGTGGACTGCTGCCTGATGCCATCCAAGACCCTTCTTCGTTAACCTCTGCAGACTGACAGGTTGCTTATCCAGTAAGCCTAATCGTTGTCCATTATCACAGGGAGTTTTAAATAAATGTCATATTTAGCTCATAACAGATACCTAGATAGCTTGACAAACTTGAAAATATCAAGTAAAATGAAAATTTAAAACCATACAGTAATTTAGTGACTGTATCACTGATGATTTCTTTAAAATTATTTCTAATGCAATGAATAGATATGCTACTTTCAATTACAGTATGCCATGGCCTCTATATAAAGCACAGTTTAAATGTGTACTAAAAATTGCATCCAATTTAAAATATGACCCTGGTTTGACTTAATGCAGAGCATACAGAAGTTTGACTCTATTTTTGTAAAGTTTTTTTCTATTTGCTTTTCTTAGTAGGCTTAAAGCTAACAAATGAAGTACTAGACACAGCTGGTAAGGAAAGCTTTAAAGTAACTCTGAGTAACGCACTGTAATCTGTACTAAAACTAGTTGCCTTAGAAAAGCATATCACACAAAGAAACATGAGCCGAACATTCTGTCAGAACAACTTCTTGCTGTGCAACACAAGACATAACACAGAAGCAATAAACAGGTAAAGAAAAATTCACTGACCTGCCAGCGTGCTAGTGTGCCGAAATGCTCTGACTTGTGAGTCTGACAATCCCGTAAGCAGTGAAATGACAGTATCCATCATATATTCATCATATATGATGCTATATTGACATTGTCGGACGAGTACTCCAATGAACTCACAAAAACTGGATTTGAACTTCTTCCACTGGGGACCAGCCATAGTTAGCGGATAATCTCCACTATCCTATTTAAAAAAGAAAAAGAGAGAGAGATACAAACAGGAAACTCTTTCAAATGTCTTTAGAATTATTTTTTAAGTTGAGAATAAAAAGAGGAATAAGACCTCAGAACCAAAAAGATCTCAAAAAACAATCCATCAGAATAACCTTATTGCACAAATACACATCTACTCTAATTTACAGCTCAGGTTTGTTATATGCAGACACAACATACTACAAGTCCTACAACAGAAGCTGCACAAAATCAGATATACCAAATTAGCAACTGATTTCTACTGCCTAAAATCTGCTTCAGGTTACACTAGAACAAAAAAACATCACATGCAGCGTTAGTTAACATCCACGAACACTCAGATCAGGACCTTAATGAAGTTTCTAAGGAGATGCTTACATATTAGACTGAAAATTCCTTAAGTCAAATGACAAACTACTTCTTGAAAATAAGAAATTACGCCTTGAAAATAAGAAATGTGTACTCCTCTCCTGCTCTGGGTACCCTTATAAATAATGATAAAATGACAGAAAAACAATTGATGATCATTTCTCTTAGTGTTTCTGCGATCAGCAGCAATCAGATAAGCGATCAGCTGCGATCAGATAAGATGCCAAATTACATTACAACTTAGAACAAAAAATATATCCATGAAAAGGGATTAGAAATCTGGGAGCTGAGATGTTCATTAGAATTGTTACAAGAAAGAGTAAGCGTAACAGAGTGATAAACAAATCTGAACAAATAATCCTAACTGAAGCTTTTTAAATTTCAGGTGACATGACAGTAATCAAATCCATTTATGAATTAAAGCTAAAGAATAATAAAATACCTTTAAACCTTTATCTGTTAAAGTTACTAATTTTCTTTGGATTTTAACTTGAGGAAAAAAATCCTTACTAGACAAATTTTGGGAGGAAGATCTGGTTATCTTCACATTCTTCGGAACATAGGGTAAAAGGAAAACAATACCAAAAAAACACAAACCCCAACAAAATAAATAAGAGTCCATCTCGTTTACCCCACACTCAATGGAACGAGAATAAATGACAACTTGAAGGCAGAAAAACTACATTTCCCATGAAATGGAAAGCATTAGTCTTCAACTAAGGAATAATCAAATTCAAATCTCCACAGTTTGTAGATTAATGGACATGTTGAAATAAATTCAACAAACATTTCATGCGTTCCTCAAAAAAGACTTAATGGCCTCATGTACACGGAGGGGTATGGGGGACATTGGAGGAAGTATGCCACATAGCCCCAGCAGTAGAAGTTCCCACTGTTCAAAAACTGAAAGTGGACATTTGTTTTATTAATAATTTAAGAAATCACTTACATACACATAGAATTTTATTTACTAGTCTCATAAGTTCAAAATTAGAAAGTTTAAGATTTTCATTCATCAAAGTCTTGTCATTTTTACAGTTGTTCTTACACTTGAAGAAATCTGCAGTAGGATTAGGACAGGTAAAATGGAAAAACATTCTAATATCAATACATTCTCAGCACTTTCATTAAATTACCTCATCGAATTCTTCAGTCATTTTTCGGATTATTTCAGAATTCTGCATGTGTCGGAACATCTCTGCTGTGACAACTCCTACAATTTAGATTAGATTATTATTAACGCTTTTAAAATGAGAGAGGTGGATAGCAGATGACATATCTCCTGCTACCATGTAAAAATGGTCAATTTACACCCAACCTACAGATTATACATGTTTTTTTTTTTGTGGTGCTGGGTGGCTCTGTTGCTGTTTGCTTATTTTTCAAGTTGTTATACTCTTCATTTTAGCATTTGTAACAAGTGTGGGGCACTACAGTTTTTCCTATTATATAAAGCGTGTGCTCACACCATCTAAAATTTACTCATTCGTTCATATCCAGAAGTCAATGATATTTGTTCCAGACGTCATCAGCTGAGAGACCACACTAATCTGAAGTGACCTTCTAGTATTCAAGATACTAAATGGTATAAGACTATTTTGAACAGTTCTATTGCTATTTATCATCTACTTCACTATGATAAAACTCAATGATTTCATGCAATTTCTATTTCTCTTAGCCTCAAATTTTTCATGTGCAAAGGGTGATATAAAAATAAAAGAGACCTCCTAAAGCTTACTACAACTGCACTGGAAAATTCATGACAAGCATCATCTCAGAAAGCATTAAAAGATTTTGTCATTTTGTCTGGTAACAATAATGAAAAGGTCACTGCTCTTGAAAGCATGACTAACATCTACTGAGGAATGCTATTAGCTTTCTGAAGATTTATACATGTTAAAAGTTTATCTGGAATGAGAAACATTATCAAATGCACTGACACTGTAGAGTAAGTTACCTTCTCCTCCTCTTCAAAACAAGATGAGAGGAAAAAGAATGGAGGATGTGGATTAGAGGAAAGATTCTGGAAAACCAGAAGCTCCCCAAAATAGAACATAAAATATAGAAATACAGTCTTACTGTAGACAGGCTACCATGGAACTGCCCATTTCTTTTACATGAAACAACTCTAAAAGGCTATTAAATGACCATGGAACGCTCACTGATGTGAAGTAGATAAATCCAAACTTTGATTCCAAGACCAAGAAAGTTAAGCTATCAATACTGAAGACGGATGTTTTTCTAACATAATATCAGCAACAGAGGAAGATATGAGAAGTAATTAAGTACCAGTACTGCGTTTTCTTCAGTGTGAATGCAAAAGGCTTAACGTACATTTTGAAGTGTTTCTGTAAAGTTTCTAAACCTCTTGCTCCCATCTTCAAAAATACTTGTTTGACTACAAGAACCTTATAATACAGACTAGCCCTAGGGATGGAGCAGTCCTTCAGCATATGCAGTACAAAAGCCAAGAATGAGAAACATGCTGTAAAATTATATAAAGAGATGAGCAAATATTTCCGTATCTTACCTTTGCAGCCTGAACACTGAATAAAGAAGTTAATGAGATCAAGAAGTGCTATATCTCTGTCATGTTTGTATGACTCTATCCAGTCATCCACCACAGACTGAAAACAAACAAATATAAAGGCAATTTTTAGTTTTTAATAAACTGAAGAATTAGTGTTATTTAAACTGCTTTCTAGTAAGTGATTCTTGCTCCTTCTGTAAGTAACTGGAACTCTGGATGTTTTGACTGATACAGAACAAAATGTTTGAATGATCCTTTACTGTCATAGTAGCATTTTCAGGAAAAGAACTCGTTTCCATTCTATAAACATATACAGGCACAAAACAGATGCTTAGACATGAAGCACAGGAATACCATACAGTCACATAGTAACATTTTTTGAGGAAGAGTACAAAACACAATTAGCAGATTTTATAACAGCAGGGGGGTTTGTTTGTTTTTAACTATTTTAGTTCCAACAGCTGCAACTCCCTATACTCTTCCTAAATTCTGCCCTTACGATGAACTGTGTTGCATGTACATGAGCTATAACAGGATGAACAGCATTGCCCTAAACTGTATTGACATTAATTGCTGTGTTAGCTAAACTAAAACATAATGGCTAGTAAAATGGAATAGCAATAAGACAATTTTACTACAGAATGTTAAAGAGAAGCAAATTAACAGGAAATCTGTGATTGTGGTTTTAAGAAGAATTCACATGCAATTATCTACAAACCATCCATGTGTATAGCACAAACTGTCTACTGCAGAAATCATATGAAAGCATACATTTAACACAAGCACAAGAGAATCGCTTTAGTGCCAAGCTCTCAGTTTTGAGTAGTTTAATATGTTGGTATCCTGCCCTAAAAAGTAGAGTAATTTTCAATAACAAGAGATGACGAAATAGTTCAGGACTTCCATAAGAAAAACAGACTCCACAGCATCCCCTGTGCTTCCTGTCAACTCTTCTCAGTGCTTACTCTTAAAAGCAATCATGGTGCAAGGGCAAATAAAATATACTACCATAGGAAAAAAAATCTGAACAGAAATACAGCTAAATCCCTCTTCCCTCAATGAAAGACTGTTTATAGTATGATACAACTTTTGTCAGCAAGATGAGAAGAATTAAAAATGCAAGTGAAACTGTCGTTGTCTTCCCAGTAGGAGCAGAACCTACAAACTAGTACTGATTTGATTAATCATGGGGGAAGAAAGGAAAAGAAACCTAGGAAAGGTCTTAAATTAGGCTTACAAAGGTCACTGTGCAAAACCAGGATAACACTAGGAAGGGGACAAATATTTCAGTTAGGCAGCCTTGTTTTCAGAATTCATTTATTTTAAAGAACCTCCAGCAGAAAAGTAAGTGTCCTGAAACTTTTTGTCTCTGTGGATGAACAATCTTTCTCCCAGTGAGAACTGACACAAACTTGGAAGAAGGTATGGAACAGAATTAAAGAAGATTTTGATTATCAAAATCTTTTGAGGAAAGTAAGTGCTGATGGCTACAGAGAAAAATTTTTACACCAAGTGCTGAACTAAAGACTATTTTACTTTATAGATACTTCTTGATAACTAAAATATGGACTAAAATTCATACTGTTACCTAGGTATCAATTTCCCCACTAAACAGAGGCGTTGCAGGCAAAGGTCTATTTTTCTCTTGGAAAGCAAAAGATTTGACTGTTTATAGAGTTAAGATGTCATGAAAATATAACCCGTGGTAATTGGCTGGAAATGTAGCAATCAGAGCAGCAGTTAGAATGGCATAGTTTTTCACTTACATTGAAATATGTCAGAATAAAACAGAAGTATCAGAATTTCTCTGAGCAAATATATTAAAGCAGTATGTATAAGTAGTAAGTACTGAAGTAGTATAAGTAGTATGTATAAATCTGAACTAAATTTCTCCCAAGGAATTCAGGCTTCAAGGTTCCCACCTTGAAGCAGGAGCCTGCAAATCTCAAGAGGACTGCACATAGACCCAGCTTCCTGCACACATACCAGAGGAGCTGTAAACTCTAGATTTTTAATCCCAAAGATAGTCTTTCTGCTAGGCTGCTGAGGAGTCACATGAGTGAGTCAGCATGAACTCTTCATGGCTGGCAGGCTTACATTTTAACCCTCTCCTCACCGAAGATTCACAGAGTCAAGCAAAATTTGGTGATTTAAGATAATTTTCCATATAAAAAGCTAATGCTCTTAATAGGCTGACTTCAGTCCGATTAGTAAATGCAGTGTCTAATGCAGTAATTTCTACCAGGTTGAAATTTCCTAGCCTAAATTCCAAACTTTCTTCATTCAGAATACTGGGATTCACTTTGAATAGTATTTTGAATTTCTTTATTATATACCTGATTATTCATGCCTTGCATTTAGCAATGAGAAGTCAGTTATTTCAAGTTCAAATCTTAACAACGCAAGAATTCTTATTCTAATCCGTAACTAAAAGCTACAATGAAGAAAAAATTACCCTAGGCTTTATTTTCTTAAACTATATGTACAATATTGTTATATTTAACTTGTACATTCATACAAGTCTGAAGGACATCTCAAGTCTTACCTGCATAGCACTCTTGCCCATTTTAACTACCTCAAACAGCATCATGTTTTCCACACCATTCTGTTGGTGATGTCCATTCATCCGATTTGGACCACCAGGTTTCCCTCCTCCGTTTCCACTTTTCCCTTTTTCTGCTGGTCCTTTTTTACCTTTTTTACAGGTCTGCAATCATACACACACACACACACGTTTTAAATAGTTATTACATAGTAATTAGAATAAATTATTATTCATACCACAAAAACTATACACAGGACCTTATGTTTCCAAGAATCAAACTTAAATCAGAAGGTGAGATAAAATTAGATAGGGTAGAATAGCTGATTCTCACTGATAGAGAAGACTAACAGAAACTCTACAGGTTTTGTATTTCCTTCTCTGGTTTAAAATCTTTTGGCAATTAAAAATGTGATTAGTGGCAACGACACAAAAGGTTTTCCTTGCATTTAAACTGTAAAACAAAATAATAAATTTTTAATTGAAATGTTGGTTTCTGTTCACTTTTCAAATGAAAAGAGCCGGAATTAATGACATCAACCAAAAGAGACTGTATTAATACCAGGTTTAAGTATAAGAGGGCACACGTGCAGACTAGTCAAATCAAAGCCCTCCCTTGTGCCTTCACAACACAAAGGAAATATCACGTAAATACTCAAGACGAAGTATTTCAATAAAAATACAAATATAAACTCTATTCACAGAACAGTTGCATTTTAAAAAAAAAAGTATAATAAGGAAATAAGAATAAAATAATTCAGCTCCAAAACAAGTGCTCAACTCTTCATGCTTTAACAGTACAAGTATTTCACTGTCCCCATAAACTGAACGTACTTTTCCTTTGCCTTGTTTTTGGTTTTTTCCTTCAATATCCTCGAAGTCTGTATCAGAAGAGAAGTGTGTTTCAGACTCCCTGTAAGGATAAAAGACAAACCATTTATACATCTCACCAGAAACATTAGTAAACTAAACTAAACTACATAAAGTCACATTATGTCCTCAGTCCAGTAAGTCAACTCCAACAGAAAAATTGTTTTTATCTCCTGTTTAAGTCTACTGTCAAGGAACAAATCTGAGCAAATCCCCATGCTCACACCTTGCCTCAGCCAAAGAAAAAAATTTCCTTTTTTACCTGTGAAAGCCATATAGTGGGACTAAAAAGCATGAAGGTCAGCAGAAATAGCAACAGGTTGGGAACTTCATTTTTGGCATGTGACAAACATTACAAAATTTCAACCATCAAACACTGTAGATGTCTGCCACAAATATGGCAGTGTACAACAATGATACTACCTTCCCTCACAAAGTGTCTCAGCAGACGTCTTCATGCTGTCAAAGAACCAAGTAGTTATGTTGAAACGTATAGGGAGAAAAGATATTTTAAGCAAGATTTCTCCACCAAAAAGATAAACTGGAGGCTTATGTAAGGTAAAAAGATAAGTAAAATAAAAGATTTTCAAATTTGTTTTCCTACATTATTAATATATGCTGTATCAAAATACAAACCCTTTATTGCCTATGACAAAGTCAGGGGAAAAAAATTCACCTAAATTATTACTAAGTAATCCTTAGTTTAAATTTTTTATTTCTACATTTCCTATAGAAGACATCTTAAATGATGCTATTAGAGCTTATTTTAACACATACAGGCAGTACAATGAATTCCAGCTGCTATCACAAATTTCTGATACACATTTCCTGATTCAATTTAACAATGTAATCATAAAGATGACCTGAACAGGGGGAAGAAGGAGCCATTCCAATGTTTTAGAAGGTTACGAATAAATAAAATCTAGAAACTTAAGGTTTCTCACTGTTGTGGAACTGTCTGAAAGGAAGTTTCTGCCTTGTAACATGTATTTTGCCATCCATGTATTCTGCTATAGGTTGAACAAGTCTCCAACCTTGCAAAAAACTCTGAGAAATCTTTACTCTTCAATATTACTTAGGTGTTCTTATTTTTACAGAACGGAATACAAATTCCAAATATTTTGATAAATAACTGTATCAACAACAAAAAAAAAAACACATTATAAACAGCTTTATTTCTCATTAAAAGCCACCCACCACCACCAACCTCCTTAACACAAAACTGTATCTTTGCATCTTTTTGGATTATTTTGGACCAGCTTAATATACTCCAGACCGTTGAAATGGATTCATGCTGATTTCTTGGCAACTAAAAGGTGAGGAACTGCATTCTTCTGGTCTACTTGAACTAATCATTTCATTTCTCTGTTCAAAATGTAAGCTATTGCTAAATTTAAATTTTTCAAAATTCAGATACCTTTTCTTAAAACTACATCAGCAGTCTAGTCAAATAAACACCCCAGGAACCAACACCTGAAGGGAAGCTAAGACTTCAGCTTTAACTAAAGCATTTGGCATTGGGCATTTCAGACATTAGGCAACCTGCCCCAGTTATTAAGAGTAAATACCTCAACAACTTTACCTCTCTATAAAGGAAGGAAGGAAACTTAGAATTTCTGTATTTCTAACCAAAGTTTCTTTTTCAATACTTTGATTCTGAAAGACGTAAAACCTTGACAAATACACCATGTAAACAAAGAAGTCTCACGATGGCTTCCTATTAGCAAAGCTTAAAAATTGATTTAAAAATACTTTATAAAAAGGACTTTTAAAATATTTGTTTTAATTATCACTGAATACTCAAGAAAGAATTCAAGCAGTGCTTTATTTTGAACTGGAAAAACAATCTATAACCGTATTCAATCATTTTGTTTCCTTGTTTCCAAGAGAAAAACCAACCACATCTATTACCACTGAGAAGCACCAGTACATTTAAATGAAACCAGAAATTCTTAAGGCACTTACTGAAGGAGAGTAAAATCAGTTGGTATTTCTGGAGCTGCTATCATTTCTTTATCATCTTCTGGAACACCACTGTATTAGAAAGATATTCAAAAACCAGTCTGAAGTACGAGCTTACTTTCCTTTCTTCCTTTGTAGTGGACAACTTCTGAAATAATAATAAAAAAAACACATTAGAAACATTTCCACATAAGGGATAAAAAAAAGTTGGAAACATAGAAAATGTTAGATCACACCACCTTCTGTTTCCAGCCAAGCTTTTTCCTGTTTAAATAAAGATTTTGTATCTTTGACTCCTCCCATTATCTTATGAAAAAAAAAAGTATCTCCACAAACGTTAAAAGCATCTAAATAAAAGGAAATAAAAAAGTGCTTGGAAAATAAATGCTCTTCTGAATAGCATGAGGAAATTGAATGGTTTTCATGAACACCTTGCAAGTAACTTTTTTCTTCTAAATCTATACTAGACTAAAACTTGAACTGTAAGACCTTGTACTGTAAAGTCCAGACTCTACTACCAACACTATGATATTGTGGTTAACCAAACCAAAAAACAGATTTGATGTTAAACTTAAAGCACAGTGTGTGCCCATTTAAGAGCATTATGTATACCAACTTTGAATCTGATGTGTAAATGCTCCTGATACTTAGCACAAAGATATGTTCTTCCAAGTTCGTACAATCTAACCAGCTACTTCACAACTCCCTGTCTTCCTGAGTTGATAAACCAGGCTTACAAGTTTTAACGTTTAAAGCACTCAACATGTCTCTAGGAATATCAATGAAGATAATACTATCTACGTATTATAAAGAGAAGTATCAGAAACAGTGTTAGCATCTTATCTAGAAAACATAAGATTGCAAAATATTTTCTTTTCAAGTTAATTACATGTAAGATTTTCCTATGTTTGGGGGCAGGGCAGACAATGAATGCTTCAAATGTGAAATTCAACCATGCATGCTAAAGCCTTCTGTGTCAATTTTCTGTCTCAAACTAAATTTTACACAGTGAAGAAATTAGGAAAGCATGAGGTTCAGGTATTTTAAAGATGCAATAGCACAGAGAAGAACCTTCAGAACTGGGAACTCTGCTGACTCTAAGGCTTGTCAGAGTAATTAAGTATTTAAGCAAAAGATACAATTTTAAGCTCCATGTGCTTAGCATGCCAATGTCTGGTAGAAACGCTTCAGAGCCTGCATTTCAATTGAGCACATACAGCCTGTACATTTCTTTCCTGCAAGTGCTTCTTCTGAATGCTAGGGGCCACTGTAGCTTCCAGAATTTGGTGAGCTGAGAAAAACCACAAACCCTGAACTTAAATCGCTGTTTCTTCACATTTCACACAATTATGTAAAGGCAGAGAAACCAGAGTGGAAATAAGCAGTGGCGAAAAGAGAGGTTCAAGATAAGTAGGTACATCTCTCAAGACAGTCCACAACTACTACAGTATGCACCATCCAGAGCACAGTATAAGATCAAAAGCTTCACAAACTTTGTCGCTGCAGAACAGTGAAAACCTTTGTCACCCATTTCTCCCTTCCTTAAAATCACATTACTGGTGCATCACAGCCTCCCCTGCTTGGTTTATATGGAGTTTTTAGCAAATAGCTACTCGCAGGCAGTGCAACATCCATTCATCGTTTGGAGGCTCTGCCATTCAGAATCACCCAATTTAATTCCCCAATAAAATGGGCAAAAATATACCTCAAGAACTTTATTCCTGGATTATCAAGTTAAACTGGTTCACCAGTGGGTACCCAGAGCCAACTCATGGGGAACATATGACGGCGCAGCCAGGCGCAGGGGAGGGCCAAGCAGTGCTCCTGCCTTGGCGGCACAGAGCTATGACGACAGCCAGGCAGCCTGCATGGCTACTGGCTCCATTCGTGCTGTGCTGCAGTATCATCATTCCAAGTGTATCAGGTATAAAAAATAACAATAATCTAAAAAAATACAAAGATTTGCTCCAATTCCTGTCAGCAATTGTAACTTGGGGAATCAGGCCGGCGCCCGCTGGGAATGTACCTCAGCGAGGAGCGGGGCGAGGGGAAGCAAGAGGCGAGCAGCCAGCCAGCCACCCAAGTCCCGTTCCAGGCACACATGTGATTCTAAGCCAGCACAAAGTAAAGGCACAAACTTCAAAAGGCACACAGTTCTGTTTCAAGTTCAACCTGTCCATCAACGTGTTATTTGACTTTTCTAGTTTGAGTTTTTCAATGGTGAGAAGCACCACAAGTACTGAAGACATGATCAAGAAGCTCAGATGCAAATTTCATATTACGTCTCATTAATACTACCTATTTACAGTAATAGTTACCTATTCCATAAAATTTGATGGTACTGAGACAGAAAGCAAGTTAACCATTTGTTTACACAATTAAAACTTTTTCAGTCTCCTATATAAAAAGGAAATTACCCTCCTACTAATTCTCACAAAAGTATTTCTCAAAAAGCAGCATAATACAATCACACAAGAATATTTTGAAGAAAAAAGATAAAAAACACGTAAAATGTCAGGCAAATGATTAAATTATATATTTTCTGAATCAAAAAGAGCCAAATCACCTGATAAAAAACAGCTGGCTGGAGTTTATATCCACTTGCACTTGGAAAAAACACTCATCTTAGGCCAAGCAACAGATGAAGAAAAAAAAAAGTCATGTCAAAAATGTTATTGTTTGGGCATAATCACTTCATGAAAATAGGAAATAAATATCTAGTAATTCAAGATGCTGTAGTGTTTAGCTACTAAGATTTAAGTTTCAAGAATTGTTTTTCTTGAAGGAAGTAGAAGAAACGTGGCCCTCATGAGCGCAACTACATACTGGTATTAATGGAAGACAGTAGTTTCAGGTGACTGCCCTGCAGGAATACAAGAGCTAAGGCTGTAAGGGATCTCCAGTATCAAGCTCAGGCCCCAGGAATGACTGAAAAAAAAAACCTTGCATTAGTTCCAGTAAGGGCTCATTTTTAAAGTTTTACATACATGAAGATTACAAGAAGGACCTCTGAGTCTTGCCAAGTAGGGTCAAGCTAACCCAGCACTTCCTCATGGGCAGATGCCGGCAGAAGCTGCCCAGGGAAGAACCCATTTGCTTTGTTCTTACTGGTGATGTTCTCCTTGACTTCTCCCCCCAACATCCACAAATAAGTCAGGAATTTTTTCAGCCAAACACATTATTTCTGCATTTCATAGCACGTCGTAATCAGTATTTTTCCATGAATATTCCATTATTTTTTTAACCCAATACTTAGCTGCCATGATATTCACACAAGAGCTTCCAAAACTGAACCGTATAGTATAAAGAGGCATGTTCTTATCCTTGAGCTCAACATTTTCCCATTTTATTTGGTGTCCATGGGTTTTAGTATTGGGTAAGACTGGTATTGGCCATTCCCCCATTATGCCTGATCTCAGTAAATGCCTTTTGGAAATTCAGGATGCCTGCCAACATGTCTTCTTCACACACGGATCTGATGACTCATTCAAAGCACGCTGTTTGGGAAGTTGATGAGAAAGAGGAAAACTGTCCATACAAGCATTCTATCAGAACTTTTAAAACATCAAATTCTTCATAGTGCAGTCTGAAAGGAGGAAAGTAAAATTCATGCAGGTGCCATTCCAAGCAGTGCAAGTCTACATTAGCTATTAATGTGCTCTAATAAGCATATTTTTTCCAGTATATTCAATACACCTAAACTTAAGTGCATCATAAAATGCAGTTCTTTGGACTTTGTTTGTTTTGCATATTTGCATGTTCACAGCATTCTAACTTTAATTTTCTTAAGCATATACTGAAATCTCTCACTCTATGAGAAGTTTCAAAAGTCACTCAACTTTGTGAAGTCATAATTAAATTATTAACTATAAAAAGAAAATGTATCCTGCTGAAAGATCACAAGGTGGAGCTCTAGCCTAAAGCTAACTGAAGAAACTCCAAAAGACAGGTCATCCAGAGGTTGACCTAGTTATTTCTGTGCAATAAACTTTATAATAGATTGCTAAAACAGCAGTAATATTGTAGCACATTTCCTTAAGATTTATATTTAAATTGCATAAGGACACTGGAAGACTCCCCACATCTTTCCTGAAATTAATGCACATAACATGTTTGATTCAGTGACTCTTCCAAAGACGGAAATGCATCTCGCTGCTGTAGTACAACCAGTCTCCTGTAAGTAGCTTTCGAAAGCAAGCAGAGGAATTTCAAAATACACTTTAATAGCAGAAATAACGTAAGCCCTTACTGTATCTTGCTACTTAGATTTTTGCTAACAGAATGTTAACAAACTAAAAAACATTGCAACAAGAAAAGGAGTCCAGGAACACTAATCATATATAATGTTGCTAACTCTAAATGTAATAGTTTCCATTTAAATTAATTTTACTCTTAAAAGAGCTAAGTGTGAACAACTACAATCAGAATGTGTCTTTACTGAAAAAGAACTTCATTACATGCACAGGCTAAACAAACATGAATATAACCCAGCCAGAAGCCTTTGTTAAGTGTATGTGTATATACACAAACACAAAATACAAAAAATTACAAGATCTGTCCGTGAAACCTGTGTTTCATGCTCTTGTGTAAAAGCACTAACTTGAGTGTTATTGCACGAACTCCTGGCACAACAGTTCAGGTAGGTGGTTTTTGGTTTGAGATGGATTCTCCAAAAATACACACACATGATTCCCCACCCCCCTCCCCCCACCCCCCCCAGTCTATTATTTGGAGGCTTTCTTTTTTGGGGGGAACGCAGAGATCGTAGAATCGCAGTATATCCCAAGTTGGAAGGGACCCACAAGGATTGAGTCCAACTCCTGGATCCCCAGAGGAAAACAGCTACTTGAACGGGACAAAGATTTAGTAAATGCAGAATGACTGTTCAGAGGTGTATTGATTTTTCACTGTAATTCAGTTAATCATCTGTAAAAAAACAGGGACCTCACTTTCTTTATTCAGAAAATTAGAACTTGTAAAACTGCAATGCACTCAGCTGTAGGAATGATTATGGTTGAAGAAGTTCATCCCTGAATTATTTATTTACCCATGAATGAGAGGTGCTGATGCTTCAGAACCAATTATGCAGCAGCGACAGTTAAAATGCTAGTCAGATCAAAGTTTAAATCAAGGACCAAAAGTATTCCCAATATTTTCCTTCAACTATTTCAGAAGAGAAAGCTGGTATAAACTAGTGTTCCCCTCACTCTTTTTCTGAGAAATCAGAATATGCTTCAACTTTTGTTTTTATAAAATACAGTTTGTTTATTTCCAAACAAGTATGTCTCTCCATACTGCTGTTGCAGTCATCTCCACAAGCAAGACTAAACAGTGGATTTTAAGCAAGATTTTGAACAACTCCATGACATTCCCTACAGGCTTGCAAGAGTGCTATTTGTACTAATATTACACAACCTAGTATTTCAACGGCCAACAAGCTTTAAAGCAATCCTGTAATTTGAGTAAAATACAGAAAACATACTTCAAGTAGCATTCTATATTGTAAAAACTGTACTTCAACATGATTTAGTTATAACTGTATCAGCAGTTTGATCATATTATCATAGCATAATCAAGACTAAACTGAACAATAATGCAATTAAAACCTTTAGATGTGTGTTATTTTTCTACTTTTTGCTTAACAAGTAAGTCTCAAGCTTCCTTTACAAGACCACCTGGAATAGCCATCATCAATCTACGCTCCTCCATGCTCACCAGCAGACACGGTGTACCTACACAGAAACTGCCCATGGTGCCAAAGGCAGTGAACAGTTAACAAGCCAACAAAGAACCTGAACGACCTCATTTGCACTAGTCTTGTATTTTCAACCTATTTCTTCACTTTTTTTTCTGATCTTCCAGCTCCTACACCGCCTCTACACCACTTTGTCAACATCTCTCAGTTCCTCTTCATCTTTCAAAAACCAAAGAAGCGATCTTACAGTGGCCATTTACATTATGCTGTCACTCTGCCACTTTTATTCCCCGGCCTGCTGTTTATTCAATTTTTATAATATTTGCTCTTTAGCTGACGCAAATGGTTCGCTGGTAAAGTGGTAAATTGCCATGCCAGAAGATGCTTTTGTAACACACCTATGATATTGTAACCATGGGCTGCTGCTGGAAGCAGTGGCCTTCCTTCCCACTCCACTCACCAAACACAGCAAGTTCCCGCTCCCTCCTCTCTTCTAGCACTCAACTGAGGCAGCAGCAAGAAAGGTCTGAAAACAAAACGGTCTTTTCTTCTTGGCATGGTCAGCTCTCCACTGGACTGGACAACAGAACCAAGTCACCCTGCAGCCACATGAGGCACTCACCAGGCATGTACCAGTGACAGCTCAGACCCACCTGACAGAGCTCCCTCACCGTCTCCCTTGCAGCGGCAGCACCAAGGAGTAATGCCTAGCTGAAGTCCTTGCGACAGCTACTGCTAATTCTCCTACCTAACCCCGGGAGGGCCCACAGCAAGCCGCCTGCTTGCAGCTCTGGGTGCCAAAGCCTGCAGGAAGGGCCAGGTCCCCACCAGGCGGCACCAACCCGCTAGCCGCCATGCTCTGGGGCCCACCCATACCCATGACACCTTCTCAAGGCATTCTCCCTGCCTTTTTCCCCACACACAGTTCCTGCATTTCATTCGGTAGCAGGCCGTGCTGCGACTGCAGGACACCTTGCTCCTGCAGGAGAGGAGCACAGCCATGAGGTGAAGGCGGCTGCCAGGCCTGCTGCTGGCCGGGAGAAAGCCAGGCGCTGGAAGAACACCAGTCCCCAGAGACAATGCGCACACCACTAAACACTAGAGCAAGTTTTTTTCACAGCTTAACGTCTTTAAACAGGTTTTATTTGGGGGGGTGGGAATATAAAAGACATGAAAAAGGCTAAAACTTAAAATAAAGGTTTAGACTTTACCATGAGTCTAGAAATTTGAAAAGAGAATTACAGACCAGGACCTCCATACCATCCTAATAACTGCCAACCCCAGCTTCACCATCAAATAGTCCACCCCCCTCATTACAAATGATTTTTTTGGACTTCTGCTTGTTTTATTACGTAAGTTGGTGGAACGTCTATTCTGGAAGGAAGAGAGTTTGCCACGGTGCTTCATGGGTCATACGATTACTCATGGAAATACCACTAATAACATCAATATCCTTAATACACTAAGTGAAATACTATTTCATGGTGTAAATATAGTTTGGTTTGAACCACATGAAGTTTCTTTATCTGTACTCAGTAATTCATACTGTCAAGTAAATTGTTTGAAACAAAAGATACAGGCATTACACAAAATACCAGAATATGAGTTAACTGTACAACAAGAGCAACTGTTACTATTATAGGAAAAAAAAATGTACCTGTAATACTTTTTAATTATTCCACCCAACAGTATTCCTGAGCATCTCTAAAACACACCTGAAAATCCCAGACATTTTTAAAATGTTTTGATTTCAGATGTCTTTTTCAAAAAGGTAAAGGTAAGATAACAAAAGTAAAAGTTACACCTCGTTTTGTCTGCCACATATTCCCCTGCCAAAGAAGAAATGGCTTCCAGATGTTGTAGTCTGACTGTGTGGAAAATGAGGCTCTTAGGATGAATAAAAGCCAAGTCGGATGACAACCAAAATTAAAAAAAAAAAGCCACATATGCCTACTTTAAAAAAGCCAAAAGAAGTACTAGTTGATTTATGATACAAGGCCAGCACACCTCATCTGCCTAAATGCCCCAAGTTTCCAAACTGAACTATAGAACACATGCCCCCTCACACACTGACTTTTCCAAAACGCATAACCCTTCAAAACCTTGGCTCTTGCAAAAGTTACTGTCCACAGCAAGCAGGTAACCAGCTACATAAGAAAAGACAAGAACAGAACCAGCATTGTTCTAACAGGCAGCCCACAGTGATGAATGGCTTCAGTACCCTCTGCAGAGGTAGGGTTTTCCAACAGACAAGATATTCCATCTGGCAAGTTCTATTTTTTGTTCTCCCACTGATCAATGCGAGCCTGCAAGCTGCCTCACTTTGTAGCAGCCTCAGCTTCCCCTCCTACCACACAGGTTTTCCTCTTTGAGAAGTCCAGGTCACTGGGGCTTTGTGCCCACGACTTTGTTTGGGCCTTTCTATGAGCAACTGCATTCAATTATAAACTCTGGCGGGGGACCATATGGTACACACTACATAGCATCAGCCGCTGCTATAACACACTCGATATTAGATGACTCAAATATGGGAAAACCCCTTAAAATAAAACTACTGAAGAGCAGAAAGTAAAACCTCTCAAGCACATCTCAGAGTGAGCTCCTACCAGCCCAGCTCACAACGCACTTTGGCTAGCCCTTTGAAGAGCCCACTGTATTTCTCTGCAATGCAATCCCAAGCCTTCTGAAATACGAGAGAAGGAAAGAGCAGTTTGGTTCTGTGTTTTGTCAACTCAGATCCACCAGTTTATTAACTGAAGCTTCAACACTACATAAAAATGGTTGAACTGTTTCCAGATGATAACTAAAAGAATCAAGTCCAGCACAGAAGCAAATACAAAAGAGTAAGCAGAAGTCAAACTGCATTTGGCTGACTGGGTCTAAATAAAAAAAATGTGAGGGGAAAAAAAGGAAAAAGAACCATCTGTGCAGAACGAACTGATATTTCTGGGTCTATAGGTGAGCTAATCTGCACCCTATTCAGGTGTAGTTGTAGCTCTTTTTCACCACCAATATTCACCAGTAGCAGATCCCATAGTTTTATGGGTCTCTACTTGCTCTAAAAGCCCATGTGCTTGTTCTCCTGCTGCTGTCTCCACTGGTCACTACTGGCATCATCAGTCTCACAACGGTAGTATAAAACTATTTATAGTAAAGCTCTGAAAACTGCCATTGCACATACACCAACGTGAACAAACGAGCAGTGTCCCATCCCTCCCTAGCTCAAGCGACAAGCCGACTAGTGCAGAAGACAACTAAGTGGCACAATTAAATCTATGCCATAAGAAAGGAAAAAGAAGTATTTAGCAAACAAGAAATAAATATTGTGCCATATCCAAACCAGGGAGCATGACAGCTAAAACCTAAGCCTTTCTTAAGTGGATTATGGCTCTTTCAAGGATCAATCTAAATAATCATCCTTTAAAAAGTAAAGATAAAAATTCAAGCAACCATTCAAGAATGCAGAAGTTGATTTCACCTCTAAAACAGAAGAAATAAAGATAAAAATCTTGTAACTTCCATTAGAAACTTATCCCTGCAGTCTGCCAGCCTCAGAACATCTGTGCTCCATACATCCTAAGTCATAACTTAAAGATTTTTAATACCCAACATTTTGTTCCCGTTCTCCTTTGCAACATTTGAGCTAAAATCCCAATTGGTTTGTTTGGAGATTTGCAGCACTGAATACTAATTTTATATGAAACAGCAGTTGTGATATTCATGGCTTTCCCCCACATAACTTAGACAACTGAATATATCCACAATGCAGAAAGACAATAATCCATTAACAAAGTCATTACTAGATGAAAAAATACCTATTATTGCCTGGCCTGAAAAGCACCCTCTCTTCTTTTATTTATCCTAAAACCAAAGTCCTCTTAAAAGAATCCTGAAAGAGAGATGTCTGGTGCTGAAATCTCATTTATGGAGACCTACAGTTCGCTATTGAAATCCATTACACATCCATCGGAAACCAGCTTGGCCACTTGCATGTATCCTAAAAACATTGCAAAAATATTGGCATTATTCAAATCAATAAGTTCTTTCAACTCTGTAATTGCTTACTTGTGGCAGGTAATAAATTACACTAACTAGGAGAGCTATAACATACTATGCCTGCATTATAAAAGCTAACATGAAGAAATATCAGAAACATTTCTTACAGACCAAACTCATTTTAATAAGTAAGCTGACAAATAATGAGAAACTCTTGATGTGTATAAAATAATCTGAAGCAAAGGTCAGTGAAACTTGTCCTTTTGAAATTATCTTCCCATAAATCTCTCAAATACTGTGCATTAGGCACCTTAGGGATACAGGGACATCCATTTCACACGGATCTAAAATACAAAAACATACAGCTTGTTAAATCAACCAAAATTAAACCTCAGGTTTCTTCTAAAAGCTATATCCTTACACATCTGTTCTCTAGTAAATTCAAGATGTAAATAAAGGTAGTAGCTCCCTCCTCCTCCAAAAGGCAGTTATAGCCTACAGCTAGATTTACATTTCATTGAAAATTCACTGGTTACATTATGAAAGAATCATGTTCTGTAACAAGTATTTTACTTGAACAATGTTAAATACATAGAAAATGTTTTTAAAGCCACAACTGTTGCACTTACTAGCTCAGCAACATAGTAGAAGCTATTGAGATAAGGTGGCTATGCCCTCTTTCTCCCTGCTTTTTGCTTTTAAAAAGGAGCAGTAGTGCTAGACATCTCTTAAACAAGCTATATGTGCTGTGATTCCCCCTCTCCCCCAGCGACACAGTACCCCGTAGTATGAGGGAATTGCCCCATGCTCTGGGAATGGTGCAGCACCTGCAGCAACTTCCCAGGGAGGACTCACAGGTACCGGTCCCGTGCGAACTAACCCCTCACCTCCACTGATGACAGAAGTCTCAAATGCAAAAAGCTTGGGTTGTTGGTTTTTTTTTGTTTGTTTTTCCTGTCTTACAGCTATAACAAGAATGCAGTTTTGGTGTAAGCAAAGAATTTGAACTGTCATTTTTATCACCTTAGGGAAAAAACAACTAGACCAAATTTTAACATACCATTAAAAAAAGGGAACAAGGTTGCACATTTCATATCCTCTGGTTTGTTTACAGTCAGATTTATCAACGACAGATCATCTCCATTGACAATTAAAGCTAACATGCTGAACCACAAATACGGAGAGCTATAGAGCTGACAAATCCCATTTTGCCAACTTTCATTCCAAACGCAGTAACCTCCAAGAGAGGGGTGGAAAACACAGCCACCATGGCAGGAGTCACCAGAGGACAACTGTCAAAACCTAGAGCTGCCTAGCAATGGCATGACAAAATGCTTCCATCACCCACCAGAGCTCATTATTGTTTATTATCTGGAATGTATCATCAGCTTGTGGTTTTCAGCTGATGACCATGTTTGACTTACCAGTTTGAAATTATTTGTAATTATTGTCAGAAGAATTTGTTAGATTTCAAGTGCTGTATCAGTCACCTCATCTTCACCAACCTTTTTTTTTTTTTCTAATTAACTGCATTCCTACCCTTAGCACACACTTCTCTTCCTCTGTTTTGTCTGAAATACATCGCTCCATCCCCTCACACTCAGCTCTGAAATGGGTAACCCAGCAGCTGAAAACCCAACATGCCATTAAGCATACAGGACTTTTTCAGTTCTACTTTGGTTTCTCTAACTTTTTTCAGTAAATAATAATTCCAAGTATTTGAAACAGTTGTACTGACAATACTTCTTTTCAATTGCTTTGATCTTTTTTTTTTACGTTGAACACTTAAAATTACACAATTCTTAAATAAGAGTCAATACACTTTCTCCAAACCACATATTTAAGTTTCTGAACTACAAAATTTATCTAGTTGAATTCCCCATAGTGTTCTAGCGACTTATTCAAGAGTATTGTTTAAATTAATTAATTAGTCATCAATTATATAACTATTTGTTAGTCCTGTGTTGAACTCAGCAGACTTTGCTCCTACTTATGGCTAACAGATGTTGTTGGTGACGTATTTCTACCAATAATATCTTGTGATCACTGCTCAGACTCTAACATCAAATCGTAACATTTAATGCAAATAAAAGGCTTTAACCTGGTCAGGATTCTGCCAAATTATTTGCTACTTATAGCAACTTCCCAGCTCCTGAAACCAAGATCTATTTTAAAAAAATATTTTAAAAGATGACATAGTTTGTTATCAAGGAGCTAACTATTCATCACAGGAAAATGGAAAGGGATAAAAATAAAGTAAAAATGATTAAGATTCATGAATGTTTAAGATACCTTCGTACAAAAATGAAACTAGCGTACTGAAGTATCATGCAGTAGCTTTTTTTTCTTTTTTTTCCCCAAAGCACGATTTTAATGCCCCAGACAGATTTCAGAGCTTACTGCCCGTTCAGTGCACTTACATTACGCTGATCTCTGTATGTTAGTCATGCAAACTGCTGCCTTTGTGTTTTGCTTACTCAAAAAGCCATTTATTTTTTACTATTGCTCTTACAATAAATCAACAGTATAGAATTATCATCCTGTGGTAGCACTAATCAGGATTACAAGTCGAATATCTGGTTTCAAATAGGTTTGCTCTTCAACTTTTCTAGAATTTAAACAAAATTCCTATATACATGTCACCAGAAGTTAATGTAAGCTGAGCATATAGCTGAACTTAACGTTTAGTTACTATAATGCAGTACTTTGACTAAAATATATTTACCACCTTTTCTTTAGTTAGCCCAAACACAACTTTGAGCGGAATCAGTTTCACCGTTTCAGGGTAACCCATCAGATTTCACTCTTCAGGTAATCTATATGGGAAAACCTCTTTAGGAGTTTGGTCAGGACCTGTGACATTGGTGGGAAAACACAGGTTACTTGTAAATCAATTGATAGGGGAAGGAACTATAATAATTCTATTGAAATAAATGATTCAGATCTGGCAGGGAAGGTTCAAATATTTACATTCAAGGGGCTACATCTTCTCCACAATTTTTCTTCCCTTGTTTCAACATCATTCATTGCTACTTGCTTGAAGACGGCATATTAGTATGAGTTTATGTTAAGAAAATATCCTATTTGGATTAAGTCTCCCATCCCCTCCAGAACATGCACACAAGGGGCCATTAACATGGATACCTGATCCTGGGCAATTTCATAAACTAATATTCCACTCAGAGGATACTTCCTTAGCATCAGATTGCGTTAGTCTTTAAACAATATAAACCAAATTTTAGCAGAAGTTAGGGAAAGAGGTAATAGCATTCAATCTAATTGTTAGACAAGAACATTTTTATCCTAGTGTAAATTAGGTCTGGCAGTTGTTCAGCTTGACCTCGACTTACTGTAATCTTGCCCTAGGGTATGAAAATCCTAGATCATTAAATGCTACAAATTTAGTCTTGCAAGCAACCTAAAATGAACCTGGAACCAGAGCCATGGTTTTTAACTGCTGTTAAAAGAGCTGAACAGACAATTGTGATAATAGGTAACACCGTGCCAGTTTTTTTTTTGATTTTGTGTTTTAAAGAACCGTAACTACTATCTGCACCTTTAGAATACTATTGTCTAATTCAAAGATGTATTTGAGAAGAAGAGAAAGCAATTACCCTTTAAGTTCAGGGGTAAAGAGAAAAACAATCCACCAAAATAAAATTATTTTCAGTTCAGTTGGAAGTTCTGAGAAAAGATGAGCTAATACGAAGCGGCCCGCTTCTTTCTGTTATAAGAAACATTTCTAAAATGCCAGCTTTCCTACAATTCTCTAGACAGTCAACAGACATTTTAGGAACTGCTACCAATTCATTACTGTGAAAGAGATGCCTGCCAAAAAAATTAATTACAGAACATAAATTTTATTACTATGTGAATTAACTTAAGACTTTATATGCTAAGTACAAGAACTACTCTAGAACCGCAGAATATTGTATAATACACAGCCCACGAAGAAAACAAGGCAGAATAAAACCCAGGGAAGTGTACCAGCTCTTCCTGTGGCTGATGCTAGCAAGACCTGATGTGGAGCTACAAGTGACATTCCTCTTCAGCAGGGACAGGGAAGAATTGGGGTGAGCAGCACTATGGAAGGAGCCCTTGGGAAGGTCGGAGAAGCCTGATGCTGACCACAGAACCAGCAGCCACCAGCAAATTCACTTACGTGGCAAGCGATGCTCCACCAACACAGCTGGAGCAGTTGAAGGACTACAGCACAAGACCGGCGAAGACAGCTGTTCAACAGCAGAATGAAATGTCATAAATACAAACACCTTCTGAGAAAGTAAAGAGCTCCAACAAGAACCGAGGACAGTGCTTGATTTACAGTCCCCCGGGGAACTGATTCCAATTAACTTCCACATATATTAGTAAGAATAAGAAAGCACACCAAGTGTTAAAAATTGGGTATCAAACCTTAGCATTCAATTTACACAGTAAACACATACAGCCAGCAACAAGCTCTAAAACAGCCTTTACCACTACCTGTAGTAGTGATACTGAGGAAGTACTCCATCAAAACTGCCGTTCACAGCTTCCTCACAAATAAATGCATAACAGTCTGACCACCTGAGATGTGGTTAAGAAAATAATTCAAAGCAGTGTCGACAGAAAAGCCAATCCAGACAGGACACGTTACCAGCCCAGCCCTAAGAGAATGTCACCAGGTCCCTCTGTAGCACATACGAATACTGATCTCTTCTTCCCAAGCAAAATCATTTTATACCATTCTCTACTAGACCATATAATGACATGGTAAGTGTATGGTGATTAATCATTCTTCACACTACAGTATTTCTGTATTACAGCACAACTAAGCATACTCCAAAAGCACACATCAGGGAGAAAATTAAAGTTGTCTTGACCCTGACATAATTTAATGATGTCAGCATCTGAGTTCCCCAAAAATCGGTTTCCTTAAGTTTAAATGGAAGGTAAAAATAATTTTGCAGAGAAAAGGAAGACAATCGTCCAGCATTATTTGTAGAAGCAGATATCAAAACATTTTTTTTTTCCTCCAATAACCCTGAGGAAAGTGAAGTAACTCATAGAGCAATTCACTTCACATGTGGGGTGATTCCTTGGAGCAACACAAGCAACCATTTCTAGCTCAAGACATCTCCAGGTATGTGCTAGATCAAAATACTTCTAAATCTTCAAGTGTTAGCATAAAACGATGCCATTAGTTGTTTACCCTTTACCAAAACAGTATTCCTGTTCAGAATGGAAGCTAGTATTTCAAGGGAGAGAAGACAAAGGAGCACCATGGCTGCCTACTTAAACCAAATCTCTTACCAACAAACACATCAAGGTTCATGCACCACCATGAACCCCTACGCTGAAATGGAAAGAACAATTTTTTTGTTTTGGTACTTACCGTTACCAAAATTTAGATTAAACTAACAGACTACACATGGTTATTAAAGCATCGCAATTCTGATTTCACAATCTCATTTTGCGTAAGAAGCAATGGTTTAAAACATGTCCACCTCCAGTAAGGCAGGAAAATGCAAAACACGGATGACTATATGTACAAAAAAGATTTAAACCATCGTGGTTGAAATACTGTTTTGTGTGCTCATATATCACATACGAATGTGCAACATGACGTATTACTTGTTAACAGCTCTAATTTAAGCAACATGAAGGCAAAAGCTCAAAACTCTGGATGTGATTTTTCGGTTTTCTAGAGCACGCATTCAAGATTAAATGGGGGTGCGGTGGGGGTGAGAAATCAAATGATATAATATCCTAAATATCTAGCATCTTTTCCAAGACACTGACTGATCACTAGTAAAATGGAAGGAATTTTCATCTTACATAGGAAAATGAAGACATCACTTGGTAGGAGAAAATAAACCCAACAACCTACCTACAGTTCTCTCAGCAAGATTGACTAGGAGGGATTTATATTGGAACAGTGAGCACACGGATAAACAAAGAGCATGAAAGGGGTGAGCAAAAACCAAACACACTAGAGAGGGATCCATAATAGCGAGCAGGATAGGAATCACAGATGAGAGAGGAAGCACTATGTAGTGACCACGTTTAAGTATTCAGTACTAATGGCTGATAATCATATTCTGTAAGCAGCAGAAACAGAGGTGTGATATTGCAAATGCAATAAATCCCCAAGGAAACAATATGCCTCCAAGATGTTCTCTGGAAACTGCTTATGGTTGATTAAAGCAGCATCAATAACACACATCCAGCTATGCATAGGTAGCTAACGAACACCCCGCACTTCTCATGAGAGGAAAGAAGTGCAAGACAACACGACTTGTGTTAATCTCTGCAGCTCAAAGGAAACAACAACAAAAACCAAAGCAGCGATATGGCAATATTGCAGTCCCACCGCCACGTCAGAGAAGGGGTGCATGTGCGTTTTGTGAAGAGTGAAGAGAACCCAACATGAAAAACAGTTGTTAACCCACAATTAGCAGGTCTCCCTTCTGACACAGGAAATATTGGTATTTCAGTATTTTTAATAATGAAAAAATCCCTCAGAATGAGCAGCACCTTAATAAATATTAAAAATATAATTTCTCATCCTAATTTCTAGCCATTTGAAACAAATTTTCCACAAACTTTTAAATATGAAAGGATTTCTCACACAGTGGATACAAGTTGCCTATTTGCCAATAAAATGGCTTGAAAACAGAATGAATAATGACCACCCATGACCCAAACCCCAAAGAAAACTGCAGAGCTGGAAGAGAAAGCGGTTACCTTTCTGGACTTCCCCCAGACGTTTTACAGAAGACAAAATTTCCAGTGTGTCAGCCCCAGTGGTGCCTGTACTGTCACATTTGGGGAGAAAAAGTGAGGACAATGCACGGTAACAGGCATTAGCTCCCCAAACTGCTCGAGTATTAATGTACACATGGTGCTCACACCTGCTTCTCTCCAATCTCTCGGCTGCCCTTGTAGCACAGGCTCCTGGCACCCTTTAGGATCCCCTACTGATCCGAAGAAAGGCACGAGCTACTTGTTTCTACATTCTGGAAATCTCACTGTAATGCATGACAATTGTTTGGAGCTTCTGGGAGGCTTCCACAACCCTTCTCCAATGAACTCTAAATCATACAAGCGCATGAAGTAGGGGCAGTCAGAGGACAAATCCAGGCAATAACTCATCAGCTGAATTATCAATGGTTAGTAAGAAAAGCTCTGCTGTGGTTCTAATGCTACAAGCAAAATGATATTCAGAGAAAACCATCTGCAGAACACACGTATCCTTATGTATACATATACACTGTATATGTTCAAAAAACTATCAGATGCAAATATTAAGCCATTATTCATTAAAAATCACAGCACTTTAATTATACCAAACTTATGCCTGAAAATAGGCTATTAACCTACCAGTTACCCTCCAGACAAGGCAAGCTTTGTCCTGTTCCCTGAAAAAGCCATGCTGTTCTCAATCAACGGTACAAGACAAGAAAAATGAGTTTGGAAGTTTAAGCCACTGTCGCTAAGAATACCATGGAACCCACATTTTTTTTTTTCCTAGAGGCTATCTACCTGAATCTCACGTGTTTTGGTCACGTAAAAAACCATCAAGGATCCAAATTTATACTCTTCTCCCCACCAGGACCGGACACTGGCATACTCTTCAGAAAAATGCCAGCAATGCTAATGACAACAAATTATAGAACTTCTCGTATGGATATTAGTTTCAAAATAGACCAGCCATAGAATTGTATTAACAGAAGATTTCTTAGAAACTTTGAGTGCAATACTGTTTTGCTCTCCAAAGTAATTGATTAGTTCAATTAAAGTTGACTGGTCTACTGTGAAAACCTTTCCTGAGATAGTGAATAACATTTGTTTGTGGTTTTTCCCCTGCTCCATCAATATATACAAGAGCAAAAATGAAATTTTGGTCCAACAACTGCTTCCCAAGCCTGAATTTAGGACAAAGTTCATTTTCGGACTTCATATTTCTGTAGGGAGAGAAACAGAGGGCTATCTAGGGATAACAATGTATCCCAAATAAATACGACCTTTATATTGATAAACACAAAATTGCACCTCTAACCAAACAACAGGGATTGACAGAAACAAGGGAGAAAATATTTTATTTTTCCCATTGTAGCCTTTTTTCCCAAACTCGTACTAGGAAACCAAGTCTACTTCCACAGATATGAACCATCCATCCTTAAGAAACAGTGTAACCCCTATGCTTTCTCCTTCTTCATCTTAACAGATTTTTTGAAAAGGTCTGGACTAAGGTCCCTATACCTTGTCAGTGGTAGCTGATAATGTAGACCCAATTAGCCCACATCTCCGTTATTGTCAACTGCCCTGTTTCTGCTTGCCACACTGCAGTCAGCTTACCGCACGAGAAGAATTAGCGAACATCAAGGCCAGAAAGAGACTTTTTAACATTATTAAATGTTAAAAGGCTTCTCTGTGCCTCTCGGAGAATTCCTAAAGACAGAGAAATTAACAGTGTTAAGACAGATGCTGCTCATAAATCTAAACACGTGAGGGCAGGAACAAGGGTTAGGGAGGAGACAAATGGAAATGGCATGGATAAAGAATTACTTCAGGAAGGTAAGTGCTAGCAAATTAGAATAAGAAGATTAATATTCAGCCCAAATGAAATGGACAGTATTTACCTATCAAATCATTTGGTCTTTATTAAGCAAAATTAGTAGCACAGACTCTTCTGCATTATATGCCCTTACTTTAATCAGGTTCTTAACGAAGAAGAATTTAGTCTTTTAGTAATGATTCACATTTAGTAGAAACTTCAACAAAAAATAAAACATATGAAATTTCATTTTGTAGCCCATAAGGCAATACAGGTAGGTAACACAGCAACAGCCTTGCATCTGTACTGTCATCACACACAGCCCTCAAGGAACAACGCTCAGGGCAAGAATAATCCAGTGTCTTCCAAATCACTGTGTAGGTTTTCCAGAATAAATAACTGTCTAATTCTGGAACTAAGTCACCACATGAACAGTCTAAGCACAAGAACATCTAATTTACAGACAGTCAAAAACTGCAGCAAGATGCTCAAATCACAGTTTCAGGTTTCTCCATAACCTGCCTTCAGTGCCAAGAGGGCACAGAAATGCTGGCACACCAATTGTTAACTCCTTGGACAAAGCAGCACCAGGTCACACAGTCACAAAAACCTGATGCAGCTTAGACTGAGGCACACAGCTGTGTTTCTGGTAGCCAGGCAGGAACACACAACTCCAGGCCTGGCCCAGACACAGAAGATACATGATTCAACATTAAATCCGGTTTTAACCTAAAAATTCTCAAGCAGGCAAAATAGGTTAGCACCTTTCTAACACGTAGCCGTGGCGTTTCTGATTTATTGACAACTGGAGTGCCGCCAGGCTTTTTTCACAAAGGATGGGCACAAAAACACGATCGTTTTGTGAATTATAACAACATGAACTAACTGACATAATATTAAAACCACTATTATAGACAAACAAGGCCACCCTCTATGATTCACCTGTTGAATTTAGTGCTCTTTGAAAGAACACCTGAACTGCAGGAGGAAAAAAAGCCAAGAAGGGAGAAAAAGGAAGGGGGGAATGGAAAAAGAAGGCACAGAGCACATAGACAACTTCAAATGGCACTGCTACTCAAAGGTAACAAAGCTAAATACATTAGGATTCATGAAAGAATGTCAAGCCTACCCAATGTAGCAGGACAAAGTATCCCCAAGAATAAAATAAAGATGTTATTTGTCCAGTAAATGCAACATGTTTCAAGTAACAAACTGAAATGCCACAGTATATACCCAACAACAAGGAGAGATAGCATTTGCAATCATGTTACCTGAAACCTCCTACCCCCTTTTCTTAAAAGACTGCTTACTATCTTAACTTGGCTTTTCCTTCAATGCTGATATGCCTTCATCCTGTATCATGAAAATATTCTTAACGAATATTTTCTTATCTAAATTTACCATTTTTTGACAACTCTGTTTCCTGGTGATTTGTTCCCCTCAAAATAAATCCCTTATTTTCCCCTCCTTTCAATCTCATTCCACGTATGTATTCCATACCGAGCCATTCCCTAGCATTGTTTTCTCAATATTTAAAGACCTAGTTCAACCTAGTTTTTCAAGTAATGTTTTTTTGCATACAATTAAGAACATTTTTTGCTTGTTCTTCACATTCATAAAAATATATTAATTGCTCTAACTCATTTGCTATAAAATATCAATTGTGAGCATAACAATTGCAATAGCTGAGCTTTTGTACAGTGCCCGAAATAGCAATATTTTTTGCAGCAACACGCCAGCTATGCTGTTTGAAGTCTACTCAACTGATTAATTCCTTCACCTACGAGTTTCTCTGAATAAACTGCATAGCCATCCTCCATTTTATTTGGAGTATAATCTACTCCCAGATTAGTGTCTCCAGAGAACCACTTAAATAGATCCAGCAACGTGGTGATACTTTACCAGTCTGAGAAAACAGACATCTCCCATTTCTATCACTCTAGACAAAAATTCTACAATATCACAATACACAAGTGCCACCATACAGCCCGCAACATGCCCAGTCCAACTCTAAACGTGTAAAGTCATTTGTGTATGAGCTCCCTAATCCTGAAAGCACAGTGGATATTGGAAATCATCACGCTCTCCCCAGAACTTGCATGTTTTACCCTCATGTTATTATTGAAAGCTTGGTTAAAATACACATACATTGCACAAAACACCATTTTAAAACTTAAGCGTTTCCATTAGTTCCACTTACTTCCCTATTTCCGTCTGCCATTTCTCTGTCTCCTCAAAATGCCTTTCACCTTTAGAAAAAGGAGCTGTTCAGTATAAACAACCTGGCCAAGTACCAGTGATTTCCTTTTTTTTTCTCCAATATTTCTTTCGATTATCAACTCAAAGCACATTTTATACCAATTTGAACGAATTGCATTAAATATATCTATCCTTTTCTTTTTTCCTAAATCATGAATGACACTAGAAACAATAACCAAACACAAACAGTAGTTTGATAATAGAACAGATGAGCTGCTACGGGTGAAAGGAACAGTTCCATGGCCCCTTCTTTTGCCCTGCATTACTTCTGGCCAAAATCTCATGGTCAAGGGCACTTGTCAGACCCTTCCTTGTGCCTGTTGAGCAACAACCTATTAATCTTTTGGAATTAGTTTGCTTTCTAGCAGATCAGTAAGTCGAGCTGGCTCAACAAGAGTCCTGTGGCTGGTGCAAGGACCCCATCTTTTCAAATCAGTGAGACACTGCAGCAGGCGCAATTGACTGTCAAATGATGTAGAAGAAAAAGAGTTGTCCATAGCGTTTTGGTAGACTATAGCTGCTTTAAACATTGCCATAGGGTGCCCCAAACCTAGCTTACCCCCCCAGCTAGGGCACTGGGATGCAGTCAGTACAGCACCCAAATACCAAGTGTTATCCCACCAGTTATCAGAGCAACCTGGCCCCAGTGCTGCTTTTCCTACAATAACAAAACCTCTAAACGGGCTTGTTTTGTGGTCTCTGAACAAGTGTGACAACCAACAGGTATTCACCTTTACCTAAACCCTATATAAAAAGGCAAGGGAAACAGGAGAGATGTGACAGAAATAGAAACATGTTACATCCCTGCTGAACAAAGCAGCTCTAGCTCATTTTACCAAGTACAGCTAAGAGTGGTCTCACTCAGGTTCTCCAATCCGTTACTACTTACAATGTTTCTGCAGCGTATCAGACATGATTAGAATCTGCCATTACTCCACAGAAAGCTGGGACCAGCTTTATTCAATTACAGGCAGCACTCACCCCGAGTAGTTTAATACCGTACAAGTAAGTAATGAGAACTAGTTCTATTTCTAATGATTTTCTTCATTGATCTGTGCATCTTCTAAAAATCACGTTATTACCAGAAAACAAGATTTTTATAGACTGTGCTCCTACATGAGCTGTTTTGACTAACATTTTGTCAGACAATAACCAAATAGAAATACACATTTATTGTTTGTTTTACCTAAGATCAGAAGATTAAAACTCTTCAAATGGTACCAGGCCTCCATATGGTTTACTTATGCATTCTTCTTATTATTTTTGTACTCAACGCTATTTTTCTTAAAAGGATACCTATATTTTAGACATTTAGTGAAGGTCAAAAGTTCTGAGTCATACAACCAACAAAAAAAACACCACTCACGAACCAAAACCCTACAACAAATTAGTACCTAACAACTGACACTAATGAACTACTTGGCCAAAGACGAAAAGTTACAGGAAGTAAAGGATTTGACCTGCTTCTATAGGCTTTTCCCCCTGAAATTTGCAGTTGACTTTTAAAGTTACAATTCAAACTTGCTTAGAGACTAGTAGTTTGTTCTCAAAATACAGCCAACTCTTCTCTACGTCCCCAGAGACCATACATCTCTGCCAGGTTGATTTCACTCCGCTCCGTTTTCCCAGGCACTCTGCAGGTGTCTCCAAGACCCAAGGCAGCACCAGGCCAGTCCTGACGTGGATAACAAGGGCTGCTTCAGCACAGCGCCCTGACTGCCCCGGAACTGCCCCCATCTCAGGATTCCTTTCTCACACTGCTTTGGACAGGCAGGTTACTGCATAGACATGTTCCTGCAATTTTTCCCTTTTATCTCTCCACGGAGAAGTTGAAACAACAACATCTTAAAGCTTGAATGAGAACTGCTGAAGCCTCTCTAAAACGATGCTCAATACGGCCAATCCAACTGCCATGCAAAGACACACATTTGTAAACACATCGTACAGTTGTAAACAACTTGGAAAAAAAACATATTTTTAAACTTCTTTATGAGAAAAAGCAGCAGTAGGAAATCTAGTTAATAGAAGCTAGAACTGCCTAACTTCCTGTAAAAACTGCCACTTGAAAGGGGCACTTTTATGAGCTATAAATCTGCTTGCTTTAAATACATATGCTGTTTTTTTCAAACCCTGGTGCCGCAAACTACTTCCACAAATACAACTAAAAACATTAGTTATTAACAGATGGTAAACAGCATAAACAAAAAGCCAACTTACTAGTAATGTTCAAAGTAGAGTACAAGATCCTAGTGAGGATGTCCGCAGCCACTTTGCTTCTGGTGTTGCGAGCACTTGACTGTGATCTAAACACTAGCAGCTTAATGAATTTGTCCTACTGGTTCCATATAATGTGTATCAGTTATCCGATGCCACAACACTGATAGGGAAAACCTTAGTGACTTTTCAGTAAGTATAAAGTAAATAACTAAAATCAATTACAACTTAAGACTATGCTTCAAGACGAATGAATGACAGCTCTTAAGAAGCAAGCTCAGGAAGAGCAATATTCTCCCAGCATTATTTGTTTTGAATATGCTATGGCTCCTCACACTGGAAAAAAATTAAACCTTAATAGAGCAGAAACAAAAACTAGCCCAGAAAGATTGAAACTGCATACACTACACGAACACAACGCCATCCTTTGCAGCAGCCAGCATCCTAAAGGCACAGACCTCCCGAGGAGTAGTACTACATCCTATTCATAACTTTTTTCTCCATCACACTACGCCAGAACAGTAGTGACAAAAACAGTATGTTAATAAGATGGCAGAGATTATTCTTAACTGCCCTGGTTACGGCATTTCGTTCTTTTGACATGAAAAACGGGTCATAACTGGCTGCTACTGATTTATAGTGACAGGAATTAGGCTCAAGTGTTAAATGAAGATTAGTTAATATTTGCAGATGACTTTGAACATACAAAATGCTATGTAAGCAGCAAGTATTAAGTCTTCCCACACACTCACTTTGGCATGCCTCCAAGCAGGGAAGTCCCACAGAAACATTTTAAAAGCAATAAAGAGAACCTGACATAGATCAGGCAATCGCAGCTATATTCACAGCCGTCTTCCCAAGGAGCACCTACAGAACTGGGGGAAACCGATGCCCACCAGCCATGCTCACTTGCTTCTACAGATTCAACACCAAAAAAGGAACTCCTACTCCAACCGGTTACACGATTTTAACAGGTAGTGAACCACCTGAACCTCAATAACCCTCTGTACAATCGAAAATGACCTACAAAACTCCCAACAGTTTGTACATGTGTTTTTTCTATTGTCTATTTCTGACCAGACTACAATTTCACCAAGCAAAACACACCGCCTACAGCGTAGCTGTCAGTTTGATTATTCATAAAGAAGCTTATTTTCAACAAATCACAGCTTCTGCCTAAAGCAGACCAGTTTCCTCATATCTGAAGTGCTGAGGAATTAAGCAATTGCTGTGCAATAGCTCCTGATCAATTAACAGTGAAGCTCTTCCTGGACACAAAAAGAAAAGCATAATATTCTAGCTAGTATGATCCCACCTAGTCAAAAAAAAAAAATGCCCTGCAAATTTTCTTCCAACAGCAGGAAGAGAACAAGTTGCTCTGAACTGAGCCTAAAGAGGGGTAGAGGAGAGGCAAGGAAGTATGTTCAGGCATTATTTTGCCTACTTCTCAGCATCTCTGACGAACAAGTTTTTTTGTTGTTGTTTTTTGTTTTTTTTTTTTAAAAAAAAAAAAAACGTATCTGGTTTGTCAGATGTTCCTGAAGATGACACATGTAGCCTCAGCATGCCCCCAAAACTCCGAAGCTGGGAAGATGATCTGGGAGAACAGGACGCAAGATCAATGCACAGGATAGTCCACAAAGGGCGATCCCTGATGGCCTCTTTACAAAACGTGGACCTACGACAGACCTCAAGTACAGAGTTGGCACCGCAGCTTCCATAAACCACAGAAAACTCAAGAGTGCAAAGGCTCCTAATGAGATCTAACCACAAGAGGCTGGTAAGCATCCAACTGAAGCAGGAGGTCTAGCAGGGTTCTCACAACTGCATCTGATTAACCACGCCAAGGCCGGAAGAAAACCTTGTAGAGAGGAGGGTTCCTGCCTCCATGTTCCCAATGCCTCCATGTTCCTAAATCTTCTCTTCTCCCCTCTGCCTCATTCCGAGCAGCACCTGCACAACTTCTCATCAGTGTGCAGACTGAAAGCAAAGTAAAACGTACATGATCTTCCTGCCTGCATAAATTAATGCAAATCAACAGCGGTCCTGAATATCCTTGCAGAGCTCTAACTGATCTATTAAAGACTGTGTAACATTTCAGACAAAAAAAGATAAAAGGAAGATCACAGCAAAGATTATAGGATTACTTTTGCAACTGGCATACAGCCCAAATGGTTTTCAAGAGTATGAGCAGGTAGAAAGGTAGATGACAGTGGGAGCCAAGTTTTATTTGTGCAGCCCTACAGTTAACTGAAAGCATTCCCACTACGGTTTGAGCAGAGAGCCGAGACACCGCTTCCAGGTGCTGAAAGGGACGGCCCCACTCAATCACTATTCCTGCTGGCCCAAGTTACTGTGCCCTTTCACGCAGGGGCAGCACCTCGCAACTCCAGAGGGATTTAATCAGGCAGGAAACTCCTCTCTTGTTGTTCAGCAGAGCTCCTTTAGCCAGCACGCCTGATGGGCTCACACAGGAAGCACAGACACGCGTGGCCACAGCACAGGACTGGGATCACTACGCTAGTGGCACCTGGCCACCAAACTGACCTGCCTGCATCTTCTACTGCTGGAGGGGAAGCTCTACTCGAGGGGAAGAGAAGGGAGGAAACTCCGCAGGCGGGGCTCTCTTCTGAAATGGCTCCCACTTACCGCGTCAGTTCCAGCAACCACCCATCAACACCCTCCTTACATTAAAGAACAGCTCTGCTTTCAATCGATTGCTAGCTTGGTTTCTCTCCTCCACCAGATCCCACCAGAAGGGTGGTCAAATCTTAACTTTCTTACACATTTAAGACAAACATTTGCACCTTCCACACCTGATAGGACATGGTTCAGTCTTTACGTAAAAGCCGTTAGTTATACTCGATGAAGCTAGCAGCTCAATGCCAACATATGCCACAACAGAAACAGAAGGGTGAAGGTGATGCATCTGGACACAGAACACACTTATCAAATGGTCCTACAGCAAGCATCAACACATTCCTACACTCTTCTATCTTCCCCATTTCCGTGGTATTGACCTGGTAATCCTACTTCACCTTCTAGGATGCTTACATGTTAATTCCTTACATATTCTCAAATTATGCTTACTGAAAAAGAACTAAAAAACTCCATTAAATCTCCTAGATCTCCAAACTACTAAGAACACAGATGCAATCTTGCACCCAGAAGAAAAAAAAATCATCATTTTCCACATTCCTCTTTGGTGGAGACTGAGGAAGGCTAAGCCCACTTGCAGGATTACGCATGAACACATTAATCCACTCTGTAAACAAAACTTCCCCAACCAGTTCTGAAATCAAGGTATGCTTAATGTAGTTTGCATCCCCTTGGCACAAAGTGAAGAAAAACCCAGAATTAAGTTTCGCAGAGATTGTTATTGTATTTGAAGAATCTTAATGCCTGACCTACTGTATAGGAACAGAATGACTTACTGTATTTTCTTCCATCCACTGTTACTGAACTGAAAATTTTTAATGTTTTTGTCATTTTGTCATTTTTTTTGTCTGTCTTGCCAAATTAGTAAATTTTTGCTTTGCAGCAACAATACTGCTCTAAGGCACAGACTCTCTTCTAAGCACAGATCTTTATTAACTTTCATAAAACTATCACGCTGGTGAGTAGAAAGTGAGCAGTATAACCAGAAAGACGATGCAGTGCAGCAAGAGGAATAAAATGCCTAAAGGCTGATTTTTTCTGATTTTCAAACTGTCACAGGTTTCTAGTTTACAAAATCCGTTCTATTTCACAGTAGCGCAGTAATATGGCATATGCATGTCGCTACATCAGCAGTACATTGTAACTGATAAACTTTTTAAAAATTAAACAAATTCTGATATAAACACAGCAGTCCAGAAATAATGTTTATCAGTGCTGAATGGAAGCCCAATTAATAAAACAAGAGTAGTTTAAACATGCAACGTTGAAGACAAATGTAAACCAGCAGCACATGCTAGAGGGAAAGAAAAAAAAGCATTTTTTCCCTCCATCCTTGAAGCACTTGCTTTAATAAACCCTTTCCATGTTTTGTAAATCAATATGCTAAAACCCAGTTTCACCTTTTTTGGCCATTAGTTTATTAGGGAAGTAATGACAGACCTATACCACAGATGCAACAGCTACTTGTGCAGCTTTCCTTTCTGGTTACCATAGTTTCCAATGAACTGTAGATTTCTAGAAATAATACTTACAAGAAGGAATAAAAATATCACTGCTTAAATATGAAAACTGCAATAAACAGTATTAAAGAATCATTTTGATTGGTGTATGAATGATGCTTTAGTGAACAGGCAACTCGGTTAGGAGAAGTTGTTTTATCTGCAAGACCTTGTCACAGCACAGTACTGAAGCCTAAGGGTGGACAGCAGGGGAAAAAATAAAGATAGAAAAAGTGACCAAAGGGAAGAGGAAGATGGGCACTGGAAGTTATTTCTCTCCTTTTCTCTCAATAATCACCAATAAAAAACACAATCGGCTCTAAAACAAGTTGTTAGCTCCCCAAGCCTCCATCATCACGCAATACTCGCCAAACATACAGCAGGGAATAGAGCATAGGCAGGGAATTAATCTTGCAGGTATTGCAAGACAACTTTGGGCTTTCCAAATAAGAATAGTATGATTTGTAAGAGACGGGAAGCTTTACTTTCTGAGGAGCTCAGAACCCAAGCAGCCCAAGTCCCACATGAGGACAGGTTTAAGCAGGAGGCTGGCCAAGCCCTCCACAGGGCCCTTCCCTCAGCCTGTGTCCCCTCACCTAAAACACATCAGTATTCCACTGTGCCAATGCTTCCAGGAAGCGACTGCCGATTCACAATGCAAAGCTTGGTTTTATGGGGGGATAAAAATACAGTATTTTGGATCGAGTTTTCAGAAAGGTACCTAGAGCAATGATAAAAATAGAACAGCGCGTGGCAGCGTGCCAGACTGGAACTTTCCTGCAAGAATGTGGTTCTCATACCTAAAGAGTTCAAAATAACAAAATTTTAAATGACTTACGTTGCTAATCTTAACTTATGAAGATCATACTCCTTCATTTTCAACTTGACTTAAATGGAAGCAGCCACCCAGTATCAACTTTCCTTCCCGTTTGCCTGTCATGAGCATAGCACGGCCATATTTAGGCTGCAGTCACTTGTCATCCTTGCTTTAGAGTTTTTATCAAGTTTCTCCATTTTTTTTCTCCTTGGAGAAAACATCATAATTACTCGGCTGCCTGCTTCTAGGAAGATCAGAAGTGAAATGGAAATTACTGCCAGGGGTCAGGATGTAGAGTCTCATTACTCAAACAAATTAAATTATTTGGCCACTGTATCCATAACTATCCAAAATACCTTGTTCCAGGACTCATGTCACATAAAATCACCTTAAAATTAAAAACTAGACACCTCAGACACATGCTGCATGAACTAGAAAACTGCTTTTCTGACATTTACTACTCACAGGATTTTTTAGGACCCTTTGGCTATCTATATACTTAACTGCCCATAGTAGGGTAACAAAAATAGCATAAAAATATGGACATTGAATATTCCCTCTCAAATCACACCCCTACTCCATGTAAGCTCCCCTCATGCTGAACACTCTCCCAAATAAAACCAGCCAGTTATATTACTTGCACATTATCTGCTTACTAAGACTTGATACGGGTCCAAACTTCCAGAGTTCATCTTTCTTAAGGGATAAACTGGGATTTTTACCTACAGGTAACCGCACAAATGAAAAGCCTCATCTTAAACCTCTTATTCTTATTTGCAAACAGAGTAAAAGTCAGCCTTTTTTCCCAGATGAGATGCTGAATGAGAGGTGTTGTCTCATAAAGCTCAGGCCGAAATCCTACGTTACACAAAAAAAAATTAAATGCAATTCAGCCATAACCAAGAGCTGTAATGTTACCTCCAAACCCAAGATCCCCACGTCTTTCCAGGCAGATGGCTCGTGTTAAGCAGTAGGAAAACAACCATATAAAGGCCTGTCTACTGTGTGATGACAGGTAGATCAGCACCCCTTGAAAAGGGGCACAGCAGGGACAGGCACACCCGGGAAGGACGCCCACCCCGCAGCAGCTCCCTCACTGCCCGCAGGCTGAGCAACATCTCCCCAAACCTTGGCAAAACCTCCAAGCCTGCTCTGGAGTACAATCCCAGCAGAACAAAGCACACATTCCTAAGGTCTGTTGTTTCTTTTTTAAGTAGCCACTACTTTTGGAAAGGTTTAGGGCTTTTTTGAAATGCATGTTTGATCTCTTTTCATGATTTGCCAATAAAAAACCCTGAAGTTTGGACTCCGGCTCTAATTGTTCGCGTCAATCTAAACCACTGCAGAGGTATGTATTACATGGTAAAATACCTCAGTTGAGACTTCTCTTCACAATACGAGCAAGAGTCATCATAAGCAAGCGTGTGAAATTTTGCTTGCCCTATCAACCCTGAAACAATGGGAACCAACACAAAAATACTCCCATTGTCAGAAGCCGCACAGAAGCGCTTATGAAAAGCTGCTGTAAGGAACAAATCTTCCACCAAACTTCTCCTGTCATACACACCTCCCTTCTCCTACCCAGTAACTAACCTTTAGTGAAACAGATGCATAGAAGAGTGAAATGAACGAGGGTGTGTAAGTGCAGGACAGATAAACCATCAGAATCAAAGCTGTAAGAAAACACAGGGCCAATCCACCAAAACCAGGCATGCTCTCCTCTACATACTTGGTTTTGGGTGGGTATTGTGGTTAATTTCTCACAGACCACAACCAACCCTCTGATATATGCCATTTTCTCATGTCTACTTATTCTAATCATATTCTTAAAAAAAAAAAAAAAAAAAAAAACAACCACCACCTCCCACAGGAGAAGTTAGAGCTAACTACACAGTCAAAGAATAAAAAAATGTACCAAGTAGACAATAAAATACATACACGGATAAAGCATCTACATGGCAGCTAACTTTTAATTTCCCTCTGAAGTCATAATAAGACAAGAAGTAACTGCATACAAATGCAGTTCTATACGCACTTTGGTTCTGACTCAGATTGGGATAAATAAGTTTAAAAATAGACCACGCTCCTCCATGCAGCTCTGTAGCCAGTAAGGATTAGAAAAGAGCTAATTGCCACATGAAAGCCAAGGGGTTACCTGTGAAAAACTTTGGATCAAATTTTTTGCATCCCCTTTTCAAAAACTGGGTGCCAGATCTCTCCTCAGCTCTGATCAGTTGAAGGAAATAAGTTAGTAAGATGAAAGAAGAGAACTTTTTCACTTTGTCTGTTTTTCTACCCAATATCTCACTGGTATGTGATTTTCTTAATAGAAAGTGTTGCAACTTGGAGATGCATAAATACTAAAAAGGGACAGAGTACATACTGTGGAAACACTTCAACGGCATAACCCATTAAACTTAGAGGCTTGGATTTAGTCTTAGTAATCCTGGACATCAAACTAAAAGAAACACAAAAGGACAACACAGTTTTTGCATTGATACCCAAGTAGTAGAACATTTTCCACAAGACAGACCCCAGTCACACAAGAGCCCCTCAAGCTTCCCAGCTTGCCCAAGTCACCATCAAACCTAAATTAGTCCATGTTACATGAGGGCCTTCCTTCTTCAGAAGCTTCATATTTACTCTCCAAAAAATCCACCTTCACCAGATTCTCATGAACTGCAACATGAGAAAACTGAATTGAAAGAAAACAACTCCTAATTAAAATAACATACGACTAAAAGCACATTTTGAATCTCCAACTCTCAAAACAGATGTCCCTGTACCACTCTGAAGTAGGAATCTGACCTTCTTAAAAGTCACGTCAGATTTCAAGGCTCACCCTGAAACCACAGACACCAGCCTTGTCAAAAACAGATTATTCTCAAAAAGAAACCCAATCGAAGTCACTGGACTGGTCTTCAAACACGAAAACTGCTCAAAGAATGGTGGAAGAGCCCAACCAGTTTGCTCCGGAAAGAACCTTTATAGAAAAAAAAAACAAAACACTAGCACAAGAGCTTCAGCTACACTGACGTAATACCGCAAAGCTTACCGAAGGTCCTCCCTCCCAAATGTACTTGGCCAAAGCAAAAGCTCGGGACTTCCTACCTTCAGAGAGCCCCCCCAGCATGGCCTCCCCCCCGGAGACCCTTCCCAGACCACGGCAAGTGCTGCGGCCAAAGCGCGGCCCTGTGGCGCTCCAGGGCTTGCTCCAGAAGCTTCCAATTTCCCAAGCCAAAGCTCCAGTTACCAGTTTCCCAAGGGCTAGGTTATCAATAAATTCTCCACTCCTTTGTCAATGACCCTCAAATAAGGAAGCTGAAGTTTTCAGAACATAGATACATTAAGTGATACTGGGAAAATGAGCAGGGCTTATTTAAGAATATTAAGCTGTTACATTGATGGCTGCCATCAATCACTTCTTCCCATTACAAGACAATTACTGAAGCAGATGAAGCTCTTAGAAATAACAGCATCTAGCTGACAGAGACACAATCCACAACACATCCCTTTCCCAATATGTTTTCTTGATTCCTCACCCAAAAATAGACGGACGGTACCATTCTGGAAATTCACACCTACAATATACTCCAAAGTTTTAAAATTACTCGGGGAAGAAATGGTCACACCGTAGGCAGAGATCATGCCGAGTTACAAACCTCATCTCATTTGACAACACGCAACACTCCAGGAACACAACCAAGAAACAAAAGTAACCAGCACAAATATTTGCTTACTTTTGGGAATTCACTTGACAAGAACGAGCAACTGAAGTGTTTAGGGTTTCTGTAAAACATCCAGCCTGCTTATGCTGGCACACAAATGCCAAAAAAGAAAAAAACACCCTAATCTCTCTTATATTTGCCTGCAGCAACACAACTGAGACAGCATCACCACAAATGAAAATGACAAATGACAAATCATCCTAAATTTCAACTCTGAATGACAAAGAACAATCTAACAAAGTTCGTAACACTCTGACGTGCTAACATCATTCCATGATTTGACTAAGTCTAATGTAGTTGCTTCCACCAACAAGAGCACTCACTTTCAAGTGGTTTGTAGCCTGCAGCTATTTTCCACAAGACTGCAGGAGCATGTAATATTCAAGAGAATCTGTCTAGATTACTTTAAAAACAAAACAAAAGAATTTAGTTGCCATTGATAGATTGGACTAAAAGAAGGTAAACCTAAGGAGACTGCTCATTATTTACACTCCTTCCAAGTGGAAATTATTTCATTCCATACATTTATGATTTAAATACTTTAAGATGTAAAGCAGGAATGTGACGTATTTATGGAATTTGAGTTAGATTAATGGCCAGCTAATTGAATATTTCTATATTTAAAATGGAATTCTCTCTAATCAAGTAACACAGCAACTGCTTTAAACGAGGTATTTTAATAAGCTAGGAAGCAACCAACTTTTTGTCACTACACAGATCTCAAATAAGTATTTTCTATATATTAAAATATCCAAATATTAATTTGAACCAACTTATTCAAACCAATAATTTCCACTTTCAGTTGTGAAACATCAAGACTTTATGTCTAAAAGAAAAGACCTCTAGATAAATTTTAACTAGTCTTCTAAATACAAGACTAACGAGCCCTAATGTTGCTTACTGACTTGACTTCACATCATATTCCAGAAACTGTAAATGGACAAAAAAAATCCATATACACAACTTTGGCACAAGTATGTAACATGAGAGATACCTGAGCGCTAGGAAATTTCACAGGAAAATTACAGAGTCTCCCATCCCCCATTTCCATGGCTACTTTTTGTTTGTTTACCCAACGATAAGTTCAGCATAGTTAGCTTAATTCAAACAACAGCAAAAAAAAAAAAGTAATATAAGGGCACAGGTTTCCCTCACAGATTGCTTAAAGACCACCTGTAGGTAATAAAGCAAAACATGATTGGTTTTGCTAAAAATCACCCACAAGAACCTCCCTGGTCAGAAAACAGGATCTGTTAGAAATGGAAAATAATTCTTATTTCTCTCCTGTAGTTTTGAAGCTTTCTTACTTTTTAATTCCTCAGAACAGTGTGGGGATTCCAGCCCATCCAGCTCCAAGGCAAGAAGGCAGCTGACACCACCAACATGGTGGCTGCCTCCTGGCCCTGCTTTTATGGGAAGGGCTTTTGGGGCTGTAGGGGAACGGGGCAGGGGTACCCAGCCGCGGTGGGCATCGCGATTCCGTGACTCATCACCGCAAAGCTGATGAGAGTTGGGGCTAATGAGCAGGCAAGGCCAGGAAGGCAAAGATTAAGGTCCGCCAATTGCACAACCACTCCTGGTATTTATTTACCTGTGGAGAGCAAAATATCCACGTGCAGGCTGGCTGGTTGAGTCCCAGGCAGCTCAACAGCAGACAAATACTCCGGGAGGCGCACTAAGTAACTAGAAAAGGGATTGGGGGGGGGGGGAAGAGTACGAAAAGGGGGAAAAGTTATTCCCAAGGGCCTATTTCTGGTATGAACGAGTCAGGAGTGGGGCAGAGCTCCCCCCGGAGCCCCCAGCCCCGCTCAGCGCCCGACCCCGAAGCCCCTGAGGGCACGGAGCCACCGCCTCCCGCCCGGGGCCGGCCAACGAGCGGCGGGCGGAGGCGGCGGCGCGGGCCCCGCCGTGACGCACTTCGGGAGGCCCGGAGCCCGCCCCGCCGCTGGGCCCGGCCCTCCGCGGCTTCGGCCGGCCCGGGAAAGGGCCGAGGAAGGGCCCGGGGGGTGTTATGGGGGTGCCGGCTGTGGGGAGCGGGTGGGTTCCGCCGGGGTGCCCCGAGGTAAAAGCCCGGCGCTGCTCGCGGTGTTCGGTCCGAGCGATAAATAAAGGGAGGAATTGAGAGGCGAAGCGGCCGGTTGACCCGGGGGACACCCCGCGTTCATAGGGAAGACGAAAAACACTCAAACGCGCGTAAATAATAAAAAGTGCAGAGAAAAAGAGAGAGGGGAGTGAGGGGGGGCGGCCGCGTCCCCCCAGCCCCTTCCCGCGGGGGGAGCAGGCGGCGAGCCCCGGCCGCCTACCTGGCACGGCCCGGCCCGGGCCCGAGGAGCGCTATCGAAAACAAAAGTGGCGCCAAAACCCCCCGGCACGGAGCGGCTCCTTCCTCCTCCTCCTCCCCTTCCCTCCCCCCCGGCCGCCCAGCGGGGTCCCCGCAACACGCGGCCCCCGGCGCCAGCCGCCCGCTGCCCTGTGCGGGGCTAAGAAAAGTCCCGACAAATGGTGATAATAAGGATTAGTGATAAATCGCGCCCAAAGGGAAGCCGCCACAACTCCTTCCCGCAGCGGGCAGCCGCCGAAAAGAGTCGCTCGGAGGGGAAAAGCGAGTCCCACAAAGGCTTCCCCATCGATTTTTATTTTTTATTTTTAATTCGGGGAAGGGGGACACAACTCTTCGCGATGGGGCGGTGAGCGGAGGCGCGGCGGGACCGCGTCCTGGCTGCGGCCGGGGGTAGCCGCTGCCGCCACAGCCCCCGCCGGAGCGCTCGGGAAGGGGCGGCCGGAGCTGCCCCGGCTGGGCGGCCGGAGAACCGAGGCACGGGAGCGAGAAGCCGGAGTCCGCAGCGGGACGGAGGACGGGCGCTACCCGGGGCCGGAGCCCCCCCGGGCCGGCCTCCCCCGGCCGCCCAGCCCGGGGCCCACCATTTTGGGCCGCGCGGCCCAGCGCCCTCCTAGCCGAGCCGCGGCTCCTCCAGCCCCGCCGCCTTCCCTCCGGGCCCCGACCCGCCGCCGCCACACGCGCAGACACAATGCCCCGGTCCTCCATCTTGCCAGCAGCCCCTGCTCGGCTCGGGAGAAGGGGGAGGAAGAGGCGGAGAAGGAGGTTCTCCATTTTAGCTCGCCGAGCGCCGGGCCTGCTCGCGGCGGAAGGAAAGGGGGCAGCGGGGGGGGGGGGGGGCGCTTTCGGGACCCTCCAGGGCTCCCAAACAGCGCCGCCGCCCGCCCGCGTCCCCCCCGCTCCCCGCCGAGGGAAGCGGGGGTGGGGAAGCGGGGGGCCGGGAGTGTTTTCGCGGCTCGGCCCCGCCGTCCTCCATCTTGGCTGCGCCGAGGCCCCGCGGCCGGCCGGCCTGCCGCTCCGCGCCGGCCCCGCAGTCCCCCGGGGACCGCGGGCCCCCGGCCGGCCCCGCTCGGCCGCCGCGCTCCCCGACCCCCCCCTCCAAACTTCCAGAAGCTTCGCCGCCATTTTCTAACTTACCTTGCCCGAGCCGTCGGCGGAGGCGGCGAGGAAGGCCCGGGCCCGGAGCTCCGCTCCTCTGTCCCCGGCCCGGCCCCGAAGACTCGGCCGCGGGGAGGGGGGGGCTCGGCGGGGGGCTCGGGGCAGGGCGCTGGGAGCGGGCAGGTTATTTAATTTGGCGGCGGCGCTGGGGATTGTTTGGGGTGTTCGCTGCTCGGCGGCTGGCGAGCGAATGGAGGGCGCAGGCGCCACCTGGCGGCCACCGGGCGCGGGTCGCTCTCCTGGGCGTGGGGCGACATCTGCCGGCGGCCGGCCGCGGGGCCGGGCCGCGCCGAGCGGGGTAAACAAGGCCCCGCGCATGTCCGCGCCGCTCCCTGCTCCGTTCCTCCCCCTGCGCGGACGGGAACGGCGCCCCTGAACGGAGGAGGAGGAGGAGGAGGAGGGCGGCACGGAGCTAGCTCGGTCTAGCTAGCTAGACACGGAGCTAGCCCCGTGTCGGTAGCAGAGCTGAGGAGAGCGGCGGCAGCAGCAGCAGCAGCACCGTGGCCGCCTCAGCCTCAAGCCCAGCCCTTCCCCGCCGGCTCGGGCCTCCGTCCCTCTGTGTCCCCCCCACGAAACCTCGTACAGACTTCCGAGGGTCGCCCATAAACAGAGTTTTCACCTCACGGAGATGAACGTACAACTTGTGTGTGGTTATTCCGTTTCACAACGCAGCAGGGTGGTGTGCTTTTTTTTTTTTTTCCTCATTCCCCTCTCTTGTGTAATGCTAAGCACATTACTCATGCTGGATAGTTGCACGTAAGCTTATAGTTAGATTAGTCAGCACAGGAACATTTTTTTGTCCTGGTAATTACGCTCTCATCGTCCCCTTGTGTTTATCTACTTTTAATTTTCGGGGGAGGGTTAGCATAACTAAGCCGGCGCTCAGCTGAGGAGCTCCGTGCACCCGCCTAACAAAGGCGGGACACTTAAGGGAAGAGCAGCCAGCAGTTCCTGTCTTTTCAAAGCTAAGGTGAGGCCTCACAGCGCAAACGACACTTACAATGGAAATTGTGATCAGATAAGGAGTGGCTGAAATAAACTAGTAAAGATGGGTTGATGGCACGTGACAATGCTAGACGTAATGGTGCTGGGTACGTGTGGCAGACCTGAAATAAATTATATTCAACTTTAAGAACATTTTTTCACTTCCTGTCAACGCCGAGGACTCAAGGGAGAGCAGGTTTAGACATTTAGAAATAAAAAGTTTCATTTTTTTCCCTGTGTAGTTATATGCTAAGCACATTACTCATGCTGGATAGTTGTGTGTAAACCACACGTTCATTGTGTTACTTCTGTAGAAAAGGCTGGAAAGAAAACATAAGGGAAGAAAATCAAGAGAAAGATTCCCTTTTAGGCAACGCTTGAAAATAGCATCTTGAGTGCCTAGTCATAAATCTGTGTTCAAGGTTTCAGTCACAGTTACAGGGGCAGTTGCTGATCTTTAACGGGAACCTGCTAATGACTATCTGGAAATTGCAAAAGAACTGTGAATAAAACATAGTCTGTTCAAAATTAAAAAAAAAAAAAAAGTTTTAAACTTGCTGTGATATATATGGATGTTAAATTACACACAGAAAAAGATCAAAAAGAACTGGATTTAATTGTGTCTTCCCTGTACAGTCAGCTTCTCACAGCTGCCAGATAGACAGCTTTTCCATGAAAATAAACTGCACACTTCCAAAACTAATATTTTGCCTGCACACAGAATTTCAGTAACATATCCTCTACTTGAGGTACAGTAGGGCTACTCATACTAAAACTCAAATCCCAAACTTTTTAAGATTGTTATAATCTACTGCAACAGCTGGGAGAAGCACCAACCTGCCTTGGAGTCAGGCATGAAGATGTGTATCCAATATTTGCTATATTGAACCACAGTGTTTTCTCAACACACTTGACCTCATAGCTGAGGGAGGGGTTTTTTTTGGTAAATGTGTTTAACAAGAAAAATGTGTTTAACAAAGAAAACATGACACAGTTTTTAGGGTGTGGTTTTGAAGTACACGAAGTGTACAAGCACTGACAATGCCGTGGCAGATAGTTCAGCCGGTTTCCAAAGCTGGCTCAGACCTTAAAAGCCCAGATTTATAAAACTTCCGTACGTCCTGATTCACGCGACAGTGTTTGTTTTCTAAGCTTGTGACAACAAATCATGGAAGCCCTCTAGAGACCAGACTCCAGGTGCAGCAGCCATCACGAATCGCTGGGCACAGAGGCTGTTGAAGAGGATTTTGCACTCTGGCTCACTTCCTCCCTCCCACTTTTTCCATTCATCTGTAAATGCTGTCTAAGCAAAACTTCAAAACTTGCATCGTCAGAGAAGAGGGAGGGCCATTTCTTTCCTACGATTTTTTTTTCCCCCAACATATCCCTTCTCAGATGCTATTTAGTGTACAACTACATAAACAATTCACACAGCACAACAGAAGGTGCGGGGAACTCCTAGAGGTCTGAAATGTGCCTGCTCTGTTCCAGGGAACAGAAGACAGGATTTCTTAATGCAGCAGTGCCCTTGAAGGATTCATAATGCAGAACGACACTCAGAAGATAAATAAACTGGTTTCTGATGGTTATTTATAGCACACATCTAAGATGCAACCATAACAATCTCTCAACCTGTGGACAGGAATACAGGAGATAGAAAAGTTGAGTAAGTTCTTAACCGCTACATTTGTTGTCTTGTGGAAGATAAAAATGGCTCTATGAAGAGCCTAACTTCTGCATTTTCTCCCAAAACTGATCATGCTTCTGAGACTGAACTTTCCAGTAGCTACAACAGGGAAGGAAATAAGACAATAAGGAAATAGAGACATTTTAAAACTCTCAGCTTTCTAGAAAGGATCTGTACCTGATAGAAAAGAAGTTGTGAGAAAAAATGGTAGGAGAAAGTACTTTACAGGACTACATCAACTTTCTTACAATAGCTACTCTTAAGACTTCTAAGTCCACTGTTACTGATAGTGAGCCCACTTCAGAGATTACTTAACAATGGCTTTTACAACAGGGATTTTTTATGACGTTTGATCCAAAGAGTCAGAGATTAGAGTCAGTCTTGATCAGAGTCACACATTTAAGAAACAGTGCTCAGAGAGAAGAGATACCAAACCAATTCCATGCCTCAATCAATGGCTAAAGGTTCATCACTAGAAAAGAATACCCTCAAGCTGCCAGATAGGATTCATTCTTCCAGGCAGGAGACTCATGCTCATGCTGCTTCCTTTTCTTTGAGGACAGTAGAATAGGAACTCACCCTGCAATTCTATTTCTTGTTTTCTATTAAAAAGAAAAAAGACAAAACCTTTTACTTCATTATATTTTATTTGCTTATAGGAGTTGGAACAAAAAGAAAATTTGTACACTGGATTTATTCCAAGGTGAGGTGATGACCTTGAATCACCTGTATTAAGTAAGCCACTTTTATCTGTCTAGTTGGGGACAGAGGGGAAAAGCAGTCTTCCCAGTCCAATTTTGTTTCCCAAATTTCTGATACTAGCTTAGTCACTCTAGGGAAATTTGCTCTAAGTCCTTCTGAAGATGAGATATTACATAAGAAACAAAAATAAAGACCCAAAAATGGGTTACTTTCCCATAATCCACAGGAGATTTAACATCAGTAGCTCCTTAGGCCTTTCCCTGTTCTGTGAATAATTTCTTCCTTTTGTGGTTTACATAAATCACCCTTGCATGCCCCTATTTCTCACCAGTCCATTCCAGAACACCTCACTCAAGTCTGATTTTTCATGGATTCAGTAAGTTTCTGCCTACCATGCTCTCAGACCTGCAAAGGAGTACAGAGTCACAGCCCATACATACCCTTATTACTAAAAAAGAAGGAAGTTTTAACTCTGCTTCAGTGATGGCTCTAGAAATGAATTAAAAGGACATAGCAGGAAGGCATTCATCAGCAGCTTCCCTCAGCCATCTGCTTGCTGCTTGCTGCTTGCTCCCCAAAGCCCCCACCCTCATTCCCATACTTGAGGTGAGGGGCTCTTGCTATGTCTAGTTCAAGGTAAAAATCCCGAAGCCACATTTTAGAGCTTTCATCACTGAACTGTGTAAAAGCCATGCCAGTTATTAGTAGGAAATAACAAAAAGCCCTTCTCCTAGGTTCAGTCAGGAGTAGTTGCTTTTACTTGAGGCACGACCTCAGCCTTACAGACAGGAAGGAGGAAGCATTACCGTTCAGGCCGCCTCTCCTGAATCAAGCACAGGATCTGTTCCAGCTCCCAGACATAGGGAGGTTTCAGAGGACACGGCCAAGATGTCCATCCAGGCAGAGGGGCAGTGCATCACAGACCTTTTTATGAGTCATGGTAGCACCTGTGATGAAGGCTGTGGAGGAAGCACAGGTATGAGAGAAGCATGTTTCAAATTGGGTGAGTTGGTTCAGTCAAAGGGCACAGTCAGAGGCAGGAAACAACAGGTGTTAAAACAACAAAAATAGGGCTGGGTCAAGAAGCAGACAAGCTGCAATGAGGCATCTTCTGGTCATAAACAGGGAAGCAGCTTTAGCTAAGAAACAGCTTTAAAAAAAAAAAAAGATACTGAGACTACACCATGCCCTGGATGCCCAGGGCTGCTCACCTGTGAGGAGCATGCAGTTCTCAGCTGGTCGGGCTTTCCCAAGACCCAGGTCCCTCAAAGACTGACACGGAGCCAGCTTCTTGCCTGAAAATGGGGGGAAGAAGGCTGGCTTGTAGTTAGATGAGATTAGAGTGGAACTGGGACAGAAACGCTGTTAGTCAGCTTAAACTGCCCAAGATCGTAGAGCAAAAAGATTACAAACAAGTCAAATGTATTTGTTTAAATTGTCATCAATGAGCTTTGAGGAAAATGATCCATCAAACAAATGAGTCAGCTCTCTCCTGCATTTTCAGGCAAACACCAGTTAGGGATGTTGACAGTGGATCAGTTTATGTTGGTCTTTTCCTCAGAAACTACCGAGGCTGGAGCTTAGGAGGTTGGAGTGGCAGTGCAGTGAAGGCTTGTTGCTGACACGATAGCTAAGGATAAGGAACTGTGGGAATAAAAATGTTGTTTTTGCAGAGTTACATTGTTTAAAGGTAAGGAATGTGGTATTGAGATATACTTGCCGCGATGAGAAAACTCAGCAGGCGACCTTGTAAAATGCAGACAACCAGACTCCTTAGAACAATTAGGTGAAAATCACGGTGTCAAGTCAGATAAGTGAAGAAACATTACCACTTCAAAGCGTAAAAAAGTCAAAAGAAATTTGAAATTTAACAGGCTGGCAACTGAAGGCCATGTATTTTCTGTGAAGCATCAGATAGGTTGTGAACCTGGATTACCCAGTCAATGGGGAAACAGGGGAGGGTCCTGGTCATCGAGAAATAAAGTATATTTAAATATGTAAAGTAGTCCGTACTGTGTGACTAGTAGGTGTGCTCCTGCTTGTGGGACACCTGCCATTGCAATCGCGAATAAATTACTACTTCACTGAGATCCTGGCCTGAGCCTAAGTTATTGGCTATGGAGTGTTTCTCAGAATTTGGGAGCTCGTCCGGGATCCAGTCACCTACCGGGGAGCCCCACCGCCGCAGCAGCAGGAAGGCATGCCCCGCTGATTTCAGCGGTCCTGTGCATCGGCAGTCCGCGGTGTGCGGAGAGCTGACAGAGGGCCCGAGACTGATTAAAGAGGCAGGATCCGTGAAGTAGTGGGGAAGGGAAGAAGGTAGGCACTCCGGGTTTAAGAATTGATCCAGTAACTCTGTGCACAGACCAAGGTAAGAAATATTAAGTATTGCCTTGGGGGTCGGGTGAGACTCTGTGTGACGTGTGATGTGTGATTGAGACGTACTTTTGTACGAAGCGAGTGTGGAGTCCTGATCCACGGTTCCGTAGCTCCACGCGGGGCGCAGGCAGAGACGGACAAAGCGTGAGATAAGGGAGAGAAAGGAAGAGTCTTGGGAAATTTGGTGTACAGTAAGCCCTTGCACGGTGAAGTGCTTGGCAGTACACCAGGGAAATATGGTGTACAGTAGCCCTTGCATGGGGAAGTGCTTGGCAGTACACCAGGGAATCTGGTAAACTCATAGGTGTGCGGTGCCCCTTGCACGGGGAAGTGCTTGGCAGTACACCCCCATTTTCCAGAATTGGAACGTTAGTGTGTGGTACCCTGCAGGAGGGAAATTTCTGTAGCAGCACACTGACAAGGGCTAGGAAAAATGGGAAATATGAGTTCCAGGGGACAGGGAAATATCCCTGGGGGAGTGCCTACCGACAGTTCTTCCTGAAGAATGATAAGAAATTGGAAAAATAATCTCAAAATTGGAGGAGATGATAAAAAAAAAAAGGTTAAATATTGTGTATCAGTCTGGACAAAAGAACCAATTAAGGAAACAGCAGTATTTTGGCCAAAATATGGGTCTGATGAAAATTCAGGCTTTAAATTTATGTGTAAACAATAAGATTCCTTTTTCGGAGAAGGAGCCAAGTTGTGCTCCCTATAATCCTAATATTGCACCAGTGGCAGCAGCAGTCACTCCAGGAAGGGAGACAGGGACTGCAATTAACACTGTCCCTAGAGAAGAGCGTACTCTAGGCTCTGGCAAGAATTGGAACAAGGTAGAAGAGGTACTGAGAATTTTGCCTTCCCTGATACTAACAGTACTAACACTAACTGTGTGTATCCTCTTAAGTGAACTTCCCCCCCTCCTTACCAGCAGAGAGGTTAGGAGTTTTAAGGAAATGAAGTCTTTAATTGAGGACCCCACCAGGCTAGCTGAACAATTAGACCAGTTCCTAGGACCTAACTTATACTCTTGGGGGGAAATGATGTCTATACTAAGTATGTTGTTTACAGGGGAAGAAATGAGAATGATCAGGAGGAGAGCTGCTATACAAGAAAGGGAAGGAGCTCGTCCTCCGGGACTAGGGTTAATACCTGCAGAGCAGGGGTGCCCACTTGCCAATCCTGGCTGGAGTAGTGATAGTGCGCAGCACAGGGGTCATGTGGGAGACTTGGGGTCGGGGTGGGGGAGTGCTCGGGGTGAGTCCCGGCGATCCGGTGTCCTGGGGGCTCTTGAAAGTTCATTTTGTGATTAAAGCCTGGCAAGATACACAGAAAAAGCTCCAGAAGGTGGGGGGATGTAGTGAACAGTCACTGTGGGGGGCCCTCCTGCAGGAGGCCCTGGAGGTGTGTGTCAGGAGCGGAGGTGAGAAGGAAAAGCAGAGAGAGAAACTAATGGTATTGACAGTGTAGCAGGTAGTGAGGCAGAGGGTTGGAGAAAGAGGAAGAAAATTTTCAGGAGGAGTCAGGGCCAGGATGGAAAGGAGAGGAAGAGAGATGGAGGAACAGCAGGCAAGGAAAGCTCAGGGACAGGCTTTGAAGTGTGGCCAGGCTGGCCACTTCAAGTAGGAACAGGAGGAGAGAAGGAAAATGGGAAAGTACAGGTTGGAGAAAGATAAAAACAAGTGTTAAAAAGGGTTATTGAAGGTGTTAAAGGTGTGGTATGTAATGTTTGACAGAGCTGTTTTTTTGAATGAGTTGGGAAAGTTGAATGAGCAGGGAAAGAGGATGTAGGCATTATCTAAGTAACAGTTTAGAAGTTTTGGTATATTTGTTGTGGTGTTTGGTCAGTTTCCCAAGTATCGGGAAGGGGGGGAGACGGGGGGGGGCAGCCTGCTCCACCAGGGGCCTCTCCACAGGCCGCAGGGGGCTTCGGCTCTGGCGCCTGGAGCACCTCCACCCCCTCCTTCTGTGCTGACTTTGGTGTCTGCAGGGAGGTTTCTCACTCCTCACTCTCCCAGCTGCTGTTGAGCAGCAGGTTTTTGTTTGTTTGTTTGTTTTCGTGGATGTGCTTTCACAGAGGCACAGACTGTGTTGCTCATGGCTTGGCTCTGGGCAGCGGTGGGCCCCTCTGGGGCCGGATGAAATTGTCCCTTATCTGCCACAGAGAGGCTTCTGGATTCTTCTTGCAGGGACTGCCACTGCAGCCCCCCCGGAACCTTGCCATTGAACCCAGTACACTGGGGCAGCTAGGTCATTACTGGCCTATTACTAATGAAACCCTAAAAAGTGATGGGGGTAGAAGAGGCTGGGATAACAGTGCCACCTTTGGGGGATACCAAGCTGAGACTAGGGGATAAAATGATCACTGGGCAATTATTGTATGTACCCAATGCAGGGACTAACTTGTTGGGAAGGGATTTGATGATGAAATCGGGCATTCAAATAGTAAATCGTTAGATTGGAATAACAGTGTTATTAACGGAGTGCTCTCAGGCCCTGAGAGCAAAGATATATTCACCTCTGACTGGAAAGATCCTGAAACGGGGGCGGAAGCAACAATACACATGGACAGTTTTACCTCAGGGGTTTACAGGGCCACCGATGTATTTGGGCAAGTTTTGGAACAAATTTTGGAGCAAATCCAACCTCCTGAGGAGGAATTACTGTTACAAAATGTGTATGATCGTTTATTGTCAGGACAGGAGAAAACAGTTGTGAAGGAAGCTACTAACAAGCTATTCAACTTTCTGGGAAAGCAGGGCTTGGGAGTATTGAAAAATAAATTACAATATGTAGAACGAGAAGTCAGGTATTTAAGGCATCTAATGTCTGAGGGAAAACTGAGAATAAATCCAGAGAGGATTCAGGGAATTGTTGAAAACTAAGAAGGAACTAAAAAGTTTTAAGAGAAAGATTTTTTTTAAGGAATCAGGAGCCACGAAATCTGAGGGAAAACAGATACTCCCTGATGGGAGAGAAATGTTGAATAAAGCACCAATGAGGCAAATATGATGTTTTACATCAAGACAGTCATTGGGAGGCGCAAGCAATGTGTGATATTGTGCTAAAAAAAGTATGTCTGTGTAGGAATATAAACTTTATTGAAGCAAATATGCAGAGGATGTACCATATGTCAAAAGATAAATAAAAAGGTCATCCGTAACCCACCTAGAGGGGGACAGGAGCCAGGGATTTGACCTTTCCAAAGTATTCAGGTGGACTTCACTGAGTTACCTAAAGCAGGGAGGTTTAAGTACTTGTTTGTCCTAATTGACCACGTGACTGGATGGGTGTAAGCTTTCCCCTCCATATCTGCCACTGTGAACACGGTGGCTAAGGTATCACTGGAGCAAATAGTCCCTAGATATGGGATAGCTGAAAACATTGATTCAGATCAAGGAAGTAATTTTACTTCACAAGTACTGCAAGGGTTAATGCAGGTCTTAGAGATTGAGTGGGATTTTCACACCCCCTGCCACCCCTCCTTTTCTGGGAAGGTGGAGCAAATGAACCAGACATTAAAGAAGCAATTAATTAAATTAGTGTTAGAAACCCAACTTCCTTGGGTAAAATGCTTACTCCCACAGGTTCAAACAGCACCAAGAAAGGATATAGGAATTTCACCATATGAGATGCTGTTCAGATTGCCCCATCTGGGCAGAAAGGATGAGATAACTCTCTTGTTCCGAATTGTGGTTTCTTAAGAACTGTATTCTAGGGTGTCCTCTTCTTTGTCATCTCTCAGGACCCGTGGGTTGTTGGCTCAAACCCCACCTTTGGAATTCCCCATTCACCACCATCACCCAGGAAACTGGGTCCTGATTCAGACTTGGAAGGAATCAACTCTGGCCTGAATGGGAAGGACCATTACTAACCTCAGAAACAGCCGTAAGGACTGTGGAAAAAGGTTGGACTCACTATACTTGAGTGAAGGCATCCGTCGACCCTAGTACCTGGGAAGCTGTTCCTACAGACGACTTGTTGGAAGTTGAAATCAAAAAGAAAAATCACATAATAGACTCTGAGCAGGATAAAAGCTTGCAATTGTAAACTAACCTTTTATTTTCACAGGTCACTAATGAGTGTGACTTGTGATTGAGAGAAAGGACAGACCTATAGCGAATTGAAATGCTCCCAAGGGGGGTTTGTTGTAGTAGTAGTGTATATCTTATTCTTTGTATTGATAATTATTTGGAAACCTAAGGTTTAAAAATAATGACAGGGAAAAATCAATTATTAATTTTGTTTCTAGTGATTGTAGGCCTCAGAGAAAGCCTTGGTCAATTGGCAACTTGGAAAAGGCATGACCAGAGATAATAGTAAGACGGGATACCCCATAAAAATATGGGTGAATGTGACAGAGGGTTATGTACCACTATCTGTCATGTTTGGTGCTTGTGAGGTGTTAGCTTGTGGAGATTTAAATGCCCAAGGACAATTGAGCAGAGAGAACAAATAACTGGGAGAGACCCAATAGCCAGATTGAGAATAGCTGTATGGAAACGATCCTCTATTGCCATCAGAGAAAGGGAGAAACTCAAGGAGAAAACAGGAGGCCCTCTTTGAAATGCGGCAGTTCAAACACTTGAGATTGAAACAGGGTATGGGGATGTGAATGCCTGGATAGAATGGGTCAAATATACCATCCAGAGTCTCAACCATAGCAATTGCTATGCTTGTGCCTCGGGATGACCGATTGCCCAGATAGTGCCCTGCCCATTAGGGTGGACCAAGGATTCCCAGGGGATGCGATGTATGATTGCATTGTACTAAGAAAAGACTGCCTGGGGAAATGAGGCCTGTAATTCTCTCTTTGCTGTTCCCTTCCTTGTGTGATAGCAATATCAGGGTTCCCCCTGCATTCTGTACAGCTATAGGTAACCGTACAGCTTGCCTCTCATGGCAGGGTGTGAGGGCTACCTGGCATCTGGGAGAATTTGCCTTGTGCTTGAGGACCTTGAATGCTACCAAGGACTTGATGGGAAACTGCTCAAGACTTGAGATCCCCAGGGCAGACCTCTGGTGGTACTGTGGAGGGAAGATCTTACGGTCCACCCTACCATCTAACTGGGGAGGCACTTGTGCACTTGTTCAATTAGCTATACCCTTTACCCTGGCATTTGAAAGAGAAACATCCCAAATACCCAGAAGAAGTAAAAGAAGCTTAGGAGTATCATTTGATGATAGAGCGTACGTAGATTCTACTGGGGTGCCTAGAGGAGTTCCCGATGAACAGGAAGCCAGGAATCAAATTGCTGCAGGGTTTGAGTCACTGTTCCGGTGGGTAACAATCAATAAGAATGTGGATTGGATTACTTATATTTATTATAATCAGCAGAGATTCATAAATTATACAAGGGATGCAACAAGAGGAATCGCTGAACAGCTGGATGCCACCAGCAAAATGGCTTAGGAAAACAGAATAGCATTAGATATGGTGCTTGCGGAGAAAGGAGGTGTGTGTGTGTGTGTGTGAACTGAGCAACCATCGTTGCACTTTTATACCCAACAATACTGCCCCGGATGGCATAGTAACTAGAGCATTGCAAGGGTTTACCACCCTTGCCAGTGAATTGGCAGAAAAATTAGGCATATTTACATCCTTGATCGTAGTTGCAGGAGTTTTGACAGCCGTTGGTTGTTGCATTATCCCCTGTGTAAGAGGACTAGTACAGTGGTTAACTGAAACTGCACTATTGAAACAAATGACCATGAAGCCACCACCTAACTCAGATAAGGTGATGATATTAGAGGAGATGGAAAGCAAATAAGGTGAAGAAGAGGAAGATATCTACCAAATTACACCTTAGAGAAAAGTTTTGCAAAAATCAACAATTTGTAAAAAAAGAAAAGGGGGCAACTGTGGGAATAAAAATGCTGTTTTTGCAGAGTTACATTGTTTAAAGGTAAGGAATGTGGTATTGAGATATACTTGCCGCGATGAGAAAACTCAGCAGGCGACCTTGTAAAATGCAGACAACCAGACTCCTTAGAACAATTAGGTGAAAATCACGGTGTCCAGTCAAGTCAGATAAGTGAAGAAACATTACCACTTCAAAGCGTAAAAAAGTCAAAGGAAGTTTGAAATTTAACAGGCTGGCAACTGAAGGCCATGTATTTTCTGTGAAGCATCAGATAGGTTGTGAACCTGGATTACCCAGTCAATGGGGAAACAGGGGAGGGTCCTGGTCATCGAGAAATAAAGTATATAAACCGTACTGTGTGACTAGTAGGTGCGCTCCTGCTTGTGGGACACCCGCCATTGCAATCGCGAATAAATTACTACTTCACTGAGATCCTGGCCTGAGCCTAAGTTATTGGCTACAGAACTGATTGCTCTTTCAGATAATAAGCCTGCAGGGTTTTATGTGGCTGACTTATCACATTCCCAAGATCCTACCTGTATCTTTATCGCCGTTTCCTTGGATTTAGTTTTCTTCATCAACCAGCTTCAAGGTTTCGTTCAGGCAGCGCTTCTCAGAAAGTCCCCTCCTTCCAATCATGCATGGGGGGTCCCCAAAGCCATTCCTGCTGCCTGAACTCTCTAACACAGTGTTAACATGAAAGCAAAGCAAAGCGTGATCTTGTCATTAAGCTGTGATTGACATTTTCTCTTAATGAAACAAAGCATAACAAGTGGCAAGTAATACAACAGTTTATGACATCTTGGCGGTTTGCACAGATGTTGAAAACCGTTAAGATAAAAATACCATTTTTAGAACCTAACTTCCTTTAGCATGCTTTTAGAAGTACTGCAAAGCCTCAGCAACAGCAACTGCAACCAAAGCACTTGTCCCTGTGTGCTCCAGGGCAGAAGGCGCTCCCGGGAGCTCACTCTAAGCACCGAGGACAGCGGTTCCCAGTGCGCCTCTCCCATCCTCTTGAATCGCCATTTGCAGAAGTGAAGCTTCCAACCCCAAGCACAGGTCTTTGTTACAAAGACTTGCCATTGCTGATAAAGCATTTACTAAGCAAATTCTAACATTGCTATAAAAGGGCTAAATTATGACATAGGAATAGATATTGAATTAATATTACTTTTGGTACACTGTATTTTGCAAAATGCCATTAGACATTTGCATTGATTCTTACTTTTTTGGTGGCCTGTACCCTACAAATAGCTCCCCTACTGACTCCAGTAACTCCGCAAGGGTTGGGTATACAGAAAAAGGAAGCAAAGTCAATCTTAGATTCAGAAATTTAGTTCTCTTAGGCAAGACTTAAAAGGAAAAGACTTACTACATCTTGATGCCCACTTTTGAAAAGCATGCATTTTGAAGATTAACCATTTGCTTTAAGTGACAAACCTCATCACACTGTTGAAAGGTAAGAGAAATCGTGTCAGAGTTCTGCAACAAGATCCAACTTCGTAAGGTTAAAAAGACATATTATGTGTAAATAAATGTAAGTGCTCTCTGCCTTGGTAATTTCTCAAAGTTAGAGTAATTCATTCCCCAAGATGTTCATGCATTTTTACTAAACTTGACTTTTCAGTACTTACTGTAATGATTTTCCTAGTAGTTTTCATAAAGGCACTCCGCAAAGGACTTCTTCATTTGATAGTAAACTCCATTTTTCAATTATCAAGCATTTAACTTTGCTGCCGTCAATAGCTTCCTACGCTATAAAATTGTAAATTACTAATTATCCAGAGGAATCTAAGTAGTTTTCACCTATCATTCAACATCACACATTTACAGTAAAATTAACACACTTTTCTCCCAGATTTTCCAGAGAATTTTGATTATCCAAGCCATTTATAACTGAAAGTGTACTGTCCTCTTCCCTATCATAGGAAAAAGCAAATTCGTCTGCTATGTCAGTCACAGAGCTGTATTCTCTGAATTAACATTAATAATTTTACCGTAACATTGATGTCAGTATTGCTTAAGTAAGCTTACTTTAACCCTGGTTAAACAAATTGAAGATAAACTGCTGGAATCCAGTTTTTATTTATTATCACAGCTCTTTGGCCTCCCCACAAAAAGCCATTTTACGATTATGGCACAATAATTTCTGTACAGCAGCATCAGCACGTCCCTTGAAGCAATGTAATACAGTGACTCACGAAGCTGGTGACATACTTTCAACAACCTGAATCAGTGCAAAGGCAGGGTAGGGTCACAGCAAAGGAAAAATATTCTTGATCAAATTTCCAAGCTACTCAGCAAAATTTACTCACGTGAAACACAAACAGTATGGGGACAGGGTGAGTATTCACTCATAGCTCAATTGCAGGAGGAATGAAGGTGATCTCACTGGAGAAGACAGTCATGACCTTTCACAAAGCAGGTTCAGGAGGTAAGACCAACACAGTCATCCTGCATGAGACTTGCAATGAATGGAAGTGCTTCTTCCCCCTCTTTGGCAACCAGCCCTCTTGCTGGTAGGAGTAAATCTCACACAAAATGGAGGGTAAAAAAGAACACTGCTCAACAACTCCTTCACATACTTACCTCCACAGAATATTGCAAAGGCCAGAAATACCTCCAAATCCTTCTTCTGTCTATGACATTTTTGGGTAGGCCTTACACACAGTACACTAGAACTTGCATGCTTTGAAAGGCAGGACATTCTCTTCTGCCACTAAATATCGTGGCAGCAAAATTTACTACACCTTCTGAAGTTTAATCCTAGTATACAACACTTAAGCTTGAAGTTTACTATGAATATGGTAATCAAGTGCTTGCATTAACTTCTCACCCAGTTATATTTTTATTTCTAATGGCCCATTATCTTTATGTTAATTTTACTATAAAAGCTAACTTTAAAAATATGTCTTAGGTTAACAAAAATGAAAACATTGAAAACTTCAAACTATTTGTCCTGCAGCTTAAGGCAGCACATACCACTAACCAAAATAAACATTTGGGCATTCATTGTGGTCAAAATTAATCATGCAACACAAAAAGAACTTTTAATATACTCTACTTGAAAAGGAAAGATGATCCAAAAAATTCCATAATCAGTGAAAATCTTTTTATTGAGCTATGGGCTTTAGAACAAGCCAAAAACAAAACAAGAAAAAAAGTATGGACAGCTAAGTATCTGTGGAGATACAAGTTACAGCAACCTGTAGAATAAATCAGTATAATGTTTCAAAACACTGAGAAAAAGCTAAACACGTAAGAATTTAATCTATGTTTTTTCCTTACTTTGCATGCTAAACTAGGCGTGTAATTTCCACATTTTCTAAACAAAAAAATCCTGAATACATTATTAAAAACCCATGTAAATCTCCCACATACCTAGAGCAGCAAATAGTTCTACCACTGTGTTAAATGGAAATAAGAAAGATTTTACATAGTAATCAGCAGAAAAACAGCTACCAAATAAACGATACTTGATTTTACTCCATAGCTCTTCATTCCAAAAAATCTTTTGTAAGAGCCAAATTCCAGGCATCTTTATCCTGCTACTAGCCTCCTTTTCAAACGACCTGTGCTTCTATTGCATTTATTTGCATCTTTCATTTCACTCACTTTAAATACTCCTTATCAGTGTCCATGTAATTTCTTCTGTTTCTTTAAGATACTGAAAATAAAAGTAATTTGAAAAAAAAATCTTCCCAATTCAAGCTGTCAAAATTTGATGAGTATGCTAATTATTTTCTCACATTTAGTCTGAATAGAACTAATTATAATTTTTTTAATAAAAAAACTAAACCTACAGAGCAGTTTTGTCATCTTGCTAACAGGATCTTAACCCTTTAATGTTCCCAAATGATTAAAATTTGAAGTATTGCTATAGTACTGTATCTTTTATAATATTTATTTAAAAAAGGAAATGGTACAGTATATCTTTTAAAAATTAGTATTAAGATTTAATATCAAGCATTTTGTATTATTTACTAGGAAAGCAAACAGATTAAGCAATATCCATTTCACTTTTGAAGATATTGTGCCTTATTTCTATTTTTTTCTTGAACAGTTTACATACTAACATCCCAATTCACCTCCTTATTATGATAAAAATTTATGAGGATTCTAAATAACATTTGGTCAATCTTTTTCCCAGGTATGGTTTTGGCTAGTCTTCATGCCAAATTTTGCAGCCTGTAAGCTAGATCCAACTCATCCAGATAGTCTCTCTCATGTGACTTAGGTCAAGGTTAGGTAACAAACCTAACATAGTTTGCAACATTAACTAAACAAGCTACTTCAGGCAAGATACACCAGCTCACATGCACTTACCTCTCTTTAGTTTCCTATGAAAGTTAACAAAAACCTTCCCTGTAAGTGAATATGGAAGCTATAAACAAGCTTGCCAGAACAGCCAACCTTTGTCTCAGTAAGCCCTGTATGTATGAGTTCTCAAACGCTAAGCTCTTCTAAAAAGACACACAGCAAAAATAAAACCTTTCTTACCAGAATGACATATCTATTTTTTCCCCAGAAGAGGAATATGAATCCAAGTGCCGAATTCTTTACGAAGTTCTAGTCGTATATTCCTAAGAATTAAATTCTAATTTATTACAAAAAATAGCTAATTGAACTTCTTTTAAAATCAACAGTTTTTAACTCATACAAAACATGGATTATTTCCTCTCAAAATATCATCTTTACTAACACATGTTAATTAGGAACAGTTGAGTTACAAACCAAAAATGCAGCAGAAAGCAACCTTCTATTATGACATCTTCTGCATGTAAGAATCAAATATGCTACTCCGGGAACAACTGGATTGCACTTTATTTAAAATATTCACAAAATTGCACCAGAACAACATGTCAGTTCTGTGAAATCTCATATAATCATAGCAAATATCTAACAAAAAATAGAGACATTATGTTTCTGTGTCTTGGATTTAAAACTTGTATCATATTAAAAAAACTATATTCTGTAAAAAGTATCATTAATTGAATATATTACTCAGTGTGTACAACTCCAAGATAAAATTTCTATGTACACAGAACATATTAGTACATCCACAAAATAAGGAAGTCACATAATTGGAATGACTGTAAGCCAGCTGTACTTAAAGTATCAGCAGTAAAGTGAGTTAGGATAATGCTAAATATTACAAATATGAGAAAAAAGAACATTGAACATCTTTGTGTACATGGGGCAATTTTACAGTAAGACAGCTACTGTCATAATGAAGGGCTTGAGGTATGTAAAATCTCCTTCATTTCTGTTGAGTTCTCTTGTAAGGAATGAACTTGGTATAGAGGAATTTTTGAGAAAAACAGAAGGCTACCAGCAGTTTACTGAGGCCACTTATATACAGCTAAAACAGAAAAAATAAATGGGGAGACAGGAACTGTTTATCAGAACAGACAAACTTACAGAGTAGCGGTACCAAACATAAGGTGAAATCTTTGAGCAGCTGGTTTACAGTCTCTGAATTATGTCACAACCATACTTACAGAAATAAGACAATATTTTCAATCACACGTTATGTTTTCGAGAAGCTAAAACCTGAGATGATACACATAATATCTGAATTTCAAAAATTAGTATACACCAATTTTTATCAAACGCCTGATTCTTCATACAGCTGTATTGGCATAAACTTCAGTTAGAGAGTCCTACCAAAATGAAGCAAAGGAACGATCACATAAATAAAGCTTTATGTTCCTTACGCTTTGCCAAGCTAGGTCTATGAACTGAACTTACAGAAGATTTATTTACCTTTCAGTATTGGAGTTTACAGAAAAAAATCAATTACAAAAATTTTTAAAAATTTTAAATACACGTAGTTTGTCAGCAGAAAAATCTAAATACTGCCATATGATTACATCCTGGGATTAATTGCACTTTTTTATGTTTGTAAGTAGCATATAAAATTAACTTAAGAATGAATGTTCTGATTAACATCATGATTAACATCAGTTAAAATTTGTCCTTTGTTAGTCACAGCTATACAGAAGCAATTACGATATTTTTAAAGTAGTTTCAAAAGGGTCCATTAATTGTGAGGATGCTGCTAACTTGTCAATCAAGAAAGAAAACAGAAGAAAATCAGAAATATTCAGAGCTATTTCTTTCTATGCGTTGCATATGTTTGTTTAGCCTGTTAATGATTATTTGAAGGCTGGTTACGGAAGCTTAGAAGTGTAAACATGAATGACAAGAAGACAGACATCCTTCAGAGGCAATTGTAGCTAGAAAAAAAATGACAATTCAGTATAGCAAACCTGTTCTTACTGATGTTGTGGGAATCTAACTCTTTAGATGAGCAAGTGACAAGAATAAAATAAGCAGACATGATATTTTAGCTGATATTTTTTTAAAACCAGTAACACTGGATTAGTAGGGGATAAGATATATGGTAGCATCTAACAAATCAGAAAGTATTTTAACCCCCAGAAAATAAATTCAGACATTTGAATTCAAAGTAACAACATAAAAACTATTCTAAAGCAATTTGTTTCCTCTGATTAGACTGTTTTTATCCTTGATTCCGCAAGAAGTTAACCAGCTCTATTTCTGATAAATGAGAGCTGAGCAAATGACAATTAGCAGAAACAGACTACAAATAAATAGCAAAAAAAAATATATATATACTTTTCACTCAGTATGACTTGGCTGATTTGTTAGTGGGGGAAAATGCAGCATCACTACTGCTCCATCAAAACACTCAGTTTTCCTATTCCATTTCATGAAAGAATATATATATTTAACTCACGTATTTGTTATATTAATAGAAGTGTGGACACTCAAATAGAAGATCTGAAAATACAGGAAGTTATCTGAGGTTACAACTTTGCAGTAAAAACAAAAAAAAAGTAAGTAATGCAATGAAGAGGCAGTTGAACATGAGTGTTATAAACAAAAATTAGCAGCTTCTGACAGTCAACTCCTATTTCTGAGTGTTGATTAAAGCTTTATTGTTTACATTATCCCTAAAGTGAGATGCTCCATAAATAGGTGTGCTAGACTGCTGAAAAACCAACTGTCTGTTAGCACATTATACACATTTAAAGAAATAAAGCAGGAAACAGTTGCATCTACAGTACTGTACGCTAATACATAAAAATTTTCTGTCTTTTTAGAATATTTGTACAACACAAAGGACATACGTTAACTGCTTCAGCACATTCCTTACAAGCAACTAGGTGGCCACAGGGAATGAGGACTACTGATATGTTTTTAGCCATACAGATTTTACAAAGCTTTTCTTCCTGCAAGCGCCTTAACTTCTCTTCCATACTGAGATCTAAGGAAAATAAACACATAGAAAAAAAGTTAACATACTTTAATAGCATCTACATCTAATTTTTCCGCTCTTCACAGAGGGACAAGGTTCTCTTCATATGATTTAAAGGTCACACCTTTAAAAAGCAAAAATAAATTTACACATGACAGGAAGCCACACTGTAACATGGAATCCTCCCTTCACACACACACCACCTCCAGTGCCAATGCAGGGAAAGTATCTATATTTGCTATATTTTAAGTTTGAAATATACATGGAATCTAGACTATGCATATTCCAATTAGGAACTTTTCTTTCCAAAAATTTCCCATGAATAGCTTTCTCAAAATCTATAAAGAATGTGAAAGAAAGGTTCACTGATACTGGTTAAGTAATTTGGATTTTCTTTTCTTAGCAAGTTTCCTCAATTAGAAGAATGAGGATATAATTTCCTTCCCTATCTTTGTTTACAAAAATGCCTATACTTCAAAAGCTTAAAGAATTGTAATCTAGAATGAATCCATTTTCCATTGTACATTAGCTCTGGATTTTATAGAATGCCCACTTTGAAAATGCCCAATTCAAAGGCCTGCCCCTACCACTTGGGAAAAATTCCCCACAATCAGTCACAAAAAAAATTATGCCTATCTTCATTGCAAATTCTTTATCCAAATAATATCTATGAAAAATCTTATCAAAAAGAGTGGGCTAATAACATCCCTGCCTAACATGCCAACCAGATGGTCTTTTCCCTCCCTATGAATTCACCCATATGCTTGTCTTTAAACTACAAGTCTCTTGACTCAGAAATCTCATTTCTGGTCTATTTGTGGAATGTACCACAACGGCTTTCCGACCATGACCTGCACATCCCCGCATAGCTGGAACACAAATAATTGAAAAAAAACCACCACCTAGAAGTACACTTTTTCTTACTTGCCAAGAAGGAAAATGCTTCTATCCAGTGCTGTTAGTACTAATGCTAACTTTATATTTGGAAAGTCTTAACAGTGGAGTATTTATTTCAATTTTGTGTATACCGAATATTTGACAGAACATTGTTGTGTCTATTTCAGTTTGCCACTAGAGTCTCCACACCTATAGTTATCCTTGCCTTTTTTTTTTTTTTGGTCACAGTAATTTTGTCTTTTTAGTTAACGTATCAATTTTCCCAGCAGGACGCTAGACTATTTCAATATTATACAGCTTTGTGGTATTAATACAACTCAATTTATTTTGTAGATGATATTTCTAAACGTTACTAACCTCAAATATCTTTATTACCCCCTTGTTCATCTTTTTTATGTCCAAAAATACTGTCTTGAATTTTAAGCTATAATACTCTATCTTTAAATTAAGTAAGACTTGGGTCTGAGGATAGATAGATAATAATAGGATCTATTTCATAGGCTAAAGAGCTGATATGAAAATACACACATAAGTTTTACAATTTAATAAGTTCACCTTGCTCAAGTGGGTTTTCATTTGGTGTTTCTTCCTTCAGATTTTCTTTTTGAGCACTTATTAAGTCTGCTACCAGATCCTCAACAGATGTATAGCTTGCTCCAGACATCTGCAATTTCTTTTGCATAATGCTCTTAATCTCGGACAAACTGAAACCCATGTGTACGGCATTTTGTACCAAATGATTCTGTAAGTGATCATCTAAAACAAGAAAAAAATTAACAAGAGTGAGACTGAGTTTCGAACAGTATTCACAATAGTTTAAGACATCTTTGCAAATACTTAGCAAAAAAAAATAACTAGGAAATTTTGCTAGTTCTAGGAATTGTAAAAACACTGGAAATTTCAGATTTGAGTTCTTCAACCCTAGCTTTCCTAGACTCTTTATCTACTTATAAGAAAATTACTCCTACGTTTACTATTCAAATCTACTATTTCAACAGCGTCAATGTAATTTCTAAAGTCAAATGTCTTGTATAATTAATATCACAAATTCCATAACTGAACGTTAGCTGAAATTCATCAGAAATCCCAAGGCACAATAAACACATAAGTATTTGTTAACATTACATTAATTGTAATTCAGTTTGGGGAAGAAAAAAATCATATACAGTGATAGAAACCAAAAAATATGAATTTACAAAACCAAAACACAAGCATGATTTTTGTCCTATTTCTGAAGTAAGCCTCTCCACAGTAAAAAAAAAAAAAAATAAAAAAATACAGCTGTAGGAAACCAGACTTCAGTCTATTGGACCTCCTCCTTCCTCTTTTTCAATGTTACTGTTTGAATAGGTTTGTTAGCAGTATGACTTATTTCCAACTCCTCTTTTAGTAAAAGACTAATTTCTTCTTTACTTCACAAGATTATTCAAAGAGCAAAATTCTTAATTTCCTCTCATAAAATAGCAGTATTTAAGAGATTTCTAAACTAGGTTTTGTGTAAACACTCTTAATAGCAACAGCTATCATTCCCTGTCATGATGCTGTCTTCCTACTATTCCTTTAACTATCTTATGTTTTTATTCCTTCATATTTGTGAGAAACATTGCAGGAATGTCTAATAATCGAAAATGTAACAAGCTATTAAAGCTTTCTTAGCTTCCTATTCCTTGCCATTCAACAGTCGAACTCTCCCTGCCTCACTGAAAAGCAACGACTGTTTCATTTCAGTATTCTTGAATTTATCCCATAACACTACTAATTAAATACTTGACGCATACTTCCTAGATACAAAAATAATACTGTACCCTATCGGTACTCTCATGGTTTACTACCTCTTCTTTACAATATTTATCCTATCATGATTCAAATTCCGCCAGGGAAAATAAGCCTCACTGTGCAGTTGCTTAGAAGCAATGGAGCAGTGGAAGAATATCACCCAACATTTTGCCTGTCATTTGTTATTGAAAAATATAATAGTCAACGTTGAAATTAACCATTTCCTTTACTATCCCTGAAAATATGGATAGTCCAAAATAGTTTTTATTATTTTTATACCTAATTATAAAATGATTGTTTTAATAGATACCTTTAGGAAGTACTGTCACTTCAGCAGCTTCTATCTAAAAAACAGTAATATAAAGATGACAAAATTACACTTCTGAAATTGACAAAGGAAAACCTACATAGTTACAAGACATCAAATAGCTATTTGATCTTGGTTATTTTATTGAGTAAAACTTCAATCTGTTCTCAACAATGACAAAGGGATCCTTATTTTGTTATGCTTTTCATATTGTTTTAAATTTTTATTTTAACACTTCTTTGCAATGATAAGATTTATATAGTTCTTAGTCTACCAAAGAATTCTAAAATAACATCAGATTTACTTTTTGGTAACTATACAATTTATCAATGCCCTACTAACAAGAAAAAAAAGATATCTACTACACTTCAATAATGAAATTATTCGTAAGCCATTGATTCCTAGGCTACAAAAAATAGCATTTGTTTAGTATCAAATATACAACACATAAAAGGTACCCTAGCTCTGATCCATAACGTAATTAGGAAGAACTGTGAGATCTATAAACCCCAAATAACAGAACCCAAAATATACCTCAATGTTTTTCACTTTTTGCTAATGAATGAAGCAGCAGGAAGACTATAAATTACACAGATGAGAAGAGCAACCATAAGAAAATTATGTTAATATTGTTTTTTATTTTAACAAAATGGTATTTGATTAATAAGCAAGGCACTTACTGTTGAATCCCTACATCCACCTCCTAAGTGAACATTATTTATAAATTCTAGTCCCTTTTCCTCTCTCACGAACCTGCATCTATAAACAAAAATATTTAGTTTTAATATAACTACACAAGCAGCAAACAACAGTTGATTATATGGCATTAGAAAGGTTTAACAGAATTCCTACATCATACAGAATGCTTGCTTCTTGAATCTCTAAATGTTTAATCAACATCAGTAACACCTTAGCATTTCTAAAAACATCTTAATCATTTCAGCAATACTTACTGTTGCATGTTTTTGGTGAAACAGAAAGCTAAAGAGTTGTTGGCCAGGCCATCTGACACCACAAATTTATAAAAGTTAGGACTCCAATGAGTAACTAACATTATATTAAAATGCTGTTTCTTTTAGTCTTTAGTAAGCAAAGAAAAGCCCACGTAACCTGCCTGGTAAGGCAGGTGCCTTGTGTCTTCCAACCAGTCCTAGCCACTGGGCACAGCTTTTACTTATGAGAAGATGATGTAGGGAACGCTGTAACTTCTCCCAAGTAGTTCTTTACCTTCAGCAGTTCATGGACATACATAGCATGTTGTGAGACTCAAACACTGCCACTGAAGTGGATGTGTAAACAAAAACTCCATATATAACTTTTAATGATCTGAGAGGAGGTAATCAGATTAGGTATAATTTAAGGAAACAATTTTCACAACAAAGAAAATTAAAACAAAGACAAACCCATATGAGGAATGAAATGTAGCAGCAAGAAAATATCTTTTAATCATTTACTACAGCAAGCCCAAAACTAGGAACTGTATGCTTTCAACTGGGAGAGACTAATATTTAAGAGATGCTTGTATCACTACTGGAAAAAAATGTTTATGCATTAGCTGATCTTTAACTTAAACTTTCCAGAGGATCTTTCACTGCAGAAGATGAGTTTGGCAGCTAACACACAAAAGATAGATATCTTTCACCTTTTTATACAAGTAGCTTACACTTTGTACTTAGACAGCTTTTACCCACCTGTAAGAGACAATGAGTCATTCCTTCTTTCCTCAAAAGGGATTTTAGAAAATAGACAACCTTCTAAAAAACACTTACAGGTTTAGAATCCTCAATCCTTGAAAATTATGCAGAAGTCTATTTTGAATTCAATACCATAACTGATTTCTTCAGGTTTGTTTGCACCATGAGTAAACTACCCATTTTGTATCCTGACTTAAATTAAAAACTTTGGCAGGTATCAAGCTCTTAAAATAACAATTAGAATATACTGCTTGGATAATGAGGAAATAATCAGATATGTATTCACAAAACTTCACAATTATGCTAGCTGAGATGTCAGTAACTCCAGACACAAGTCTTCCCTTTAATAATCCCTACAATCAAGCTGACGTACATATAATACTGACTTAGAGTTTCAGAAAGTAAAATTTCATGACAGACTTTCAGTCTGATCACTTCTAATGACTTAGCTGTGCCCTCAACCTCTTGAGATTTAGTTCTTTCCCCACCCACTTTAGAATAAGTTCGTTCTACCTCTCAAAGACGACATTGTGTTAATATCCTCTTCTGAGGCCTGCAATACAACATTAAGTATATCTGGATCATTATACACATAACAGCAAGATTATAGAAGATAAAACATATGGAATAACAAAAATGAGGACCACAAAGTATAAAACATGGAAGATAACAATACGTTGGTGCCTACATGACAGAAATGAAGGAAGAGGAGGAAAGCAACTAGAAAATGAAACTACTTTCATAAATACGTCAAGCCATAGCCAAATTTCTGAAAATTTTATTCATATGCTCTGTCATAAAGACATAATATACTATAAATAAGACTTAGGGATGCCACAAGAAAACAGCAAAATATAACTTACCCGGGAAACCATTTGGCATGTTGATCCCATGGGTCTTCATTTTCCTTCCATTCTTGCAATCCTCCACCACAGTGGAAGCACACAACATGATCACCGTTACCTTAGGAAACACATGAGGATAAAGTCAGTATTAGGCTTACAAAAAAAGTATGTGAGTTCTCAAATAAAACTCTATGTTATTAAGGAAGTAAAAACAGAAACAAAGAAAAAAGTATTTGTAATACTGATTAGCAATTGCAACTGGAAAAAAAAAATCAAATTTAAAGGAAGACATAGTAAATATGATCTGAAACAAACATTCAGGAAAAAACTTGAGCTTAAAAAAATACAAAACATGAGTCATATAAAATGTTTCTGAATTCCGTTTTAGCATGTAATTATACAGATAAAAAGCAAATGCTAAAAATAATCTATTATCAGATAGCACATTCCACTGATAAGCACACCATTACATGACTACCACAAAGAATTTATTTGGAAAGTAATTGACACAACTTTATCTGTCCTCATGACCAGAGATCTGTTTTCTATTTAAGTCACAGCTAAGCAAGCAAGAGTGAAAATTATTAATAGAAACTTAATTCAAAAGGATGCTTATGTGCCTTTTTGCTCCTCCACTTCACCATTAAAATTAATGGACTCTACGCAGCTGTAGCATAACTGGCTCAGGTGTTAAAAGAAATTGCATCTCTCAGTTCTAGCATTGGGCCTGCTACAATTAAAGACTGCAACAGAAACTGCTTAGTTAGTGTGGTGATTGAAATGAGAGAAAGTAGGGATACTTGTTTTCTGCAGCATTAAACCCTTCTCAGCCCCCCAGAAACAGTTTCCACGGAAGTCACTTTAAAAGCTCTCTGGTCTGCCAAACTGCCCTTTTAGCATACCTCCGCAGTACATATTTATCTTGGCTGTGGTAAGCTAGTTATACTTAGGAATTCAAGATGAAATTAATAAAACAATTCTAATGGGTACAAATATTGCCCATGTATCACCCATATAAGAATATATCAACAGTTTCATTTATGGCCACAAGTAAAACAAATGGTATCAGATTAAACAGCTCTCCCGGGAGCTACCAAGATAGAAGCCAATTAAGATCAGACGAAGAAGTTATCCTGGATAATCCCCCTTTTCTTTGTGACCTAATAATAGCCATACTTTGCACAGCATCTCTCAGTGAAGAATTTCAGAGAGCTTTATCTGCACTGTGCAATTCAATCTAATAAGGAATTATTTGCCTTCTCCAGCTTGGGAAACCAATGCACAAAGATATCAGAGCCTTATCCAAGTTACACACTACATTTCTAAGAGTAAAAACTCTGCCAGTAGAGTCATTGTCTTCAAAAAGCTTTTACTGTAGGTCATAATGGCATTGGCTTGTTTTGGGTGTCCAGATGCTATGATAATGGGAACTCATTACCTAATTAAAATGGCAGATAACCTGGATTGCCTTGTTCATAGGCTTGTGTATGAGCCACAAGCCTGCTCGTTAAACCTGAGGTCACTACCTGAAAGACAGCACTTCATATTTTTTTTTAAAAAATATTAACTTCAATAATTGTCATTGTGAAAGATAGATTAACAAAGTTTTAGCCAGCAAGGAAAATTCATTTTGACATTTTACTGCTAGAAAAATAAAGTTATGATAAGTTTATATTTTGCTAAAAAAACAAACAAAAAAACCCTTGATGTTACGGATATTTTATATAAGAACTACAAAAATTAGTTTACAGAGCAGAGTGGAATGAATTTCAACTCAACTAAAATTCTGGCAAATCATTCTATATTAGAATAACAAAATGCTTATTTTTTCATGATAAAGTACTTTTTCAATTAAAATGTATTTGTAAGAGATACTAGCCATTTTAAGGTCCGTCTTACCTATGCTATAGAACCCAGCTCCAGCAAGTTGTTCCTTGTTAACAGGGTATATCCAATTTAAAAAGGTTTGTATCCGTCTTTCATATTCTGCCATGGACGGATTCCTCGGATGCTGTTCATCATTTAGACCATTTCTTCCAAGCTCGGCAGGCACAGATTCACTTGGAACATTTCCAACATCCCGGCCCAGGACGAAAAAGCATCTGGGATAGTGCCTCTTGTGTTCTGACCACGCTCTGTCACTAGGTTCCCAGTTTTTCAGTTTTCCACCGCAACAAAAACATGCCACTTGGTCACCAACACCCGTGTAATAGAGTCCAGCACTAGCCAATTCCTTTGGCGTCAACAGACCATAGGAGGGCCAGTTGTGAAAAGACTTTAACCTTGCTTCTTCACTGCACATAGCAGGGTTTTTAGGATACAAAATATCTGACATATCCACAACCTGCCTAGTTCTCAACAGGTAGTCTGCCTCCAGTTCAGGCGAGTCATCCAGAGCAGGCGAGAACGCCGAATTGCTGCTGCCATTTTCAGCTCTATGCTGGTAGCTCTGGGCAAGAGGACGCAGATCATTCTCCAAAAAAGTAGACTCGGTAATAAATTTGCAGTTTGGGGAAAGGTTTTTGTGTCTCTCAACTGCAGAATCCCCAGGCTGCCATCCTTTGATAGTCGCGTGGCAACTGAAGCACTTCACTTTATCGCCTTCGCCGGTATAAACAAAGCCAGCTTGTGCCAGAGCTGATGCTGAAACCGGACAATCAAGTGGAAATTCAACAAAGCTTCCTAGTCGGTGGTGTTCTTGGGCCCAGTCCTGGTCACAGTCAGTGCCTGGAGTGGCACGAGGCTCAAAGTTACCTGGGTTACACGTCATCTCTTCATGTGCAGGGCTCTTCTTTCAGATTTCCTAAATGAAGCACATAGATGTTAATTTCAGACAGAAGAAACCATGGTACACATTTGCAAGCCTGGAAAGAGGCTAAATTAAACTAGCTATCTTTTAAATATACAAAGAATGCCTCCTCCTGTTCCTTCCATCTCACCCTTGCCTGCTAAACCAAAAATAAAATAAAGCCTGGGAGATCACGTTTTACAGGAAAAAAAATCATAAAACCTGACCAATAAAAACTTGTCTGGAATGTATACAAGTTTATGCATTTATAAATTTAAAACAATGTTCTTTTTTAAAGAAAAAAGAATTCAAGAATGAAATTAAGTATTTAACAAAAGCTCTGGGCAAAAACTCTGCCAAAAAACTTCCAAACCCAAAATATGAAGTTACTGAATGTGATGTAGTCTGGCTTTGATTTACATGTGCAAGATTTTACAGTCCAGTTTTGTAGCACAACTATCTTTGTTTCCCCTGTACTAATGCCACAACCACCTGTCCATTACAGATTGGCAAAATCCATCATCAGAAAGAAAAAATAATAGCCTTCGGACTTGTGTTTATGTTTTCAAGACATACTTCTCAGTTTTCATTTTAGCAAAATATCTGAGTAAATTAATTCAGATGTTTCACTGTCCATTTATTAAGATGCTGTGCTCGCCTTTCAGCTCAGTTTCTTGCCCTACACAGGGTTAGTGCTGTGCCCAGCACACTGCTTCTTTTCGTGCCTGGCCAGCAGAAGCACAAGAGGTTCCTGTATTTCTGCCACCACCTCAGCTTTTGCCTTCCCTGCCCTCCCCAAGGGAACCAGCCTCTCTCTCTACCACCGGTCCCACTCCTACCTCTGCCAATGCTTTTCCTGGGCGAGCACCCTGGGCCCCTCTGTACCAGGTGGCTGCTAAAAGCGCTCAGACGAGCCCCTTCTGCCATAAGGATGAGATAAAGCAACTCGGTGTACAAAGCCCAAGCAATCACAACCTTCATCCCAAGACAGATTAAGTAGGAGTACAGTAAAAATTCATCCCTTCTCCTAACAAGTGCAGTGATATGATTTAGAAAACCTCATGTAAAACACAGGCTACTGTTGACAGACATCTCAAGCTTACTCCTTCGCTAAGCGGTAAATTGAATTACTACAAGAGTGCTCAAACAAACTTCATAGCACAAGGCAGTAATTCAGCGATTAGCAAAAAGAAATGGAAGAACAAAATGTATTTATTTAACCAAGTGCCATTCTCTACATAAGAGTCCTGTAATATATCCTATTTCCCATCTGCAGCTTTACAAGGCAGGCCATCAGGCAAGAATTTAGCACTCATAGTGCTGGCTATGGAGCACAGGTATGTTCTTATTTTCATGGTCAATCTCAATCAGTTCGTCAGCAGTGCTTGGAAAACAGAACTAGACTGCATTTATTATTCTGAAAAGATGTTTCATTGAATGGAAGGAAATTCCACTTATTTCTGATATATTGCTCTTCAAAACCGTATATATGGCAATTAGAAGCAGTACTGCTTATATAAAGAACTCAAAAAGTGTAAATCATGAGGCAAAAATTACATAAAACCTTCTGGATTTGGGATCTTTAGGCTTGTGGGCAAAAAAGCCTCTTCTGTCTGAGCCTCAAGGCTAAGAGCTTGCACTAATGTACACAGCTCACATACAAAAAAAGCATACATTTTCCATGGTTCTTAATTAACTACACCATTCATAGCAATAACATAGCTAAGTTCATGACATTATCTTGTAGGTAAAAAGATACAAGATGTATCTAACAGCCAGGTCATCTGTGCTGCCCTTTTCTATTCTGCCGGGAATATTTGAGCTCATGTGTGTTGGGCAAGCTGATACCCATTTTGGCAAGGCGATGAAGTCCTTAAAGTTCAGCATCATGAAAACTGGTGACCAGGAAAGGGAAAAGATACCACGAGCAGCAAGACAAAGCCAATATATAGAAAATTACATTCTGTTTGAGAACTATTACTTCAAATAATAATGACTTTCACTGTGAAAGCCACGTAACAGAACAAAATATCTATCAAATTTTGACAGGATGTAAATCCTTTAGACAGAGACGCTTCAGCATGTGCTTGACTGGTCAATCCTGCTCAGGGAGAAGCACAAAAGAAAAGGTGGGGTAGATGGAAGAGGCTTGTTCAAGCTTACTCATGCCAAAGTGATTGCATAGGGGATCAACAAAGCAGTAGGGGGATGAGAGAAAATACTATTCTGAGGTTACAGAGAGCACGCGACCCGCCACACCGAAGGCCTAGTTCGCAGAACTCGGTAGACCTTAAGAACAGATGACAAGGACTTGAGAAAGAAACCACCCAGCCCAACCACACTCCAGAGGACACAAGTACATTCCCCAGCGAGACAAAGAAGTTAAGAGTACAGGTAAGCATTACACGAGTACAGGGAGGCATTCCATGTAAGCATTCCACGTTAGAAGTTTCCTGGTACGCACTGCCAAACAACTTCATCTTCCACAGGGAAAGATACCACTTACTCTGTAGAGGACTCCGAAACCTACCAACTGTAATGAAGAATTCAGGTAGTACATTAATTTAGCTGGTTTTCCTCTGTAAGACCCTTAAGCTCACGGAAGTGGTAAATCTTCAAGGTCATGTAAGCGGTTTTATCCTCATTACAATAAGTGCTGCCAGGTGCAGAGCAAGACAGAACAACCCTTTTCGGTCCAAGTCAGATGCAAACTTGGTGAGTTGTAGTCCCTCAACTTACACAATATGAAGTCTGCAAAATATTTAGGAAAAATATAATTTTACAAAGCTAGATGCTAATCCTAAAAATGCTTAAGGATATGTTTAACTTTATTTACTACCAGCCATGCCATCAAAGCCAAGAGGTGCCTTCTATCTATGCTTATTTTTATTCCTGGAATTACAGCACGACCAAGAAACAAGTCACAGCTTTAGTTCCTCTCTCAGAGGATGTACTAATATTTGTACTGCCAAACACACCGCTTTGCTAGCAGCATCCATTGAACTCCATGAGGAAAAAAACCTCTCATTACTCTACAACAAAAAATGACACATATTATGGATAAAATAATACCACATTTATTTTAAACATTCCAAAAATTTCCTACCAATAATCTTTGCAATAAACCAACCACAAATTCTGAGGCCAATTCCTCTTTTAGCTGTTCCACAAAAATAAACACAGGACACACCAAGTCACATTCAGTGGTCAAAGGACACTTCTCTTCCTCAAATGGCCACAAAGCCACCTGTGATTTGAAACAGCACTGAGAGCTCACATGTGAGCACAGGAGCAAAAGCCATGCTAGCGTCCATCCCTGGCAATTCGCACTGGAAGTGGTCCTGTCCCTGAACCAGTTCCTCTTGCACACCTGGTGCACTCCACTCCCTCCATTTGAGAGGAACTACTCCAAGTAAGCACCCACCCAACTCGTTACTGGTAGGACTTCATTAATACAAAGCAATAGGATGAGTTGGTGTTGCAAAATTAGGGGTTCCTTCTCCAGCGTGGCTTGCCTGCAGGTGGCAGCCGCCTATGGGTACCTGTGCCCCTACTGGCAGGGAGCAGCCTATGCCCAGGCAGGTGAATCCAGCCCCAGGTAGCCAAGTTTAGGAAAGGGTGCTACGTTTCTTGGTCTGAACGTTGTTCTGCAGCCTGACGTAAAGCACCAGGGTTCCCCGTTATTTCCATCAGTTCCAGGGCTGCCTGGGATAAGCTGGGACCAGCCCACAGCAGGTCCAGACTGCCCCTTGCCCACAGTACCTCCACAGCTCTCTGCTCCTTGTGTTAGGCAAGAACATGCTTTACACCAGTAAGGTATGTAAAGCAAATCAGAAACGGGCAAGCAGTTATTACCTGTCCTTAGTAAAATTTGCCAGGAAGACCCTCTGTACTGTCAGCAGTTACTGCCATCAAAGACTTTAGTTCAATGCAACACCCTTCTTGAGAGCTACATTTGCTCAAAGAAAAGCATTTGCTTGAGACATTTTAAAAAAAGAGAAACTTGAACTAAAACAATGCTGAAAACATCTAAAAACCAGGAGGCCTTTATCTGCCCAAGAGCTTTGTTCTCAGTTCTCATTCCCCAACACCTGCAGTAACACCGACTATACTTGCTGTACAGTCAGTGCAGATGTTCCAATTATATCTGTTTGTATAATACCAGATTTAGCAAGAAGAGGCAAAACCTTTTTCAAATTTCTGACATGGGTGGGGAAAATTACTGTGTATTGCAGGATCACTGCCTTGCTTGCCGAAATGACAAAGCTCATTAACCACTAAGCAGGGTGAGAAAACATGACGTTGGAGAGCCGGCATGCTCACTTCGTGCAGCCACAGAGACGTGACTAGTTCTGAGCACCGACCCGAATTATTTCTGTAAGGCAGTTTGTAACTAGTGTAGTAACACCTGACGTTACACTGAATCATACTGTACTTCTCTGCTTTAGCTTAGCAAATTCAGAAGTAGCTACTGAACAAATTGCATTGACTGACCTAGAAATCTGACCTATATGTTTCTTTGGATTTTCAAAGGGCAAAAAACAGTAATTACATGTAGTAATATGAGAACTGTCATGATACATACTACTAATAAAGAAACCCGCTTTTATAATCACAAGTTTAAAGGTTCATGTTTATTTCCTTTTAAAAATCTTATTTTGAAATCTTCCAGGATTGTTTCTGTAAAGATCTCAAATGACCTTAAGGGACTCTCATCGTTATTACTACACTGTGTTCATACAACGATTTGTAGTACCCAAATAGCCTGAGCTGCACACTCTTCTTCTTATCTTCATGCCTACAAGACTTCCCAGAAGGCAGCAAACAAAGCTTACTCACACCCTTCTGAGATTCCTTCTCAAAATCAATCTTGAAAAAACAAATACACGTGCTTTCAATGTATGAATAGCAGCATATCTTTCTTTTTACTTTACTTACATAGAAACCAGCTCAGAAACAATGAAAAACACAAAACACGACTCTTACCCTATAAAAATTTTTACATAGTAAATTGTATCACAGTATCACAGATTTCTAGGTTGGAAGAGACCTCAAGATCATCGAGTCCAACCTCCAACCTAACACTAAGTACTCCACTAAACCATATCGCTAAGCTCTACATCTAAACGTCTTTTAAAGACCTCCAGGGATGGCGACTCAACCACCTCCCTGGGCAGCCCATTCCAATGCTTAATAACCCTTTCGGTAAAGAAGTACTTCCTAACATCCAACCTAAAACTCCCCTGTCGCAACTTTAGCCCATTCCCCCTCGTCCTGTCACCAGGCACGTAGGAGAACAGACCAACCCCCACCTCTTTACAGCCTCCTTTAAGGTAACTGTAGAGAGTGATAAGGTCGTCCCTGAGCCTCCTCTTCTCCAGGCTGAACAATCCCAGCTCCCTCAGCCGCTCCTCGTATATATACTTTAAAACCAGAACAGAGCTTCTCCAACGTTTTTGGATCTGTTGATACAATCTAACTGAGGCAAATCACAATGTGCTCAGCCACCCTCTGTCATTCGCCCTCCCTTCAGCAAAAGGGGAGGAGACGGACAGAGGCTCAAGTCTGACATCCGAAGAATTTACTAGAGAACCAAAGATCCCCCTTGGTTCCTCCTTCTTTGTTCCTTATGTCAGATGGGTGACCTCACACTACAATGATGAGTAGTACGTGGGAAGTAAAAAATTGTTAAGAGACACGATTTCCTATGCCTCCATTTCTCATAAACTACCAACATGTTTTAAGCAGCACTTCAAGAAGCAGATCTTGAACAGGTAGAACTTGAAGAATTGATGCTTTATCACAACTCATCTGAAATTTTTCCATTCTTAAAAAAATAAAAGTCCAGTATAGCAGTATTATTCATATGTATGGATAAAAATAAAAAAAAAAATACATCAACGTGCACTAGGTTTGAACTTCATTATAACATGCATACATTGCTCACACTAAGTTATTATTTTTCATTAGCTAAATGTGGTACTTTACCAAAGCAATCAGAGCAAACACTATCTTGAGTGAGGCCCGACTTCTCCAGTACCCTCTGATTCATGCTTATGCTTCATGGGCGAGCCCGGGTCCTGCAGTCCATCTCTGGACTCTTTCAATGAACCTCAACCCCCTGCCCTCAACCCCAACAGAAAATTAAAGACACCTCATTTTCTTTATATATATAAATTTAATCATTTAATAAGATGGAAGTTCTGAAAATTTTGATTTCAAGTAATTGGCAAACATTTATGTTCTTTTAAGGAAGATTTCTTTTTCAGGGTGCTTATAAGCATATCAAGTTCAATTGTACATTTTCTCCTCTTCTCCTGAAATAACTTATCACCTTTAAAAAATATGGGCTACAGAACTCAAAACATCACGTAGGTGGTACATCTCATATGTGACAGACTCTCCTTGCAGAAATAACAGCATGAGCTTTGAACTATTATATAAATTGGCTTCTATTTGTTTTATTTCACTTACTCTGTTGATCCTCTTGGTGCTTCCTGGAAAGCTGTGTGTTTGAATTATACTTAAGGAATTGAGAAGGAAATACATGCAAAGAGGGGAGCAAGAAGATCAAAGACTAAACCGAAATAGTAGATGTTATGATGGAGATTATATTCACTTAACTGAGATGTTCTTTTCCAGCTTTACCACTTCAGCTGTGATTACATTTAATTAACTGTGAATGCTAAGCAAAACCAAACAAACAGAACTACCTCAAATTCTGCACCACCCTCTACCGCCGTGGAAATCACAGGACAATGCCTGCCAGGCTGGTAACACCACCATCTGAAGCAGAAAAACCCCTCTACGTACTGTGCTGAAGGTTATAACAATCAAGGGAAAATGACTGGAAATAAACATTAGGGCAAAACCAATAAACGTATATATAATGAATTCATTATTTAGAACGTTGAAATTAATGACTTTATTCTTTCAAACACTGTTTTCTAGAGTGCTGTGAGTACTTCAATATTTATTTACCTTTTTTAACAAAAGAAGTGTAAAGTTACAACTAGGCTGTTGCTTAAGAATAATATTTCTACACAGGTCTTGTAACAGCTGCCTTACATATTACATGGAACAATGATTATAAACAATAACTTGCTACATACAACTCAAAATTATTAACTACAAAAGAAAAAAAGTTTTCAAACAGTTTATGGCTGAGAAACGTGAATTAATAACAAGCAGCCAACTAGCATGTATACATAAAACTCTACAACATATACCAGCTGTAGATTGAAGTTCAGAGAGGAAGTTATTTAAGCCTTTTGACACATATTTAATTTATCACATATTAATTGTAAGTAGAAGGTCCAGAAATTTTAAACGTAGTTTTCACTTACAAAGCCCAGGAGATTTTATTTATATATATATATATAAACTATTATTGAAGCATTAAGTATCTTACATGTGCAGTGAGTAAACAAAGCCTATTTTAGCCTGAAAGCCTTCAAGTAGCTGAGCCAAGTTTAATATCTGCAGGTATTCGTCACAACACGCCTCCCACTTTCAAGCTAGAGTACCAATTAATACAGTCCATTGATTAAGCTTCAGATGAAAAAACGCAGACAAAAGTTTAAAACGAAGATATTACCTTATTCAAAATATAAAACTGCACACTTGGGCTTCACAAGTCAAAGATTTTCAATTCAAGTTTAAGAACATGAACAGGTATGTTTTTATGCAACAATACGACACCACCATATCACCCAGGACTGCAATACTTCAGGGAAGCACAGAACCTGCTTTTCTCTTTCACTGTGTTTTACCAGCCATGACTTCCATCCTTAATCCTGCAACAGACTGACATTACAAGGAGTTATTTTTAAGTCCTCTCCTTCCACATGGCAAGCACGGCTGTAACCTTCAGGTCAGAAATACACTTGCACAGCCTGGTGCTCCTGACCAGAGGGTACATTCAACACCCAGCTCCTACTACTTGACACGCTCACTATGAGAGCAATGTTAGTGTTTATTGTTGACTGAAGTCTGAAATGTGAGAGTGGTGCACCAAGTAAATACCAGACAGGACACGCCGTACCAGCTGACACGCAGACTGTCCATGTGTCACTTCACTGAATTTCATTTTGTGCCTGCTCAACTGCAATTAGATCAAGGAAGACACATGCTACTAACTTACTTATACCTACAAGGACTAATAACAACAGAAATTTTAAAAGTGTTTACAAACCTCAGCACATTTATATCTAAGTATCAATAACCATTAAAAAAATATTGCCTGGAGAAGGTTGTCGTTTTTTTTGTTTTTAAATAAAGAGGGCATATATCTACACTACGCTCTTTGATCTGGCACCAAATCCTACGTAAATGCATCAGCTCAGCTTACTGTGTCTGTTTTTCAAACTGGTCCTACTTAGCTTCCTGTCAAGGTTTAACACCGTATGAAGTCAGTCAGCCGCTCAAGGTTACAGGAGGCGATTAGATCCTCCTAAGTCTGGACTTCAGTCACAAGGATTTTTATGCTCTCCATCAATCTTAGAAATAAATATAACCAGGCCAATAGAAGCACACCGTTTTGAGAAGGATTTTCACCAGGTATTTTTCTTCATGAAGAAGTCACATGGGTACAGATCAGTACAATAAACAAGAAGAGTGGATTCATGGCAGTGCTTTCAGTAGATGAGTGAGACAAATTTGTATCTGCCAAGGGCACAGAAAAAAAAAAAAATCACATCTGCCAACTTGCAAAATAATATCTTGAGAAGAATTTTAGCTCTATGTATAAGAAAAGAATAAATATCAGCCGCTGTAGAAAATACTGGCATGTTGCAGCCTAAGTATGAGGTCCTACAGAGGCATCAGTCAAACATAACCACCTAGAGCTGTTAATGATTGTACCAAGGAAGAGGAAGGAATGAAGGTCTGGAGATAACTATTTTAGCCGTGCCACACCTTACTAGTGCTTACTACACGGTAAAGTGCAAGAGAGATGCTGGCATCTTTAGTTTGGGAAACCTATCCAAAGCAGAAATTTAGATCTGACATTTGCTGCCCCTGAAATGGGGCCTGGCCTACAGATGACAGTACCTAAAAATAAGATAGGTTAGGAGAAGGGAAAAAAAAAATCACAGAAAAAAACCTCCCACCAAAACCCAAACCTCAAGCATACCGAGAGTGAGACGGAGAGACTATGGGTACAAGTAGAGAAGCGCTAACACCAAGAGCAAAAAACTCCAAATAACCCCCCAGCAAAACAAAGGAATATTAAAAAGGAAGAAGCAATCCTGGCAGTCTCAAATTTCTCTGGCAGTTCCAGTTGGATGAACATTTTATACGTGGCATAAGCAGGAACATTACGAAATACTGTTCAAGAAAGGCTCTTGTAAATCCTACCAAAGTCTATACATGATTCAGCTATCAATTTTTAATTACAAGGTCACTTAGAATTGTACCATTTCAGCCTAATGATATTCTGTAAGTGTTCTTTACAGATAAACTACAGGGAAATAATAAAGTCAGCATTTTTGGATTTTTTTTTTATCCCTACTGGAAAACTAGTCTATTAGTCTTTCTATCTTGTTTCCACAAACCCTACCGACAACTTCCTTTTCCTAAATATTTTACCATTCCCCCTCTTATAAAAGGCTTCTTCCACAAATCAACGTGACAACAACTTCAGATTTTGTAATAGGACAAAACTGTTACACAGAGAAAACAAAAACTTTTTTTTCCCCAAAATATTACTTTTTACATTGTACATACACTTTGGAAGTAAAATTGATGGGATAGCAAATCTACATTTTATATAAGTTTTTGTTTTAATTTCAGAACATTTAACTCATTAACTGCTGTATTATTCATAGAAATTTAATTTAGTACAAGTTCTACACCAGGAAATTGCAACTAAACTTCCAGAATCTTCCCCTTTAATAGCTAAGAGCTTGGCAGTTGTATTTGATACAAACTGAAACATACTTTAATCCATGAAACCAACACCAACAATTTCAGGGGCTGGCTTGTTTTTTTAATGAATCTTCCCTAAATCAATCCAATGACCATTAGCAGCCTCCAAGTTGCGTCAGAAAAGGTGCAGTCCTTTTCAAAGCTACCCTAAGAGTCCTCAAGGAAAAGGATACACATACTTGAGCCACAACAGAGCAACTTTAGGAAGCAAATAAGCAAGCTGTGCAGTTTCATCCCCGTGCAGTTCCAGCCTTCTTAAGACTGGAAATGACGAGCTGCTTTTGTCAACTTTAAAGCAGCAGAGTTAAATACAGAAAAAAAATATTAATCTGGGATTATGAAGTGTGCTACTACAGAAATGTAACCTCTGAAAGCTGAACTACTGCTCTTTTGGTTAAGAAACCAAATTATCCAGTCAATGGAAATACATTAAATAAATATGGAAGAGCATAAACTGCTAAGCAAAAACTGCAGTGCCCTGGGATGGATGCAGCTCCCTTCTTGAGCGTGAGCTGTGCTCCAGGTTGCAGCATCACAAGCTTTTACTGCTTCGCTACAAATTATTTAAACTCATAATTGAAGGAAAAGACTGAAAAAAGAGAGCAGCTTTCATCAAGGAGACATATTAAGATGTGACTTTAGCTACAATAAAGTGATGAATGCCACAGCAAACCTGCTGAATCTTCCAGATCGTAAGGAAAGAAAGTGTAGTAGGAGGGAAGTGCAGTGAGCCTGGGACCTCCTACAGCACAGGAGGGCAGGCAGCTCAGGCTTAGGCTCACGGACTGACAGCAACATGGTTCTTCTTGGCATCACCAGTGGGAACGCTTCACCATTATTGCATGCGGGGCCGTACATTCACATGTGCATACACTCACACAGCCCTCATCGTGTAAGTTGGAATCTCTCTCGAATTATCCTCTGTATTTCATGTGAGGTTTGTTAGGAAAGTCGGATTCATTCGACTTGGGGATTCATTCTAATACCATACCAAAAGTGAAGTATGAAAATTGCACCTGTTGAAAACACTCAGCTTACCATTGTATTTAACAAGAAACTGTTCATAACACACAAGGGGAAGGACTGTGGACTACAAGATACGTGCCACTTCATTTTACGCTTTATGTACCAGAAGTAACGCCGCTCGCTGAGGATGGCTTCTCAACTCCGGGAAGATCCCATCAAGCAAGTTTTAAAATAGAACCTGCTCTCTAGTAAAGAAGATTTTTGGATAGTCATCAAGTCCAAAATTAACACAGGAGGCACAGAAGTTCTCTTGTAACAATTTTCAGTTGTACTCGTACAGTATTACCATTCCCATTTCTATAAAAGGAAGTGCTCCCAAAATTAGCTGTGCAGAAACTCATCCCATGAACTGAGCTTCTCTCCCTTCCTCTCCCACTCAAAAGCACAGCAGCACATGGAGGGGGCAAACTTCTGATTGCTGGTATCAACTCGATAACCAATCAAGGATAGAAAAGGCAATAATAAATATTCTGTAGCATAGTTTGGGCTGTTCGGAATCATCAGCAACTAGTCCTAAGGATTCCTAGTCCTGAAGGACAACCCAGTTCAGGCTTTGTGATGTCTCCTTCAGTCTTCACATACCTTCAACCTTCCTGCAAAACCACGTATTTCTCCCCCTCTGGTTCAAAAATCTGCTTCCGGAGCCCGACTTTCAACAGTCACGTTTGGAGTATTTTGGCTTAGAACTCTCCAGGACAGACCACTTGTTAGACAAAATAAAAAGCTGCAAGAGACTGTTAACTCCTGATACAAAAAGTAAAATGAAAAGGGTATTTACAATAGCTTCCCCGTATGAAATTAGTACCCAATCATCAACCAAGTTTAGCAATATATTAATCAAAGCAGATACTAGTTGCACCTGTACTATGTCCAATCTCTACAACAAATTCCAATATTTACATTCTTGCTGCTAGAAATACAAAGGTTAAAAATTTTCCTTTCTATATAACCTTCAGCATAGTTTAAGAAGGCTATGATTCAAATAAAGCATTTCACAATTACATCTTTTGGACAAGAAATCCAAGCTAAAATATGTTTTAAAATTGAGAGAATCAAAGGTCAGGGAAAGTCTGAAATTCAGATGTTTTTGTTGAAAGTTCAAAGGTTTTAAGACTGGGGAAACTCCAAAAGATGCAAAGAGGATAAAACAAAATCCTGGAAATAAAAATTAGAGGACAGCAAAAAGAAGAAAGCCTATAAGCAGGCAGAAAAAGATCCAGCGATCCAGCCTTCTCTTCTCCCTCAGAGAGTTCTGCATCAGACTATAAACTGGATTTTCTGAAACTCTTCAGCTCCCTGCAGCTGCCTCTCCCACCCGGGCAGGACTGCTTCAGGTGTAGAATTGCTATCATGGGTACACAGAGGCCTGCAACAAAATCCGTCTTTGTAATTCAGAAACTTAGATATGAACACACATTTTCTAACTGTTCTGATAACAAATGTAAGTCTGCTTCATATCAGCTGGAGCAGTCAAAAAGAAACCAAGAAAACCCCACGCCCACATCGGAATTCTTTCACTTTTGCTGCTGGTTACAAAGGGCAAGGTCAGAGGAGGTACAGGATCATCATTAACTCATTTCCTTGCCCTTCTTGGCCAACAAGTAGCTGCCCAGTTTTCTAAGGACAGAAGAAGTCAGCTGTTCTTTAAAGGGCTCCAAAGAAAACTGCAAGGTAGCAAAAGGGCTTAAGAAAATGAAAAATATCCAAATAAGAACTTAATTAACAAATCCACCACATGAAAACTCACCTTTTGAAGACTGAGTTTGTCTTCTCTGTTATGCAGTGACTTCATTATACAGAGTCATTAAGTTAATGTATATCCTACATGACTTCGTTAAGGTTTTAGATAAAAAGGATTTAACATTTTGTTTGATTTAAAAAATTGCAATTTTTTTTTCCCTTTGGTTGTCTGCTTTTCATTCCAAACTGGCTTAGTGTAAGATTTTATAGTTTCTGGTTGTTCACTTAAGAAATAACACCTTCATGTAACCGTATGAAGTACAAAAATCAGGTGAGATTGCAACAATGAAAACCTCATCAATGCGGATTTGCAAAATTATCTAAAAGCAGCTTCAAGAGCAAATGCAGCTTTTAGCAAGTGCAGCCTAACAATATAGTTAAAAAGTACAGAAATTATCAAGACCATAATTAGGTCTTACACCCAATGATGCAGCTCCTATCAGGAAGATACGAGCCTCAGATAGACAATAGTACAGAAACATAAGTACACCAAATATTAAAAAGAAATATATCAGCATAAATACATAACTATTAGGCAAATGAGAACTGCTTGAACTGGTTTGAATTACAGCTGAAAAAAGTGACCTGAGAGAACAAATACTCTTACTGCAGAGACCTTTAATAAAGCTGCATTTTTATTTACAAGAAGCAGAAAGAACATTCTTGAAATGGGTATTAAAAAAAAAAAAGTAGGGAAGGAGAGACAAAGTTCAAAAGAACCCATGAAGATTGGAAAAGTGTATGCTAGCATAAGAAATGTTTATTTTAGTTAGTTATGTGAAGAAAACACAGTATTCTGTTCTATCCAGAGGGAAGTCACTTGCGGACGTCTCACCTTATCATTCATTCTGGCTCTCCCAAGAGGTACTAGGATCAGGCAGCGGTGTGACAGGCTGCTCTGCCCCTGCTCTGTTAACACAAGGGCTCCCTTCTTTCTGCGAAAACACAACCCGGGGCCAGCAGGCTCCGCGTGCCCACAAGGTCCCGGCGGCTGAGCACTCTGATAAACCCAGAGCTTCCTGCACAAAGGGAACAGCCTCGGGTACAGTCCCCTCGGGCGCTGCTAACACTGAATTTCCACCAAACACCACTGCAAGGGCGATGCCCCCCAGGCACCCGCTGCGACTGTACCACGGAACCTCCGCAGGGAGCCCCGCGCCCGCGCGGAGGCCGGCGGCACCAGGGACGGGAGCTCCCGGCCCGGCTTGGCTCCGTACTCAGGGCGATGGGGGCGCGCCCGTTCCCGTGGCAACGCCTCCCCGGCACGGCAGCCGCCCCCACTAACCCCTCAAGCCCCCCGGCCACCCGAGGACCGAGCGCCCCCGCCCCGGCGCCGCGGGGGTACCGCCGCCGACTCACCGAGCCCCGGCCCCTCCTCGCCCGCCCCGGCTGCAGCAAGCGCCCGGTACCCAGCGCACGCCGACAAAATGGCGGCTCCCAGCAGCCCCCGGGCTCCGCTCAGCAGCTCGGGGCCGGAGGGGAGCGGCGCCCGCCGGCGGATGGCGGCACCCAGTGGTGGCAGGTGGGTGGGCAGCGCATAAACCCCGCTCCTCAGCGGTTTCCCCGGCTCTCTTCGCCCCCTGCCCGAGCTACAGCGTTTAAACACACGGGAGCGGAGCGGGCGGAGGTCGCCAGCCCGCAGGACGGGCAGCAGGACTTTGCGGTGAGGTGCTGACATGGTTCCGCACAGACCTCGGCTCAAAGTACCGGTTATTCACCCCGAAATCCGTAGGCCTTTCTCAACCGGCTGCATAAGGGCGCTGAGAAATCATCTGCCAGATGCTGGTCGTTTTGGTATCCACTGAAGATGAGAGGTGCCTGCTGACCACACTTCACACTGCAGAGTGCACTGTGTTACAACTGCATCTTAATCTTCGCTATTAAAAAAGTCCTTACTAAGTTTGCCAGGAGTATGCCTTCCCCCCTCCCCCCCCACTTCAGACTGTGTTTTCACTAGCTATTAAACCTGTTAAATTTCACACGTTTGGACTCAAATATCCCAAGTCAGACAGAAGCCTCAAGCTACTTTCTTTGGTAGTTGTAGCCAAAATCATTTGTCCATTTTCATGACTAAGACAGTTCTTTTGCAATATTAAAATATTTCATTAACCTTTCTTTTTTTGTAGAAACTCACATGCCCTCATGATTAATCCAACAAATTTTAAAGTAGCCAATGACAGAATCACGGAATGGTTTGGGTTTGCTGGGACCTTAAAGCCCATCCAGTTCCAAACCCTGCCATGGGCAGGGATGCCACCCACTAGATCAGGTTGCCCAGGGCCTCGTCCAACCTGGCCTCCAGGGCTGGGGCATCCACAGCTTCTCTGGGCAGCCTGTCCAGTGTCTCACCACCCTCTGAGTGAAGAATTCCCTCCTAACATCTCATCTAAATCTCCCCTCTTCTAGTGTAAAACCATTCCCCCTTGTCCTGTCACTACAACCCCTGGCAGACTTCCTCCCCAGCTTTCTAGTAGGCCCCCTGTAGGTACTGGAAGGCCACCATAAGGCCTCCCCGGGGCCTACTCCAGAAGTAACAAACCCAGAGTAATAGGCCAATTACCAAAGCTTATCTCAGAGAATCTGGGACAAATTCAAGAGAAGCAACCTAATTATATGACATGCCAGAATGCCTGCAGATTCCAGGGCTTAGATTGAAAGCCCTTTGGATAGGGATTATCTCTCAATTTCTGTTGTCCGGAATTTAGAGACCCCAACTTGGTTCAAAGCTTCTAGTCCCTATAAATAACTGTATTAACTTCCATTACTATAAGTAAAGAAAAAATAATAGGTGCCCTTTGGCCAGTTAGAAAAAAGTCATAATGAAATCAGCAACAGCAGTCAGCAACAATACTCGGTATTTAGGATGCTACCACACATCATATTTGCTCTGGTAGGACTTCAGGTCCAAAAAAAGAGAGTGCCCTGAAACCTAAAAATTTACATTTAGTGATGGCAGCCTAATGGTGATGCTAAGCCTACAAGAAACAAAAGATTTCTCTGAAATAAAGGAAAAAATGGCTCAAATGGTCTGAGACTGTTCTCATGAAAAAAAATATCAGATAGGCTGTTAGTACAGATTTGACTGCAGTATTATAAACATTTTGTAATTCATTACTGCAAGTATGTGATTATGCAGATGATTAACTTTAGGCAAAGTCATCTACTTGCCTTACAATCTAATTAAAGTCCTGTGGTTCTAATATTGAAGAACCTCTTGTTCTGCAAAAATAAAAAAATGTTTTACAGCGACTCTGAAAACTAGTATAATTCAACATGTTTCTATACTTGTGGCATCTGGTGAGGCTACTATGGCCCTCACTCCTTCATGAGAATAAATAATTTTTCCAGTCCTTATTGGTAATGTGTGGACTAATTTCTCAGGGGGTTGGCATTTCCCTCAGTTTGAATCTTCAGGGTTATCTGTATAGAGTAAAAACAAGAAACGAATAATTTCTAAATAAGAAAACTAACTATACTGAAAATGCAGACCATTATTCTGGCACATACTACTAAAATATTATTTAAGTTTTTAAGGGATGTTCTTTACTATGAACAGAGATGGCCTCAAGAAATGTTCTATGAAAACAAATTTATTTAGACACAACTGACTGAAATATAAAACACACCTTTCAAATAAATAGTCTAAATCTTTACCTGTTCCATAGTGTATACTCATATTTTTTTCACCTTTTTCATTTGTATTCTCTATTTCCTGAAGAGAAAATAATCAAAAGTAAAACATTTGAGCATCACAGGCAATATTTATGCAAGCCAGGAAGAATGTAGTTGCCTAAAAATTCCATTTTTCACAATCTGAGAAATAGCTCTATTTCAGTAGTAGAAATTCACATAAATCAAAACTCACTTCACATCATACCAAAGCAAGATTATTTGTTTAAGAATCTTAGACATATTATGACACAGCAAGAGGGTAGCACCTTAACATTGTAATAGGAATATGAATACTTAATCTTATAAATTCTTGTCATACCACATTATTAATACATTCATTAGCAATGATTTTCACAAATGGCATTCCTTTGTTGAGGTTTTGATACTTTTCCAAATGAAGCAGATTGTTTATAGAGGTCATAAGGTATTTTTACAGTGACCAACTTACAAGTTTTGATGTCTAAATCATGCACTTTGATAAAACAAAACCCCAAACTTCTAGCCTCAATACATAGAATAGCTGGAAGATAAGAAAACATAGCAGAAAAGAAAAATAATGACAATAAGAACAGTAATGCTCATGAAATGTTTTACCTTCTACACAAGTGAGTTCTTTCTTTTCTGTTAAGGTTAACCAATTTAAAGGTCAGTTTAAAATAAAATTCGGAATCAGTCAATTGTACTGTAAACCAAAACTAACAATTCCCTTGGTGACATGACAACATTAAAGTAATTGTATTACTTTGAAGTACTTTTCACTGTAGATGGAATTTTACAATGGTGGTACTTGAGCTACAGAAAGTAATTAAACTTTGAGCAGAAAATTGCAGGCTGTATCTTTGTTAACACAAACTGGATGTAGAGAGAGAGTCTTATTTACTATATTCACCCTTTCCTTTAAAATGGAATGAACAAAATCGTGCTTAGAATAGGTTGAGTAGTCTGTATTAAAAAAAAAAAAGGCAAAAACAAACAACAACAAAAAAGTAGTTTACAGATTTCAAGTACCTCACCACTCCATGCTTTTTATTTGCTTTTTGTGGAAGGACCTGTAGCCTCTACACTACGGATCTTAACTGATCACAGAGCAACTCCATTCGTTTGAGTATCTGTGTTACTCCTGTATTTTTTTCTCAGATAAACTGAGAAAAAAAAGAACTGAAATCTTACAGATATGAAAAGAATTTTTACAGAATCACAGAATCATAGAATATCCCTGGTTGGAAGTGACCCACAAGGATCATCGAGTCCAGCTCCTGGGCCAACTCAACAAACAGTAGACCCTATATCTGACAGTGCTTTCCCAGTGCTTCTTGAACTCCAGCAGGCTCGGGACTGTGACCACTGCCCTGGGGAGCCTGTCCCAGTGCCCGACCACCCTCTTGGTGCAGAACATTTTCCTAACATCCAGCCTGACCCTCCCCTGTCCCAGTTCCATGCCGTTCCCTTGGGTCCTGGCACTGCCCCCGGAGAGCAGAGCTCAGTGCCTGTCCCCCTGCTCCCCTCGTGAGGAGGCTGCCGGCCACCAGGAGGCCTCCCATCAGCCTGCTCTGTTCTGGGCTGAACAAACCAAGGGACCTCAGCTGCTCCTGATATGTCTTCCCCTCCAGACCCTTCACCATCTTTGTAGCCTTCCTCTGGACACTCTCGAATAGTTTTATGTCTTCCTTACACTGTGGCACTCCTAATTGCACACAGTGCTTGAGGTGAAGCCGCCCCAGCACAGGGCACACCAGAGCAGGCCAGGAGCACTGTGCCTGCTCAGCTCACTGGCGTGCCTCTGAGGTTGTCCCTGCCAGTAAATGAGATAAAGAAATGCCTCTCTCAATCTGTTTAATATGCTTCATTAAATTATAATCAATGGATACAGAAAATTATCTTACTGTGTGGAAGTACATGGATGCATGTATACAACGTGGTGTCTGTAGTGCCTACATGACATACTGTGTAGTATTTTTTTCAGATCATGTAATTTATACTATGGATAAGTTAAGAAACAAGTCATGTTGAAAAGCAGATAAAAAGTATCATGGAAGGTACAAACAACAGTGCAGGATCTACTCATTGAGAGGAGTCATTATTCCCCTCCACTCAGTGCTCATTAGACCACGTCTAGAATGCTCCATCCAGTACTAGGGACCCCTGAAAAAAAATATCTAAAAAAAAAAAATCAAACCTGATCAACCAGGTAGAGGTCATCACCCCGCAACCACCAGGATAGTCAAGATTGGGCAAAGGAGAGGACCTGTTCAGTGTGGACAAAATATGGTTTTGGGTGAACTAACAGCAGCCTTCCACTGCTTGCAAGGGGGCTACCAAGGAGATGGAGGCAGGCTCTTCACAGTGGGACATGCTGGAAGGGCAAGGGACAATGTACATAAACAGAAACAAGAGGTTCTGACTGGGTGTAAGCAAAGACTTTTCAACCATGAAGACAGTCAAGCGGTCTCTACCCTTGGAGGGTTTCATGACCAAACTAGGCAACCTGATCTGATCTCATGGCTGACCCTGCAGGAGGTTGGATTAGATTGGCTCCTGAGATTTCCTCCAACCTGAATTATTCTATGAGACTATGACTCAAAAACATGTTATAAATGACTGAGTCCCAAATAGGATTACAATCAGAGTTTACAATTTATTAAACGAATAGAGGCAAGCAAACAGCGCTGGGTGCGCCGGGAGTCTCTGCTCCACCGGGACGCACACCTGTTACGTAAGGCAGCTGGTTTTTATACTCCTAGGCTAATACATATTCATTACTACTTCTAGAAGAGGCAGGGTTATTATAATTGGTTTCCCAAATCCGATGTCGCCTGCTTATCAGTCTCTGTTACTTTCTCAGGGGCCGCTCGAACAGGGAGACAGGAAGGCCCTCATTCTTCCTCCTTATCTGGTGGTCCAGGGAGACAGGAAGACAGGAAGGCTCTCATTCTTCCTCCTTATCTGGTGGTCTCTTGGCCGGCTATCAGAAGTTACTGCACATCCGTGCAAAGTCAGTAGTTTTTCTCCGAAGAAATCCCTTGTTCTTTTCGCGCCTAAACCCAGGCCTCAATGTTAACCCTTCAAAACCCCTTAGTGGCACGAATTGCTGGACCATTTCTTACAATTCCTCCCTTTTTTTTTTTTTTTTAATCATCAATTCGTGTCTCTCCTTCAACCTTTGTCAGTAACAATTGGATTTCATCAGTCAGTTCTCGGGGTGTCCACTTCTTAAGCATCATTATCGACACGTCACCTTTTCTCTCCACTGAAGTCATCACAAATTGGGTGCTATTTATTACTCGCCGTATCAACAACGTAAAGCAAGGTATCATACAAGGTATAAACAATAATGTCATTACACCACATAAAAATAAAAACAGCATCCTTTTAACCCATGGTCCACCGGGCAACCATGAAAAGAAATCCCAATCCATACCCTTCCAAGTTTGTACTGGGACGTGGGCTAGCTTTTTAATTTCTTTTGTTATCTGCTTAACCACTTTTCCATTATCATCAATCTGTAGACAACAATTAGAATCGTTCAGTTTTCCACATACTCCCCCTTCTTCTGCTAGTAAATAGTCTAAGACCATTCTATGTTGGAATATAGCATTTCTCATTTGAGTGGATTGGTCAGCCAAAAGATCCAAGGCTGTCGCTGTTTGATTTGTTACAACTTCGAGGATAGCTTGCAACCTAATTATTCGGTTCAAATTATAAATAGGTTCTCGGGCTCCTGATACCAACTCATTCGGGTTCCAGGTAGCTGGCCCATAATGCTGTATGATTCTTTCAGGAGGCCATTCATCCTTTCCCCATTTTTGGGCACTATCCCCGGATAAGGAAGTATCAATAGATCGTTTTACTCTGTTCAGGTCATCATATAATCTTATTCCTAAATGATTTCCTTGTGTTTGTGACAATAAAAAGAACAAGGGTCTTATGTACCCCCCATAGCATATTCCCGACCAGTTTCCAGGTAGCCTCTTGTAAGCATGTTTGCCACACACCCAATAATGTCTCTTTAGGGCCCACGTCCCGTTTGGAAAATGACCATCCCATCCATCTTTACCCTTTGGGGCGTGATAATACAGAGTGTCCTTGTTACCGAGTGGTCCTGTTACAATGTCTGCCCCGTTTGTACTCGTATATGCACGCTTCCAAGCTCCCACGTTGGGTTTCCACTTACAGTCACAATTCAGTTCTCTTTGGCGACCTGTCATATTATAAGCCTTTTTCGCCGTCCAGTCTTGAGAGTGTGGGAAGCGCCTTCAATCATGGGGTTGGGCCCGCTTTCAGAGCTTGTGTTACCATTCAGCCCTTCAGGGTGATCCAGCTCCTGGAAAAACTAATCACAATTTTATTATGGGTTTAAAAGGTTCTCATGTTATTTTTCTCAGGACAAACTGATCTTGGTGTGGGAGAAGTCCGGTCGAGGCACTCTCACTCGGCGGTCAATACCCATAGGGGTTGCCTCCCTCGGTAGACCATACACGCCGCAGTGGAGGGTCCTACCCCGGTCTTGCCTTCTCCCTTTCCTCCCTTCAGCCTTGTCCTCTTTATCCAGTGCCCTTAATTCATGCAGAACCTCATTGCTGGGATATCAGTTCCTCTTTAGTCTCAGTTTCAGTTCCCCAGGAGTGGACTCAACCCTCCAGGCTTCGGTAGTTATTGGTCCTTTTATTCTGGATGCGTGGGTCCAACCCCTTTCTGCTGTTCTCACAGCTGTTTCAGTAGTAAGTAAAACAAGGTACAGTCCCTCCCATCGGGGGTTCAATGATTCTTCTCTCCAGGTTTTTATTAAGACCTTGTCTCCTGGTTGTATTTTATGAATAGCAAATCCTAAAGGTGGTGTCTGAGTCATCATCCCAATTTCTCTTATCTCCTGTAATCTCCTTCCAATGGTAATTATGTATTTCTGGATACTATGATCCTCAACTACATTGTTCCCTAGGGGCATCCCTTGAGAATAAGGCATACCATATAACATTTCATATGATGATAATCCAGTCTCACTGTGTGGTTTAGTTCTTATGTTTAAAAGTGCCAATGGTAAGCATTTTCGTCCAGGGCAGCTGTGTCTCGATCATTAACTTAGCCAATTGTTGTTTTATTGTTTGATTCATCCTTTCTACTTTCCCTGAGCTTTGTGGGTGCCACGGAGTGTGGTATTCCCACTGAATACCTTTCAAGGGGTACATCCTTCAAATCTTTGTGGCTGGCGTATGTTCGATTATTTGCACACAACTGTGTTCCAACGGTCCTTCTTCTGGAACAGTTCCTAGAAATACTGCTGGATATAACAGGTTAGTCGTTTTCAAGGTTGTGTCATCTTGTTCAATTAGGATTGCCTGATATTTCATCATCCAGCTGGGTGATAACCAGTGCCCCCCCCCTTTGTTCCAAAACGGTTGTTACCATATGTGGTCCAAAAACTTCAATACGTTTTCCCATTTGAAGGCAAATAATTTTCTACTATCTTTATCAAGAGGTATGCAAAAGAAGGCATCCTTTAAATCTATCACGGTAAACCATTTATATTTCTCTTTCACAGATGTTAACAATGTGTAAGGATTAGCTACTACCGGGTGAATATCCTTTGTTATTTCATTTACTGCTCTAAGATCTTGTACAGATCTATACTCGCCATTCGGCTTCTTTACTGGAAAAATTGGAGTATTGTATTCCGATTTACATTCTTCCAGAATCTGATATTTGAGAAATTTGTCAATAATTTTCACTATTCCCGTGCCTAGCTTCTATCTTAAGTGGATATTGTTTGATTCAAACAGGTTTGGCTCCTTCCTTTAATTCCACCTTTACCAGTTGTGCCAGTTTCGACTTCCCTGGTACATCTGTTTCCCGTACTGTTGCTATAACTGCATTTTCTACTTCTCTTGGAATATTAACAAAGGGTTTATCTTTGATCATTAGGATTTGGCCTACTTTGGACTCAGGTACCTTCATTATTAATTCTCCATCCTCAAAGGTTATTGTTGCATCTAATTTGGCTAATAGATCCCGTCCCAAGAGTGGCATCGGGCATTCTGGTACATACTAAAATTCATGGGTTAGTTCCTTACCCCCAAAACGCAAATCAAGGGGTTGTAAGAATGACCATTCCTCCTCTTTCCCTGTGGCTCCAATTATTGTAGTTGTCTTAGTTCCTAATCGTCCTTTTAAACTATTTAACACTGAATATGTTGCTCCTATTACATTTACAGCCTAATTAACACAGAGAAAGAAGCTCCCATAACCAACAAAAAATTCAAGCCTCTGTCTTTGTTTCCTAGCTTTATTTCAACTAGTGGACCTGCTAGGGTAGATGCCCCAGGTCCCCATCATTCCTGACTGTTGTAAGTTTGTCCTGCAGCCTAAGACAATTTCTTTCTGATATCAGGGGCTGATTGCCCTGGAAAGAGGCTAGCCAGTTGCCTCTCTCTCTCTCTCTTTTTTTTTTTTTTTTTTTTTTTTTTTTTTTTTTAAGCCAGGTCCATTTTTTTTTTTTTTTTTTTTTTTCATTTCAAAGTTGGTCCAGAAATTCAAAAATTCCATAAATTCCATAGGGGTTTCTTTTGGACCTTGTTGGAACAGATTCTCAATTCCCAATAGCCAATTTAACCAGATTTTAGTATTTACATAATTTCCGGGGTGATTAGGGTCTCAGTGAGGGGGTCGGTCAGGGGAATGCAATCGTTGAAAGTTCCCTGAGCGGTCCCATTGGCAACCTGAGCTCACACATGAACTCAGGTTGTTTCAAGAGTTAGCTGCTTTTCTGTTTCCACGACAACTCTCTCGGACCGATCACGGTCCCCCTGCCCCAGAGGGTTCACACCCGCGATTTAGAGATCTCAGCCTCGGGTTGAGGCGGAACTATTAACATTCCTACATCCTCTTTCCCTGCTCATTCAGCATCAAACAGCTCTGTTAAATACTACATGCCACACAGCCTTTAACACCTTCAACAACCCTTTTAACACTTCCTTTATCTTTCTCCAGCCCGTACTTTTCTAATGCCAACACCAAAGGCTCAGTCAGGGGCCAACTTAATTCCAAACCTTTTCCCTCCAACATGCTGAAACAACATATCACTATACAACATTTCATCCTATTTTCCTTCTCTCCTCAAAAACATTAATTGCAAGACACTGTTATAGTCGATTGACCCATAAAGTGGCCATTTAGTTTATATAGTGGCCACCATTGATTGCAATACTTAGTGAAAGTCCTCTTGCTTTCTGTGCCCCCATTTCTAACAATATCCTTCCAATGTGCCACTATGCACCCAAGGAGGCTTTTCTTTTTTTTTTTTTTTTTTTTTTTTTAGGACGCCTTTTTTTTTTTGGATTTTCCCCTTTTCCTTGATTTCCCATTCCCTTTTATTTATTTATATTAGTTACTGTCCCTTGTTTCAATTTCCACACAAACCTTTTTATTGCAGGTTTTTACTATCTTTTCCTAATCTTCTTCCCAAATGTCCCAATTCTCTGGGATTAAACTCTTCTTTCCACATACAAACTTTACTATTTCAGATTATTAATGAGCCCCATTCCAATCATAAATCCGCAGGACTTCGGAAAAACACCTGAAGCACTCAGCCTTCTGTCTTCTAGACAAACAATAACACCTTTTCCACAAAATTTACATTTCAATAAGACCGAATTTCAAGCCAAATGCTAATTTTTCTCATGCACTTTGTTAGTAAGCCTACACAAAACAAGGAATCACTCCTGTGTATCCGTCAAGATGGGGGTTTAAAAAGGTATTGAGGCCTAAATAAATTCGCTCTCCCCCTTCTTACCAAATTCCCAGAGCTCAGGCCCGAACCACCAAAGAAGTGACTCTCCGTTCTACCACTTTGATAATCAGTCAGCCCCGCTCCCCCGATACTTGGGAAACTGACCGAACACCACCGCGAATATACACAAACTTCTAAACTGTTACTTAGATAATGCTCCCACCTTCCTCCTTGACACAGTCAAAACATTTAAGAACAAAACAGGATTACAAGATGCACCACCGGGGGTGGATTGTTAGGATATAGAGGTGGTAGGTTATCCAATGACTCCCATTCATCATCTTTTCTTTTTCCTTTTTTTTTCTTTTTTATTTTTTTGTTCTCTTCGTCGTCAAACTTCTCGTCTGCTTTTAGTGTAAATATTGAGGCTGGAAAAGGACGTGAGATCCTGATCCATAATCCTGCATAATCACTTTCCTCCTGGCTAAAAGGTTCCTTTGAATTAACATGTATATTTAAGGCCTGGCAAACCCAGTCTTCAAAGGATCCGAAAACGGGCCAAAAGACATGTGGTCTTAAAGGCTCCTTTGGCCATTCTGTCATACAATACTGAACCATTTTTAATTTACTTTTTCCCTTTTCTGGGGCCCCTATCGTTCCAATTTCTAATCATTATCCCTAATGGACTTTCTGGTGGTATGTCTGGTAATTTGCTCCCTTTTCTCTGGTCCCGGGTCTTCAATTTTGTCTGACCCATCTAGGAATTTTACTGTGGCAATTCCTACAGCCCTTGGTTGCCTTAGTGAGAGTGTCTTGCAGGGGGTTTAGGACCTATCACCCACCCACGAATCCTATAGGAATCGCTTCGGTCCTTCACCGGCCAAGTCCCTCGCGGGAGATTGGAACCGCGGTTAGAAGACCTCCACAATCGCTTCGGAACTACGTTCCGTCTCAATCACACTCTCACACACACAGGCAACCGAATCCCACCCAACCGAACGGTATACACATTAAATACTTACGACTCCGTCGTCTTCGTTCGGATCTTCGCGCGCAGAATTACGGGCAAAATATAGTGCTGCAGCCGGCAAAGGGAGCTCATAAAAAAATCTAAATCTTTGCTTGCCCTTATTCAGGTTCAGGATGGTGTTAGCCCCGACCTGACTCGAACAGGAGCCACCAAATGGTGGGGGCGCCCCTCCTAGATCAAGTCAGAATTCAGGAACCAAGACCATCCCGGACGAGCCCCCAATTGTTATAAATGACTGAGTCCCAAATAGGATTACAATCAGAGTTTACAATTTATTAAACGAATAGAGGCAAGCAAACAGCGCTGGGTGCGCCGGGAGTCTCTGCTCCACCGGGACGCACACCTGTTACGTAAGGCAGCTGGTTTTTATACTCCTAGGCTAATACATATTCATTACTACTTCTAGAAGAGGCAGGGTTATTATAATTGGTTTCCCAAATCCGATGTCGCCTGCTTATCAGTCTCTGTTACTTTCTCAGGGGCCGCTCGAACAGGGAGACAGGAAGGCCCTCATTCTTCCTCCTTATCTGGTGGTCCAGGGAGACAGGAAGACAGGAAGGCTCTCATTCTTCCTCCTTATCTGGTGGTCTCTTGGCCGGCTATCAGAAGTTACTGCACATCCGTGCAAAGTCAGTAGTTTTTCTCCGAAGAAATCCCTTGTTCTTTTCGCGCCTAAACCCAGGCCTCAATGTTAACCCTTCAAAACCCCTTAGTGGCACGAATTGCTGGACCATTTCTTACAAACATAATAAATTATATCAAACTGAAAAATCAGATCATAAAAAATGCTAACCTCTTTGAAACATTTTTTTTTTTTTACACAATCATATTACATATTTCAATCAGATTCAGGCTGTTTGAGTCAGATAAATATAAACTGGCCTTAGCAAACAGTTCACTGACATGAACTGTTTAATCAATAATGGGTCACGAGTCACAGAGGTTAATATGGGAATCCATTCTTGTTGATATATTCTCTAATAAATTAAGGTAACTTCTTATTTCCTACTAATCTCATTTACATAGGAATTTTAAAACCCATTCATTACCTTCAAATGCCAGCATTAATTGGCCCATTATTATCAGGTTAATGAATGGGGTGAAAAAAGCTATGCACTGCAGAGCTGAAATTTCAGAGATGCAGCAGAGAAAGAAAATCAAATGCAAAAATATGACAGAAGAGTGGCCTAACAAGGAATTTTTTTTCCATGAATATGGCAATAATAAATTGAATAACTGATAAATAACAGATGCCTGAAAGCTATGTTTTTCCTCTGAATTTCATCCAATGTTCTTGCTGCCCTTGGAGGAGGAGATACAGTCATTTGATGGGAATATGAAAGTCTTACACTTTTTTTTGTTGTTCCACAGAAAATGAAATCTGCTTCTCTCTTCCAGAAGTGTGTAACACCCACAGCACTTCTTTATTTCCTTTCATCAGCAAATGATAAACATCATTCTCATTACATTTTAATGAAGGTAGTAGAAAAGTCCAAAGGACTAGAGGTAATCAGGGGTATCATCACACTAAAGTAGGAAAAATTGAAAAACATTGTGAGAAACACTCCGTAGCCAATAACTTAGGTTCAGGCAAGGATCTCAGTGAAGTGGTAATTTATTCGCGATTGCAATGGCGGGCGTCCCACAAGCAGGAGCGCACCTACTGGTTCCAAAGCACAGTTTATACACTTTTTGATGACAGGACCCTCCCCTGTTTCCCCACTGAGTGGGTAATCCACCGTTCACAATCTATCTGATGCTTCACAGACAATGCATGGCCTTCAGTTGCCGGCCTGTTAAATTTCAGATTTCTTTTGACTTTTTTACTGTTTGAAGTGGTAATGTTTCTTCACTTATCTGACTTGACTTAACACCGTGATTTTCACCTAATTATTCTAAGGAGTCTGGTTGTCTGCATTTTACAAGGTCGCCTGCTAAGTTTTCTTATCACTGCAAGCATATCTCAATACTCCATTCCTTACCTTTAAACAATGTAACTCTGCAAAAACATTTTTATTCCCACAACATGACGAGCCTTTTCAATTTCAGGAATAAAGTCTTAAGCTAGACAAACTTTCCTGTAACTCCCAAACCCACTGCTGATCACACAGTGCAATAAAATATCCTTCTAATCAAAATTAAAAGCATGAAATAAAGGTGGTGGTACTTAATCTGTTAATATATGCTCTATGGAAAAGCTAGCATTTAAGCAAGGAAAAACAAACTGTGAGAAACACTCCGTAGCCAATAACTTAGGCTCAGGCGAGGATCTCAGTGAAGTAGTAATTTATTCGCGATTGCAATGGCGGGCGCCCCACAAGCAGGAGAGCGCCCCTACTAGTTCCAAAAACACAGTTTATATACTTTTTGATGACAGGACCCTCCCCTGTTTCCCCACTGGAGTGGGTAATCCAGGTTCACAATCTACCTGATGCTTCACAGACAATGCCTGGCCTTCAGTTGCCGGCCTGTTTTTGAGATGGTAATGTTTTCTCCCCTTATCTGGCTTGACTTAACATAGTGATTTTCACCTGATTGCTCTAAGGAGTCTGGTTGTCTGCATTTTAGGAGGACACCTGCTGAGCTTTCTTATCACTGTAAGCATATCTCAATACCACATTCCTTCCTTCTATACAATGTAACACTGCAAAAACAACATTTCTATTCCCACAAAACAAACAAACAAACATCTTTTAATGTTTTGATATACTGCTAGCTGGAACTACTTTCAAGTTCACTTGCATATGGTGTCAACTCAGGAAGAAACAGAGTATTTATTTTCTTTCACAATTCACTGAGCAGGTGAGCAAAGATAAATGCCAAACAGAGAGGAAAAAATGGTAAACATGCAACTAGTGATTTATTTTAGTTCTGTTTGAACTGATTAATGCAAGAAATAATTATCTAGAGCTGGGACTTTGGACTTAGCAAGCATGTGGCACATGGCCACATACATGGTTTTCTACTCATAATTCCTTCATGCTGGAATATTAGTGCTGGCTTACAGGTACTGTATAATTCAGTGCTACAATAACTAGAAAATTGACACATTCAAGGCAGCACATACTATCCTGATGGGAGAAAAGAGGGAGAGAGGAGTGAAGAGGAATGCTACAGTTAACAAGCATGTCCCTTTCAGTTGATCAGTCTGGTCATTCATTTTTCCCACATCCTATTGATGATGTCTGATAATTTTTGTATATGAGGGAAACTCAAGATGACTGTCCAAATCTTAGCAGAGCAATTTTTTTTTTCTAGTCCTTAAATGCTTTATATTGCTGCTTAAGTAGGTAGTTAAAAATATATTATTCACATATCAGAGGCAGTGGTATTTAATAAGTATATGCTGCCTTTGGACTCTGGTCAGAATCAAAACAGCAGAAGGAAAAGAAGTAGTGGAGCAGAACAGAGAAGCAATGGAAACTGTTTTCCAATGTGGGACTGAGAAAAAGGAATCAGGACCGACAGTTTCAGAAATAGCTTCTTTGCCTAACAGTCTGCAAACACCAAGTTTAGAAATTCAGGTTTTCTCTTACATGATTATCATTAGGCACAGACACACTTCCATTTTAACATACCTGATATCTGGGGTACACAACCCAAATGAGCGTGTGGACCATGTTGATAAGAGTTTGACTTACCAAATTTAGGGCTGACCTTCAAACCTTCACATTCTCTCAATGCACTAATACCCTTAGCTCTCACAGTAAACCAGCATGAGGTAACTACAGTGTTCAGACTTTTACCTAATCAAGTATGCCAGGGCGTAAGTGCCTGTGAACTTCAGCAATAGCCATGCCAATCGGCTCTTGCAAGCTGCAGTTGCTGCCCACCCAATGGCAAGCTGAGCCTGCTGTTTACAGTCTTTGGCCCCCCACGCTTCCTGCAGCACGCAGCCAACCCTCCCCAGATGCTCCAGTCATCTGGAGTCTTCTCTGGACACATCCCAGATGAGGGACAGGAGCACAAGCTGTAAGCACTGCTGCCCCAGATCTGCTCAGACCAGCACGGCCACTGCCATGCCAGAAGCCTCACATATGGGATTGCAGACTAATTATGTGCTGAAGTTAGCAAACAGGTACTGTCGGTAAACAAAAGTGCATTAAATCAAATGCAATGTTCTGTGGGATGTATGTTACCTAAAAAGTGTAATGATGCAGGGCCATCCTGAAGAACACCCTGCTATGAGACAACCCAGCGAGTAATGAGGAGCTGCAAGGTCAGGAATAGCAGTTCTGCAAGTTTACGCTGCCTTTCTGCAGCAGTGGAGCCAGGTAATGCTGCAAGACCCTCAACTGCCTTGCTTGATGCTGTCACTGCTCAGCTTACTAAACTTGCAAAACGCCCAGATTTTCCATATTTCCATACTCCCAATACTAATATCTGAGATTCTATTAATAGACTTTGATACAGCCATTGCTAGGCAGGTGTATGTACTAGAAGACAGAATGTATCTTAAAGCATTTACAATTTTTCCATTGTGCCTTCTTTCCTCAAAGCAGGCAGGCAGGCATCTATTCTCTCAATTGTTCCAGCACAGGCTGTGAGCACAGCCCATCAGAACAGCTCATCTCCATCCTTCAGAGAAACCACAGCAGTTACTGCCTTGCAGATCTCCATTTTGCCACTAACATTTTACCATTTGGTGAGACTGTGATTAAAGGGACAGTTCTCTTTTTTCCTGTATTTGTAGATTTCTCAGCTGTTCAAAGCCGACGTTGAAACAGCTGATTAGAAGAAGAACAACACCCCAAAAAGCAACACTCTTCAAAGCAGAGTTATTCACTCTGATCAGAAAGAAATGCATTTTGAGGTAGAGTGAAGTATATTGTCAAGTAAATAACTGTTCTAATGCCTACCAAACACAGTCTCAATCACAGGTTGGATGATTAATTGCTCTAGGGATTGGGCACAGCATCCTTTTTAATAAACTAAACCACTTTTTCACAGGCATCATGTAGAACAGAGCTTAAATAGTATTTCTGCCCTCCATTCTCCATCAGCAGGTGCATGAACAAAAAAGTTAAGTGGAACAAAACCATTCCAAAACCTGGACCAGAACGCTTCCAGGCTGACAGCGTTTGGATATCGAACCCAAATCTATGGCTGACTGATACTGAGTTTAGCTATGAAAAAAAACAGAAGTTACAACATCTATTTGGCAGTCACTTATGTGAGAATGTTTCTCCTTTAAATTGCCCCGCTGCATAGAAACAGACAGTACTAGATAATGTTTAGGAATCTTGTCTAAACAGCATTTACTGAATGGAAATCATCTGGAAAATGTGGAAACATGCCTTCTTTGTACCCTTTTTCTTCTGTGTGAGAAATTAGGAAATGTTCCCAGAAAAAGAACAGGAACGATCACTGAACTATGACTGATAAATAAATAAATAAATAATAATAAAAAAGCATATATTTCAGGAATTTAGAGTAATTAATTCTTACATGTACATGATACAAAACCCAAGCATTAAAGGCAATTTCATTCCAGTCACTCTTAAATGGCTGTGCAAGAAAAGTAAAACATTCAGCTGTTTACCCCTTAGAGCAGATAATAAAGTTGCGCCTTGTCACACAGATTCATGCAGTAGGTTCATACAGAAGAAACAAGCTGTTCAGACATTTTCTTTCTTATGCTTTTGTACATTTTACAGCTCTCCTAATTGGCATCTGTAGTATTTATTTAGAAAACCAAGAACATACACATTTTTATAAGATTAAATTAACACTAATTTTCTCCTAACTATGTATTTGCTGCATAATACACTACACCTTTGAAAACCTTATAGTTGTAGTTAAGCTAAATAATAACCTACTGCTATCCAGCTGTTACCATAGTGCCCAACTGAGGCATTTTCTTTAATGAAATTGGGACAAAACATTCTGATTGCTTCTTTATTCAGGCACAAGGCGCAGTAGGTGACTTAAGACTGCAGTTTGACATACCATGGCTTTGCAGTCATAGCAGTCATAATTATTTTTCTTTCTTTTTCTTTCTTTCTTTCTTTCTTTCTTTCTTTCTTTCTTTCTTTCTTTCATTCATTCATTCATTCATTCATTTTACTTTATTTGAATATTTAGAAAGGTAAATGCCAACTTCTAAAAATAACAGAAGGAAACAAAATGCCAATCTCTCTGTAATTTTTGGAAATGAGAGAAACATCCTAGCTTTTAAAAGGGTCTCTGACTCATTTATAGGAATTGTAGGATGCTCATGACACTTTTTCAAGCACACAAAAGCCTCATGAAGGGATGGACAATAAACTTTAAAAGAAGTTGTGTAGGACTGCAATATAGATATTACTTTTCAGCCCAGGAATTGGTCACACTTCAGCTAATACCAGGTATTACAAACAAAGATGTGCACCATATAGGCAAGGATAAGGCAAAATTAAATATGACTTTATAGCCTATGATTGAGGACTATTCTTTGTTGATAATATATTAATCTGAAGAGGAAAATGTGCATGTTTATTTTTAAAACCTCAGAATCACAGAATGGTTAGGATTGGAAGGGACCTCTGGAGATCATCTGCTCTAACTCCCCTGCCGAGCAAGGTCACCCAGAGCATGTTGCACAGGATTGCATCTAAGTTTGTGCCCATTGCCTCTTGTCCTGTTGCTGGACACCACTGAGAAGAGTCTGGCCCCATCCTCTTGACACCCTCCCTTCAGATATTTATACAGATTGATCAGATCCCCTCTTAGTCTTCTCTTCTCCAGACTAAACAGGCCCAGCTCTCTCAGCCTCTCCTCGTATGACAGATGCTCCAGTTCCCTAATCATCTTAGTATTCCTAAGTATCTTGCTTTGCCTCCATTAACTTATTATAATGTATGAATGAGTATGTTTTAGGGGTTATATATCATGCATCTTTGATAAGTAGAACATATTTTATATAAATTCTATCACAAGGTGCTTTCTTTAGTACTTCAGAAATACTAAGGAACCAGGCCAGTCTCAGAGAGGTACTGCAAAGGGACAGGAGGGAACAGACACAAGTTGCAGCAAGGGATATTCCAGTTTGACTGAAGGAAAAAACTCTTTGATGCTCAAAACTGGGATGGGGTCCCAGAAGAGCTGTGAAATCACCTCCTTGGAATAATTAAAAACTCTGTCAGATAAGGCTTTGAGCACCCTGCTTGAACTTTTAGGCCTAACTTGGAGCAGGGCCTTGGAACAGATTGCCATCAAATGTCCCTTCCAGCATGAAGTATTCAATGATTCTGTGACTATAAAAGCTGTAAAAATGTAAATGGCTGATATAAATGTATACATATTTATATATAATAGATACTAGAAAATATGCAATAGCTAACCTGTTCACAAGAGAATTTCTAAAATATATCTAAAATATATTTTAGCCAACTGTGAAACAGCTTAGATCTTTTTTTGTTTGATTTTTTCCTCATATCTATTTTAAACTGGAAAAAAAACCAATAGCTTTGGTAAAGTTAATGGAAGTAATGGAAAGCAGATTGAGTCTAGAACAAATATATCTCTAAAACACAAGTATACTTTTATATATGTTTTTCACTCCTTGATGATGTAGTTACAAATCTCTCTCTCTACATATATATATATCTATGTAGACATATAACTATATGTAAGTTATATCTATATAGATAGATATATTGGATGAGGGAAAGGCTGTTGATATAGTCTACCTAAACTTCAGCAAGGCCTCTGACACACTTTCACACTGTATTCTGGAGAAGCTGGCAGCCCATGGCTTGGACATGTACACTTTTTGCTGGGTTAACAACTGGCTGGACAGCTGGGCCCAGAGCGTGGTGGTGCATAGTGTGAAATCCAGATGGCGACTGGTCACCAGTGGTGTTCCCCAGGGGCTGGTGTTGGGGCCCATCCTCTTTAATACCTTTATTGATGACTTGGATGAAGGAATTGAGTGCACCCTCAGTAAGTTTGGAGATGACACCAAGTTGGGGGGAAGAGTCGATCTGCCACAGGGTAGGAAGGCCCTGCTGAGGGACCTGGAAAGGATGGGTTGATGGGCAGAGGCCAATGGGATGAGGTTCAACATGGCTCAGCGCTGGGTCCTGCAATTTGGCCACAACAGCCCCATGCAGTGCTACAGGCTTGGGGAAGAGTGGCTCAAAAGCTGTGCAGAGGAAAAGTATCTGGGGGTGCTGGTTGATGCTTGCCTGAACACGAACAGGCAGTGTGCCCAGGTGGCCAAGAAGGCCGATGGCATCCTGGCTTGTATCAGGAATAGTGTAGCCAGCAGGACCAGGGAGGTGATCGTCCCCCTATACCCTGCTCTGGTGAGGCTGCACCTCGAGTGCTGGGTTCAGTTTTGGGCCCCTCACTACAAGAAAGACATCGAGGCTCTGGATGGAGTGTGTACAGAGAAGGGCTATGAAGCTGGTGAAGGGCCTGGAACACAAGTCCTGTGAGGACCAGCTGAGGGAACTGGGGGTGTTTAGTTTGGAGAAGAGGAGGCTCAGGGGAGACATTATTGCTCTCTACAACTACCTGAAAGGAAGTTGCGGGGAGCTGGGGGTCAGCCTGTTCTCGCAGATAACTAGTGATAGGACTAGAGGGAATGGCCTCAGGTTGCACTAGGGAAGATTTAGGTTGCAAATTAGGAGACATTTCTTCTCAGAAAGAGTAGTCAGGCATTGGAATGGGTTGCCCAGGGAGGTAGTAGAGTTACCATCCCTTGGGGTGTTTAAGGAAAAGTTGGACATGGTGCTTTACAGACATGATTTAGTGGGTAGCATTTGTGGTAAGGGTATAGTTGGACCAGATGATCTTAGAGGTCTTTCCCAACCTGAATGATTCTATGATTCTATGTGAAATAAGAAAAATATAGTGCTTCATCTGATGATAATTTCTGAGAATAGACTTCATTTTATGTGGATTTATAAGAAGACTTTACATAATACACTACCTATGCTCAGCTAGTATTCTTAATTATTTTTATTTAAAAAATGAAAAAAAAAGTGATTTGGAACTGAGAATTGCAATGCTTTGAAAATTGTTAATAATTTTGAGATACATATTAATATATTTACAAAAGAAAAACAAAATCTCAGGACCTGACTTTGCAATTCTTTACATAAAAGGAAAATTTCACTCATGTCTTCTAGTCCTCAAGTCTCAGCAGATAAAATCACTCACCAGCATAAATGTTCACAAAATTGATTCTAAGGGGATTATAAATATATTACAAAGTATTTACCACTGAAGAGAATTCCAGTATAGCAGCACCTACAGATAATGCATTTCATTTACTGTAAACGTTGCACCATTCATCACAACTTAATTACCCCACTTATGGCAAATGAAATGTATAGAAAACATAGCAAATATAGTGATGCTGACATGGTACATTTTTTTTTTGATAATTGGCTGTACTTTAATGCCAGGCCTAATTATTCCGTAATTATTTAAGCATTTAATAAGCTACTTAAGTAACAGCCCAAACTTTACAATAATGAGATGGTCCTTTAATGAGTCACCTTTGAATGGCTGATCTACAATACTTTTTTTTTTTTTTAATTCTTTTTGGTGACTTTCACATTGTGAAACTTTAGAAACCATGAAACCACATAAAACTCTCATCCTTCAAAAGCTGTATCATACTTTAATGATATTTTAATTGTGTATATCCTAAGATTCAGATATCCAAAGATATTTCTAGGTCTAAAGTTGCAGACATGCCTGTGGGACAAATGTACCAAAACCATATAGTTATGAGACCCATCGATGCCCATGGGAGCCAGCTAAGTGATCTGCTTTTGCAAAATCTTTTTATAGTCCCAACTGCATCTTTAATATCTTTTAAAATTGGCTTTAATGTCACTAAATGTTGTGATCACTAACTAAACTGTAAACGTTATATAATACTACTCATTTATTAGGGCTACATGGCATTGTACTACTCTTACAGACCTAGTCCATAGGCCATTTGCTACAAAAATCCACAGACTTTGAACCACTAAAAATTGGCACTGCACTGAAGTCTCTGCATGAAGTAAACATACATATATATTTATATATAGATTGTTAAAAAATAAGTTCGTAGCTCTGGCCAAGAGAGAGGGAAGATGGTATTTTTAGAGAAATTCTCTTCTATTCATCACTATCTGTCAAGGGATCTAAGGTAGAGGTCAATGGATCTAAGCATTTGCAGAAGGAGCAGTCATTATTTTGCATGACTATGCAACACTGAACATTTGTCTCTTCCCTACAACTGAATAATTTGTATGCTTTAAAGCCATATTCAGTTACGCAAGCCCATATTTCAGTTTCCAATGATTTGTCTCTGTTAGGTTGTTCCATTGTCAAATTACAAAATTCAAGTAAAAGAGAAGTTGGAGTTTTGAAATCTATAGTTGTGACACTGCTGCTGTGATATTTGCATTAGTATTGGAAGACAAAAACTTGTTAATATGAAACACTGTTATAATGAAAATAAGCATAAGGCCGCTATACTGACCTGAAATGGCTTTTCTTATAACCCATAACCAATGGTCTTGATAGCGAAGTGATTATCTTCTAACAAGAAATATATCAACAAGTATGAGTATACACTTTCCATAGATTTTATAGCTATTACTTAAACACTTCTCATAGATTTTATAGCTATTACTTATTACTAGTATAAGCTCAGATTTTCAAATTGTTTCTGTCACATATATTTCTACTTTGTGTGTTATAACTACATTTATCTTCAACCCATTCTGTAATGAATATCCTTTACAAAAGTAGTTTGGTTTCCTTGAATAAACTTGGGATGTAATCTTTTTGCTCCTGCAATGACTAGATGTCTTTAGCCTTCTGTTATTTTCTCAATAGTCTCCTTTCACACTCATCATGAAGGTAAAATTCAACTTGTTCACATTCAGGCCATGTGCAGTTTTGGGATGACATAATGTGCTGCCTGACCAAATTAAGTATTTCTTAACTTATATATCCTTGTTAGCAACTGAAAGAAATTAAGAAAAGCTTGGGGAGACTTGCAGGGATGTAAAACATGTTGTAAGATGGGCATGTGTATTAGGGATCATGATCACAAGAGAACATCTATGAAGTTGTTTGCTGTACATTTAATAAATATCATAATTTATTAAAATATTTTATCCCCAATCTTGTCAAGGGGTAATGACAAATATTTTAATTTTCAAAATAGTGCCTAAATAGGAATTGAAAAGCTAATTTGATCATTTATTGGTAAAAATGCTGTGTCAACAGGTGAAGAGTATCTGCATTTTATTTTGAAAGATAAAACCTCTACATCTTGCAACATGGTTTACAAAGGATGTGGAGATGGTTCATCATTTTGGACAAGGGTCCCTGCATTTTGAGTAACTAGGGTTATAATTTTTTGCAGTTCCAAATAATTAGGAGAACTGAATGCGTGCACACGCACACGTACTCTTTTGTTCAGTGCTTTCCAAATATGCAGAACTCAAATGACACGTAAAATACCCTGAAAGACTCGTTAAGGGTGACTTAAGCTTCAGGTGCATTGCATTCTGAAAACTGTATCATCATCTTTATTTATGTTATATTCTTTCCTTTAAATTCTAGTTTTGTGTGTCAGGCCTCATTGGTTGGCCATTCTAACTTTGTCCTTTTTGCTCATGTGACAGTGGCTCACAGATCTGTACAAAGCTATGTGGTACTCACACAGTGCCTCGCTTTGGGTCACTGTCAATTAGACGAGTAAATTGCTTACGTGGAAGGCCACATCCGAAAAACGTTGATGTATTTTTTGGAATAAAAGAAACAAGCAGATTGTTTGCTTGTGCTTGTTAACTCGCACCCTTAAATTGAGTCTCTTCTCTGTGACTCCAGCTGAAGAGTTACCCCCAATGCTGTGATGATTTTGGGGAACAGCAATGCAAAACAATGGTTTTGGGGAGCAGTGGCACAAAGCAGTCCTTTATCCCCTTTCCAGAACATGCTTTATCTTCTGAAGAAAATTAAATGTATTACTGCCATCAGTGAATCTGGAATCTGAATTGAGAGCCTAGGATATGAATCGTAATACAATTGTTTAACTGGTCTTAATTTTTATTATTTTTCTGAGGGAGTGACACAGCCCACAAATCACGTTTCGCGTGCATTTAACACTTTAAACAAGCCATCTCCGCACGACCGCTCAGCTCCGTCTCTAGAAGACCACAGCCTGCGTTAATTTCCACAGAATTAGCGAGGGGCCCACCCCTATCCCTACTGAGCCCCCGTTAGTGCCGGGGGCTGCCAAGCAGCGCCCACAGCCTCTGTCAAGCAGTAGCGGCCTTAGGGGCCTGCAACCGTCTGGCGGCGCGCTTGGGGGCGGGGCCACACCCGTACCGGGCGGGGCCACCCGTTTAGGGCGCGGCCTCGCAACCGCGCATGCGTCGTGACCGCGAACGCGCCGTCTCCCCGGGCACAGCTCGCGCGGCTCCCGTCGTGCCCTGCGGCCCGCCGCGTCCCCTCTGACCCGCGGGCGCCGCTCCCCCATCCGGGCTCTCGGCGCCACACGGGGAAGATGGCGGGCGCGATCCCCGCCGAGTGGATAAAGAACTGGGAGAAAGGGGGCAAGAACGAGTTGTGAGTGCGGGGCTGCGGGCCTGGGGGGGAGCAGGGGGGAGGAAAGAGGGGGGCCCGGGCTGAGCGCGGCTGCGGGGGGCGCTGCGGACTTACCGGGGCCGGAGGGCCCAACCGCCGCCCCCCTGGGTCCGGCTCCGCCGCTCGCTGCCGGGCCTCGCCGAAGCTCGCCCCACCGGCCGGGCCTGGCCTGGCCCGCCCGTTGCCCGAGCGCCCTCTTCCTGCCCTGGGCCGGGTTAGCGGGTGCCGCCCCCCCCCCCCCCCCCCCTTCACTCGGGAGCGTTGTCACCGCCACGGCCTTTCGGGCCCGGGCCTCGGCCCCCGTTCCGTTTTTCTGCCCGTTGGCAGGTGGCCGGCGCTGCGTTCTGTGGCTCGGTCTAGGTGGGGTTGGTTGGCCGGCCCCAGTTATCCTGCGGGGTAACGCCTGGGTGCCAGAGGGTCTGGCTGCGGCTTCCCAAAGCGATCCGGGTGTGCTAGGGGCTTCCTTTTCAGGGCTTTCCCTCTGTTTGTCTTGAGCAATCCCTGCTCGGCAGGTTTGCAAGCCGTGCTGCCTGCTGTGTTCCAGGAGCACTGCTGGTCCGGGGGTTGTTCACCACTTCGTCAATTTCTTGTTACTATGTTACCTGGGACAATAGTGCCCTATTTACCAACCGCATAGCCTTAAATGCTCATTTTTTTAATTCGTCTATTTGCTTTTGCTCTTTGTTGTAACTAAAAAACCCTAAAGTTTCAAACAGAGGCATTTGGAGGGTCACTATATGAGATACACTTCTTGATATTCACTCCTTATGTTATTTTCTTTTGTTCATCTATTTTAGAAGGTTGTGCAGCTAGGGTAATAATCTTCCCTATGCATGAAGAAAGAGGTAGTGGTGTAGGGAATAAACAACATAGAGGCTCTCTGCACAAAACTCTATTTTCCCCAGACCCTCCATTTTGTAGTGAAGGGATGCCCCTCTGTAGCCATTGTGTTTGAATTGTGCTAGAACAGTTATTGTGTTGTCATGTCACTTTAACGTGTTTTGATGTGAATGATGCAAGGTGAACAGAAGTCTGTTCAATACCTGGATTTCTAACAACAATAACTTACATGTTCAGGAGCCCCCAAATGATGCTGAAGTTCATATTGATACCCTTTCAGTCTCTCTCTTAAAACTCTTAGGTTTTATGGCAATAACTGAACAATATTTAGGCAACAAGTAGAGCCTTTTTTATTGAACTTGAGTGAATTTCTGTATGAACAACAAAGAATGAAATGTATAAACGGGTACGTCTCTTAAAAATGCCTAAGTGGCTATAATAAAACAGACTCTGGTTTTGTATGGTGTTATTTTGTGAAATTCACTTGATAGTCTCCTTCTATAATGGTTATTAAATCATTTTTTGCTCTATGTATTTCAAATATGATGATGATTTTTGTAACTTCGCTGTTATGGACACGGAGATTGTATGAAGACTGCACAAGGACAGAAACTTTATAATTGATCCGGTAATGACGGTTGCACCATTTGAATTGAATTCTCAGAACTTCAACGGTGGAAGGAACTTTTGGCCATGCTAACACCTTTCATTTCCCCTCCAGCGGTACTCTGTACGCATGACCAGGGAGAAAACGATAACCTGCTGTGGGCCAATAAAATAGGCTAGATTCCTGTATTTGTGGCATTTATTCCAAATTATTTATTCCAAATACTGCTGAAATGCAGTTCCAGACATGATTTTATCAGTAGTTTTCAAAAGAAGCCATCCATTTTAAAGGAAATATGATTGCTTGGATGAGGGCTGTCAATTTTTACAGTGTTAGCTTTATAAATGTGGAATATGCATGAAAGTATTTTCTGGAAGCAAAATAATGTATCTGTAGCCAATATCCTAGACAACTTTTTACTAAACCAAGTTTTTCTGAGAGCGCTTCTTAGTGTTTAACTTAGTCTTTCTTTTTCCAAAGCTTTTAATCTCCCATTTTACTGGAGGAAAATAAAACAGTGCGCTTTCTAAAATGAACCATTTAATAAGGCAGCGTTCTGGAGCTGAACTAGTAGTGACCATTCACTTTGTAGAAATTGTTCTGATTCTTTTTTCAAAGCTGTACATGCTTTCAACTTAATTAACCCAGCTACCAATATGTAATATTTAATACAGATACATGAATGCAGATCATGTGCTAGGTTCAAGCATTCTTTGTTACCAAAATGAAAAATTGGTCAGGATGTGGTCACCTTGTATCTCTTTTTCAGACCCTTCTCTGTCTAAATACACTTTATTAAATTATGTGTATTTGTTTTGCTATTGCAAAAGAGAGATTGAGTTGGCATCTGTGTGACTGCTTTATTATTCTCATCAGTCTAGACTCCTTCTAGACCTATTTGTGTACCCATCTACTGTCCTTTTGTATTTAAATTACATCATTTTCTCCAGTGGCTTCCACGACAAGGTGCTCATCTATGACTGTAGGCCATTGATAATGCACATGCAATCATGCAATGGCAAGCACTTACTGTTACAGGGATATAGTTACTTGTTTTTTTGTGATGGATCAAGTGCATCGAGGACCCTTCAAAGGAGAAGTCCAGCCAAGTACACCGCTGAGCTCGCAGTTTCTGCAGTATATTAAGTTGCAAGATAAACTGAAAAAGCTCAACATTCTGCGAACGTGAAATTTGGAGACGTCTTATAGGCACTCCCAGCATGTTACTTTACTTCCATGAGGAATGTTGTAGCATGAGGAGCAATGTAAGGGCTGAGAGTCAGGAACACAGACCTTGGTTGTAGTTGTGCCGTTCTGACTGCAAAATGCAATTGATTGTGCACAACAAAAGAACTACCCACATCAGTTAAGTTATGCATATACTTCCATATTTGCAGGCACATGTGCTTTATGATAATTACTGCCGTAGACCATGTGTGGGAGTGTAACTGAGTATATAGGACGCTGCGTGTGAGTTGGGAGGCTTAGGTTGGGTTTCTGGCTCTGCTATGCCAACTTGTTCTATAGGTGATCGACACAGCTTCACAGTTCCTGTTTAAACAAATCTACCCAATCTTAATCCAAAACAAATTTGCTTTTGAGACTGATTTTTTCGGAAGTGGTTCTATTTGGTTGTTTTTTTTTAATGTTTACTTTCTGGGTTATCCTGTTATCTATGGCACCTCAAATTTATTACATAATTTTATATTCAAAAGGAATTTAAGTTGTGGTAGAATGGAGAAGTTCTGTGTCCTAAACATGCAGAAATGACCTCCAAGGTTAGAATAATAAAAGTTTCAAGGGAGCTTTTAACGTTTGGGATATTGAACTGAAAACGAACTAATGAGTTTCCATTTTCTGGGTGTTGTTTAGGTGGGAAAATATTGTAGTGGCTTTTTTTTTTTGCCTGAGTTAGTTAATCATACTAATATTGGTGGGTTTTATTCTACTGAAAAGACGAATGTTCTGATTTTAACTTAGGCACTTAGCTAAGACTAGATGTCATGGTTTGATGGTGCTGGGTGGGAGGGCTTCTGCCTGGTCTTCATTCCTCACTGCATCATTCACTCTGGTGTTTATCTGACCTCTTGGTGGGCTGATTCAGCTTGCAAAGTGGCAGATGACTTGTTTCTTCACTAGTTTTCCACCGGGTTTGTCAGTTGAGTTAACTGATTTAACTGAAACGAGAGCTAGAACTGTGTGGCCAAGGACAGAAAGGAAGGGATGAAGGAGCAGCAAACGTGCTCTTTTTTCTCTTCAGCGAGCTATGAAAGAGCTGCACTGCCTGCCAGCACCTTCAGGGAAGGTCATCCACCTTTATAGAGGTTGTCTACCTGTATGGGAGAATATAAGCACAGATATTAATTTATATCCAAATATGAATGCCAGCGCATTATTTTCTACCACCAAAATTCCCATGTAGACCTAAGGAAACTTATTATCCCCATCTCCCAGATTTTTAAGTCATTTTTTCAAATGTAATTAAAAGTGGAAAGCAGATTGCTTTACAGGCTGATCTTTAGTATGACCTATTATATTGATCAAACAGGTCCTGTATTGCTATGAAGTTTTTATACTAGTATTTTGGTATCGCTGGAGATGGGATTGGAAGAGGGTTACAATTTGTATTTTGTATTAACATGTGCTTCAGTGAACTCTTCAGTCCAAGCAGTCAGGGCTGTTGCTACTGCAACCTATGTGATGGTATCATCTTAAGTCGTAGGGGTCATGACGTGCATCTCGGTAGATAATTTTGTAGAATCAGTGGTTTTACTTTCCTGTTATTTGCGTACAGAGGTTAGAAATGAGAGCAGGATAACCTCTTCATTGAGGAGTAGTAATTAATATGAAGAAAAATCTGACTTGAATTAATAGTCTCCAAGAACAGCTGGGAAAATCCATCCACACTTGAGAAATGAGAAGTGCATTTACCATTCATGAAGAATAAAATAAATTTACAGTCCTCTATTTTGCTGTGTCTGTTCAGGTTATTTCAAAACATATTGCATTTTGTTCAATAGCATTAAGAACATCTTAGCCATACCCTCACTTTTGCTGAGCTTGCATGTTTCTGCTGATTACATTATACCTATACGTAAAACTGCCTATTTTCCAGTTGTTTTTTAAGGGTGTATTTACCTTGTAGTTGCTAAATATTGTCCTTTGATTCTTGGAACAGCTGTTTACACCTGCTAGAGAGGTAATAATCTGTACAGGATGCAAATAGAATGAGTGCTGGATTGCTACAGAATCCTTTACAATTTATTTTTCCATGATAAGCCTCTATAATAATTGTACATACCTGCTTTTTTAGATAATGTTGCCTAAAAAATCGCTCACACGGGAAACTGTAGACTTAGCATCTTATATAGGAACACTGTAGCTCTGATACTGTCTTCCGTTTCTGCATGTGAAAGACTTACGATGAAAAATGTGAAGCTTGATTGGAAATTCGCAAATGTGAAGGAAGTTCTTAGGATTTCCCTTAATGTCTGTAATGCGGTAGGTGAACCGCTACCTCTTTTTGAGTGCTGTTGCTTTTAAATGTGAAATTGTTTTTGAAGCCTCATCCTGTAGTGAAAATGTAATGGAAGAGAGAAAATCCTCAGCAGCTTGGGTTGCACATCTGTTTCTAAGCCTTCAGTGTAGTGAAGCCTGCTGCTATTTAAGCATTTATTTTATAATGCAAAGGACTATTATTTTATTGCAGTCTGTGTGGTACTTAGTGTAATTTTTACATATGGCTGATATTTTTGAGGGAGACCTCGATGGTAGCCAAGAAAACATCACAACAGGTCTTTGCAGCCTATGGTGGCTTCTCTTCTTGATGAGAATTTGCACTTAGAGGTAAAGTTCTGCCTCACCCTTGCTAAGACTGCATTTGGAAGACATGCACGTGGTTTAACATTAAAAATTTTGCAGGCCAGAGATTGGAAGTGATGGCAAGTCATAGAAATAGATGAACATTTCCTCACTGTCTAACAGTAGGTTAGTGCTAGCATTTCTATGGCTCCTTAGGTGTACTAATATCACCTAGTTTTCTGACTTTTCTATGTGTAAGCACGTGTAATGTTAGGAAGCATCTTTTTTGAAGTAAAAAGGCCTTATTCTATGTTTGATATATTAGAAGTCTCGTATTTCTTTGCTGTGTAACTCCTCTGAATAAATGTTAATGAAAACTAAAATGTAGTCAGGTATTTAAACTGCCAGAGTTAAAATTATTTTAGCCAGAACAAGAGCCCTGAAACATATGCTGGTTATTCAATGCTAATATCCTAATATCTATATTTTTCATGTTTTCTCTTACTGCAGTTTGCAACTGTGTCGCACTCTCAGTGAAAACAAAAGCCATGATAATGTCGGTTTCAGAGGTAAGTTGTGTGTTCGTTTTTTTCTTCAAATTAAATGAAAAGAAAGCCTGGAAACAGTTGATTATGATACCAGTGTATGTATCTGCTTTGAGTGTTCATATACATTGGCAATTAATGCATGCTAAAGGAGAATCCTACAGGTAGCAAGGCAGTGCAGACATCGCACCTAGGTTTGTCTTCAGATGTCATGATGAGAGATTACTTGGACAGTAGTAGCTGGTGTTAAGGTTGGCTAGTATTTCGTTTAAGCTGTAGAAAGTACAATTCCATTTTACAAACTCAATATACCACTAGATTTTGTTCTAAAAGCAAGTTATGTAAATACTGATACCTGCAAGTGCGATTGTGGACTGCAGAAAGTAATTTTTACATTACCCATGTTACAGATGCTATCCCTTTTGTTAATGAAAAGCACTGTTGTCTTTAAGTTTTAAATCCTTACTTCAGGAAGTCTTTGAAGTTTAAAGAAAAACTACATTTTGATTTACTCTGCAGAATCTATTGGGAGAAAAGCTTCCATATTGCTAAGACAGCAAATGTTGCTGTGCTGTTTAGGTGGTGATTTGAGTTCTTGCTAAAATAGTCATAGGTGATAGTAATAGCGGAGAAGATAATTTATATTGAAATGTTTTGGTTTACAAGTAACATTAAGAAAGAACAATTTGTTTAGCAAAGCAAACGGGCTATTCCCAAAGCTTTCTAAGAATGGTCACCAGATGTTAATTATTCTAGACCAAGGTTGGCAATTCTTACATTTTTTTTCTTGCTGTCAGAATCTAAGAGATCCAGTGCGAATGACTAGATACACACAGTAGCTATTTTGAAGAAATTATTAAGACAGTAGAAAGGGTTGAAATCCTTCTGGTGATGGGCAGAAAAAAACAACCAAACAAAAAATCAACTGAAAATATTTGTAGTCTGGAGTGAGATACAGAGTTGCTGACTGCTGAGAACTTGAGTCCACATGACCAGGATCCTGTTGAGAAGAGTACACTGACACTTGCAATTCTGCCTTTTAGTTCCAGAAAGACATCTGTTGAAGTCCAGTATACCCCAGGCCTGTGAGGCCGGGTCAGGGTTGGCAGTGTACCTGCATAACAAATTCTCTCCACTACGGGAAGGCACTTGCAGAGACACGACAAAGGCCATGATTATGGCTGCTTTGGGTTCATTGTAAATCTTTAAATTTGGTACTTCCCTAAGCTGTGCTGTTGAATTGGCCTTCAAAGTGGTAAGGGTGTTTTACATAGAACTGATATAGGAACCAATCCTGCTATATTCAGGTCTTGTGCAACTAGTGTTCTTTGCCAAAAGCATTGTTACAAGTAAAAGTAACATGTTTCTTTTTATTATCATCTGTATTTAGTGAAATGACAGTAGTCTGCAGGCCCCAAGTTCTTAATCAGTTGGTTTAAATGAAAATGATTATGATCATTGAAAATGCTATTTATTGAGGAAAATGTGGTACAATTGCAAATTGAAAGCATGGAATTTTAATTTTTTCATGTATTAAAAAGTAGATCAACATTGCTGTTTATTAAAGAACAATCCTTTATAAGTTTACCATAGCTGTTTTTGCAAACACCATATTTAACTTTGCAAGATTTTTCTCAAATGCACCTGTGTTTAGTATTTCAGTGTAATATAAGCTTTTGTTCTTTGGTTGTGAGGGAATTCCATAAATAGTAGTAGTAATAAATCCTGGTTAGACATTTTTCCCCAGTTAAATCTTACTTTCTGCTAGAGAAATGGCTTTTGAAAGTACATCTGTTATAAGAAGGTTAAGAAAAAAAAGTTCTGAACTGAAATATATAATATCCACGTGAATTTTAAGTTTTCTGTTAAACCAACTGCAGACTCAAGTCGTTATGCTCAGGACTGTAGTTTTTCATCCCATTTTACTGTTTTTTTTGTAAACTCTCAGGAAAGTAGATCATCTCTTACTGCCTGCTTATGCGAAGTCTTAAACATTGATGCTCAGATTTAATGTGTCAGTGTCAGTAAAATCCCTCTCTTCGTGAAGGGAAACATGTCCTCGTTACCTGTCAAGTGTCTGAAGACTACAGTATTCTTGTACACATGGTTTCGGAAGTTAGACCAGGGATTACCTAATGCGTTCTTTAATCATCTGTTTTCTTTCAACAGATATCCAACAGGTTTTGTATGAGCTTGCATGTCATGTTGTCAGAGGAAATCTGAAGCATGATCAAGCCTCTAATGTTCTTGGTGATGTTATAGTAAGTTTATATTTGTTTTAATTGTAGACTTACCAAATATTTAGTCTGTTAAGTCAGAATGCAAATCAAGCAGGATAATATTTGAGAAACGTGTTTTTCACATCTAAAAAGTTGTGCTTGTCAAGTCCTTTTTCTTCATCTCTGGGTGCTTGAAGTGTATGTAGGCTGTTAGGGTTTCTGTTTATTCCCTACTTTTTGTGGTGAGGAGTAGTTCTGTTCATTTTAGCATAAACAAATAAATTTTTTAAGGGCATATGAAGACTGAAGTTTTTCATAAATGATAAAAATAGATTTAACTTGCTTATGCAGCATGGCAGTGATGCCACCTACTGGTTTTTGTAATTTATGTTTCTTGTTTACCGTTTTACTATTGAGATGTCCAAGTCCCATGACCACCATTAAAATAATGCTCCTATTCGATGCTACTGTTATTTATTATTGATGCATCTCTATATGTTGCATATAATATACATACGGATATTTATATACTGTAAGTATACTTTTTAATGTAACTTTTAAAGTTCCTTTCATACATATAGAATGCTAATCCTTTCATCTTCTGCATTTGTCATATTTATTGTAGAAGGATACTGGAAATCACAGGAAGGAAAAACAGCTTTTCTAGAGAAGCTTTAGTGTTGTGACATGTAATTTTTTTTTTTCTTTTAATTAAAAGCTGATTCTGATTTATCTGCATCTCGCTGTGAAATTTTTGAGGATTTTTGCTTAATATAGAGGCTTTGACAAGGGCAAATATACCTAAGAACTTGTTCTCCCAATTAGTTATTCCTGAATGAGTGCAGGCCTGTGACAGGGCTTAACTAATTACCCATTTATAATTTAAGAAAAAATAAAACCTGTTACTGGTTTGATGCCAGGTTTAATGCTATAAATCAATTACCCTTCTGTATTAAGCAGAAAGGTACTCAACAGTAGGATGCCTCCTCTAGAGCCACTGTTTTCTTTTATGTAACAGAATAATTTATTTTTTTAAGTGTAGTTGCTGGAATTTCTGTATTTACTATGTATGTTATTTTTCCTTGTTAGGAATTTCGGGAAGACATGCCTTCCATCTTAGCTGATGTATTCTGCATATTAGGTGAGTTGTGTTCCCTTCCTTTTCAGTGTTCTGATAGATTTGGAGAAATGCATGCTTTGTACATCTAATTGCTCACTTCTTCAGGAAAACTCATTAGATCTGTATAGCATTACTTTCCTCTACAAAATGTTTGGTTCTTTCTCGGTGTATCTGTATCAAAGTTCTTAATGTCTTTTCTGCTTTGTTCTGTTACAGTTCCTATATGTTTACCTATTAAAGGCAGTGGAAATTGTTCTGTCAAGAAAAGTTAAAGTAGATAGGTTGGAAGAACATTGGATGCTAGCTAATGGAATCAGTGACTTAATGTAGTTATTGTTCTTATAAGTATTTTAAATAAATCGGTGCATAATCTTCTGTTCTCAGAATGCATTCTGTAAATATTTCTATCTGCACTGTCATCGTTAGTGAAATGGAGCTTGTACTAGTTGTGCAGAAACCTAAAGGCAACTGGAATTGCTTGCCAAGTTATTATCTGCAAACTGAGCAGGCTTTAAAGATGTATGCCTCTTGTTCTGGTAATAACTTTCAGATTTTTGTGTTGTATAATGCTGATCCAAAGCTGTTTCTGGCACGTTTTTAGAATTTTAATCCTGAATACTTTTTTTCAGATCATACTTTTAATTTCTTGTTCTATGTCTTTTTGTTCTTTTCAACACATTTCAGTGAATTTTGCTGTCAGTCTTTTCGTCACAGGCACTGGTTTGAAGGTGTCTAGGGTCCTCTGTGCTGAGACTATATGTCTCTGTTCACAGCCAATTAAATTTGTATGTGCAGCCTCAGTTCTGTAATATTGAACTGATACATTTTGACTATTTCATTCATAATGTTTCACTCTGTATTTGTATCTTTTTTTTCTTTGTAATAGTTTTTATAGTGCAGTATTGTACTGATATCCTTTGCTTTTGAGCTGGGTTAGAAAATTTACTCAGGTTGCTCCTTAAACAGTTTGAATAACTGAAACTAGTGTGTGTCTGCTCCCCCCCCCCCCATATTATGTAGACAGCTGCCCTGCATTTACTAGATTTACTAGCAGCAGAGAAATAGTATAACTGGGAGGTAGGTTTACTCTGGGGACAAATGAAATTTGATATGCTTTCTTGCTTATTTTTCCATGAGTTTCCCCTAACACTTTTTCCCCTCTAAGCTGTGTCTGCTGCTACCAGGATTCTTTTTTCCCCCTTTAATGTAGCCTTCTCTCAGTTACTGTGTCTCCATATATAAGAATTTTGGTTCTTGTTTTTATCCTCTAATCTGTATTCCTTAAACTAATTTTTTTCCTCCAGATTCTTCATGGCTGAGATGCTTGGGTGCAGGGGTCCAGACTGATTTGTCATGTCTGTTCCCTCTGCTGCCACCCTGCTACATCATTGTTTTCCAGTCTGTTTGGGCGTCTCTTTTTCTGATTTTTGTTGTTGTCACTTTGTGGGTCTAGTTTTTCTGTGTATTTTTGTGCTCGTGTCTGTACATATTTATTTATTTTTGGTAATGTCTGCCTTTGATTCTTTGTTTACGGAGTTTTCCACTCCTTTTGCAGCTCCTTGCTTCCTGTAATGAAATGTTTTTTTTTTTAGCCACTTTAGGCAGGCATACTTCCTTTGTTTTATGGCCTCTCTTTCCACAGGAATGAATTTCTGAATTGAGTTCAGTCGTTGACAATGCAAAAAGAATGGAAATACAGAATTACAGCTAGTAAAAGACTGCAGACAGCAGTTATTCTGAAGACAAGGGAAAAGAGACTAGAACGATGTGACATTAAAGCTAGGGTCACCCAGTTCTCTTCAGCAATTTGTATTTCTATTTTCTTGCTTATTATTCATTCTTAGTGTTTACCATAAACCTCATTCCAACAAAGAAAGGGAAAAGAATTATGATTATGACATTCCTCTGGTTTCTGTTCTACCTTTCTGTGAGATTTGTGCATGTGTGAGATTTGTCATTGAAATATTACGGGGATCTCAAGGTGAATGAGTAGCTGCAATGTTACAGGCAGCTAGTGTGTTAAAAACAAGCTACTTTGCGTTGTGTCGTCATGAGCATTTATTGCAATAGTTAAGAATAGAAGAAACTTGTAAATTCCGTGAAGGTGACAGAGGCAAATTTCCACAAATAACGTGTGTTTCTTTCTCCTCTTCCTTTCTTCTAGATATTGAAACAAGTTGTTTAGAAGAAAAAAGTAAGAGGGATAATTTTACTCAACTGGTATTAGCCTGTTTGGTAAGTTCAGTTGCACTTACAAATTCTTTTGGTAAACGTATATGCCAAAATCTGTTAAGAAAGAATAGATAATCTTAAAACTACGTTGTTGCAGTTTTGTTTTTTGAGGAAGTCTGTTAAAATGTTTTTAACAACTTGAGGAATTATACACAAAGAAGTATTTTTTTTAGCTGTTTTGTATTGTTGACAAGATGGTTCAGGCTGAACGTGTTTTTAATCTAGTTTAGAAAATGGCATAGGTAGACCTGTTGTTTCATCAGATAGACCAACCTTTGGGTTCTTTTTTAAAGGAATTAACTCACTGAGCTTGTTATTTTCTCTGCTGATTTCAGGAGAAAATTATTGTGTATGTACTGTTGCTTATTGACTACAGTTCATAACGGATGGCTAAGCAGTTTGAATGCTGATAATATACTTTTATTGCAGTCAGTCTATTCCTTCCTATGGATTGAAACTTTTCATTTGTATCTTCCATATTGTTAGTCTGGTCAGGGAGGTCTTCTTAGGTTAGCTTTATCCATCATAGAAAAATAAACTACAATTTAATATATATATATAGGTAACTTGTTCTTCTTGCTGCTGACCTTGAGTTTAGATGCAGCCCAACCTGCATGAAAAATTTACTTTCCCATTTTCAAAAAACATTGTTTTAGTTTTAGTGTTATAGCCATTTGGACCTACAGATTTAATGTAGCTCAAGATTGTAAGATGCAAAGCTGCTTGTATGTGAGTAGTTCATTTAGTTTCCTGTTTTTAATGCAGTGCAAAATATTTAGGGACATCCAGGAGTTCTGTGACCAAACAAACTTCTCATGCAGTAAGGCTGCTGCATTGTTTGTTTAATGAATACTTTTTGGATTGGGGAAGAATATAGCATGGAGACAAGAAATGATGAAGTGAGCACTTGCAGCTATGATACATGCCATCAGAAACAAACACTGTTTCCAGGAATGAGATGTAACACAAGTAACTTTGATCCAGAGTTTTGTCCTGCAATGTGAATTTGAACTTTTAATGTTCCTAAAAGCATGTTTGCTGATTTTTTTCTTGTTTCCTCAATGAGAATTAAAAAAAAAAAAATTATAAAATATGTATAAGAGAAGTATTGGGAGAACGCTGGGAATTAGATCTCTTACTAGACTAACTGATTAAGCAGGAAGTGGTTAAACTTTTCCTCTTTCTGCATTTTTCAGCTATGTTAGCTGACTTGGTACTTCTTTCTACATACCTTTATCACATGCGTTATGGGTAGAGTAATATAGTCTAGTTGTTTGAATCCTTTAAGGAAGTAGTTTTGAGAGAGTGTAAGTTTCCTCCCTTCTCAGTTAAACAAATTTTGCTTCTGCAGTACATTTTGTGTTATATTCTCCTTTATGCAACCTACTCTTGCCTTTTGAAGTGGCATTCCTAGCCATCTGGAATAAGCTTGACTTGTAGGAAAAATCAGCGTAAGAAAATAAGGCTTCTTTCAGCATATTGAGAGAGTGGGTTTAAGCTTTGTAATATGCAGTTCTTGTAATAACATCTGTAGATGCTAAGCAGTGTATACTTTGTAACCAGCAGTTAGACTCTACAGCTTGCTTATTCAAGGTGTTCTGTATATAAAGTGTACCCTTGTAAAATTCTAGTTCTAGTTAAATAGTTTCTCAGTTGTATTCACTTCTAAATGCATTCTGCCTCAAACTTAGTGTGAGGGTATATGATATGTATGTTTCTACGTGTTCATGACTGGCAAATCTGATGTGTATTCTTGGTCTTTCTTTAGTATCTTGTATCTGATACTGTCCTAAAGGAGCGTTTAGATCCAGAAACACTGGAATCACTAGGACTTATCAAGCAGTCTCAACAGTTCAATCAGAAATCTGTTAAAATAAAGACAAAGCTATTGTAAGTTTTGGGGTAAGGGTTTTCTAGAGAGTGGGTGGGGAAGGGCAATGCTAATTAATCTGGTAATAATGCTTTCTAAAAAAAAGTTTCTTGTAATAAAATACTGTTTTTTCTTTAAGAAAAATGTTCCATTGCACTCTAACAAGTCACTGACAATAATAGAACATCATTAGCCCTCTTATATTTCTCAAGCATGTGAATGCTAAAACCTGTTTTAACTTCACTTATTGCTATGACCTTTTCTTTGCTACAGTTGTCCTGTATGTACAGATTAAATACTTAATCTTTCATTTTATTTGTAATATAAATTTATTAAGTATGAGCATATATATCTTTTTGCTGTTACATCAATTAAGCATAGGTATTTGATGTTCCCATAAATAAGCAAAAGCAGTTATGTTAATTTTGGCAACACTCTCTATAGATTTTTGTGAATGTATTTTTTTTTGCATTTGCATCCAATGCTTCAGTCTCTATATTAAAGAAGAGCATTTAAAACTGGCATAGGTCCTTACTCACAGACTGATAAGGTGCTGAGTAGTTCTTCAGCATAGCATGTAAGGACAAGCTTTATTGTTAGTGCTAACATAATCTAGCTTCTAAATGGTCTGCATCTGAAATACAAGAAGAGATGGATCTATTTGGAGAGTGCTTGCTGCCTTGCAGATATTTGTCGTACTGCATTATCTCATTTTTGCAATAGCTGATAAAAACTGCAAGTTCTTGAAAATATATTTGAAGTTAACATTTTATATAGCAAGCTTAATATTCATAAGAACATGAATAAGCTTTCACTGTGGATGTGTTAAACAATAGTGTTTAACTTCTGTTTATTTGCAGTTATAAACAACAGAAATTTAATCTCTTAAGAGAGGAGAATGAAGGTTACGCCAAGCTGATTGCAGAGCTGGGGCAAGACTTATCTGGAAATATCACTAGTGATTTAATCCTTGAAAATATCAAATCTTTAATAGGTAAGGAATTTGTTGGAGGAATATGGGTACTGATTTTCTTAAATGGTCTTGCAACTGTAGAGGGTGACCTTAGACTACTGTTTGAGATCATCTGGGAATCAAATAACATGATACAGGCATGTAGTGTGGTAGTAACGTATTGGCAGACCATCTTCGATTGGATTATGAAATTTGGATGCTCCTGTTTCTTTGGCAAAGTTGATTTTTGGGAATGTTGTGTAGTTAAAAATTAGATACTAAATGTATAGTACAGTCCCAAATGTGACTTTGATCAATTTCAGCAGCTACTTGAAGAGTAGTGTTTTTTGAGGATGTTCTTGATATCTCTTAGCAGGAAGATTAGAAAGTAACAAAGTAATGTCTTTTGCTATTTTAAGGTACTGAACTCAATGCATGAATATCCTTTTAATCTTGAAGGAGCTGAACAACTGGTTCTTTATAAAGAGACATGAGTAGTAAATGTTTCTCCTTTGTCTAGTTCAATTTGTGATTTTTTTTCCATATATCTAAATTTAGTAGTAATAGGGTCACAATAAAATTGCAAAATACATTTGAAACAGGAAATGTTGTGTAATTCTCCATATTTTAGACTTCCTTTTTGCACAAAGAGTTTTATAATATATTAATGTTCGCACCATTTCCTGTTCTATACAGTGCCAGTGCAGTCGTGGTCCAGAAGATGTGCTAGTATTTTATAAAGATAATTTTCCATCTGTCACAAAATTTTGCTTGAGACTGTCAAATCCCTGTAGTAATACTACTTGCTTTGGAAGAGAGCTAGATAATAAGATGGTTTTTGGTGGTTATTACAGTAAAAAATACACATTCAGTTTGAGGAATTGCATAACAGTATTTTTCTGTCTTCTGCAGTTTTAGGATTTGCAGATAGACTTCCTATAAAATGTCCAATTTTCTAAAGTACTGATTTGCAGGAGGTCCTGACATAGTGGAAATAGCTTCTGGGGAAAGAAAGACTGATGTAATTACATAGCGGCGTAGTGGATGTGCATGGATAACGTTTTTTCTCATGGTACAAAGAAGAAAATAGCGTAGATGTGGATTCTTTTGTTATAAATAATAGTATTTATTTTGTGGCAGAAAAAGTTTAGTGAAATACAGATACTATTTCAACACTGGCTTAAGTTGATCTATATCCTTGCTCTTGCTCCCTTAAAATAAACAAGCAGTTCTCCCTATTGCTAGCAGCAATGCTGAATTGGCACGACAGTGTAACCAGATGGGTCAGGATTTAGCTGCAAACTTGAACACTTCTTTGGGGTGTAAAATAATGCTTTGGGTTTACATGGCTCATTGATGCAGCTGCATGAATACGTGTGGCAACACAAGGAGAGAGGAGGAAGTCTGTGCCTTCTGCTGGCACTATGGGATTAGTGAAATTTGTTTTGTACTTCTTAAATGCTGAACTTAAGATGGTAACTTAAAATTTCTGTGTAATCTGAATTGAAAGTCCTGTTGAATGCCTTTTGCCTGGTTTAGTACTAGACACAAGTCAAAATGATCGGTGTATTTAGAGGTGATCCAGATTATTTTGTTGTATGTAATTCTTTTCTGTTAAAACTTCGCCTTGATTAAATTTTAAAAATTAATGCATTTGTAGATTAGTAACAGAATGAAGATGAGTAGTAGTGATATTAAGCTTTTCTACTGTTCTTTTCCACTAGGATGTTTTAACCTTGATCCTAACAGAGTTTTGGATATTATCCTGGAAGTCTATGAGTGCAGGCCTGAGTATGATGATTTCTTTGTACCACTGATAGAGTCGTACATGTACATGTGTGAACCACAAACTTTATGCCATATCCTTGGGTTCAAATTCAAATTTTATCAGGTAATGTATTTCTTAATTATCTTCATCATTGGTTGGTTATGTAATGAACTGCAGTCAGTGATAACAGACATCTGCTGTAGTGTTTTTAGCATGGAAATTAATATATGTTGTAGAATTCCAGTTTTAAAAGCAATAATTTCATTATTTGAATAGAATTTTATAATGTATTTTTGAGGAAAATGCTTTCAGCTGCCTGTCTTGAGTTATGGTCAGTCAGCAATCTTGATCATGACACCTTCCATTTGAAGGTGTATAGTTATATAAGGACTGGCATTAACGAAGAAACTGTACCTTATAAATAAAAGACTTGTCCACAGGAGTAGAGAGCATGTTTGCAAGGTGGTTAATATTTAAGAGAATATTCGAGCAGATTTTTGAAGTATGGTATAGAATTGCATACAAGCACCACGAGATGTGGAGATAATTAAATCTTACAATTTCTGAAAAATCTGATTGCTTATTGCAGTTAAGTCTAGCTATAAGGCAATATGGCTTTGGAGTAGTAGCAGGTGTAACTGACATGGCAGCAAGGGGAACAGTGTTGATGAAATTTCATTTGTTTTCATGTCTTTTCCTTTCTTTTAAATTTGTAATCTTGTGTTCTTTAGGATCCAAGTGGTGAGACGCCTCCTTCCTTATACAGAGTTGCTGCTGTGCTGTTGCAACATAATCTGATAGATTTGGAAGATCTTTATGTCCATGTAAGTGACAGTGCTACTTGGTCAAATGCCAAAACGAAGAATTATTTTTTAAAAAGTGTGCTAGATATCTTGTCCTATTCCTAAAGCTTAAGACTCATGACATACCTTGTAGTACCTGTGTATGTACATTTAATATCCTTTAAATTTCCCAACACTTTGTAATGTCACATATTCAAACAAGCACACACTGAAGTATTAAAGAGGATAGGCCTTCTTTGAATTATCTGTGTAGTATCTTCCAGGTTTGTTTAACCTCCTGCCTGGATTAGGAGACGGGAGGTAAGTGATAAGAGATTGGTTTTAAATGCCTTGAGTAACCTTCCTCAAAAACTAGACCCTTGGAGTGTTTTCACTTTTGAAAATTTTTGAAGAAAGTGATAGGATGATTAACAGCTTACCTTTTTTTAATAGTATATTTTTTAAAAACTCATATATACATATTCACGAATCTGTCTGTAATTTAACCTACAAGAATTCTGAATTGTTAGCCTGCAAGAGCAAAATGAAGTTGCACGTTCAGATTTAATCTGAGAGATTTATCCTCTCCAGTCTGGCACTCTGTCAACCAGCCAGCATACTAATTTGACGGATGGTAAACAGAATGTTAGAGTTATCAAAATATTTTTACATTATGCACCAATTTTTAATTTCAGAATATCCATATATTTCAAGGCTCTTAAGTCTTCCACTGAAATCAAGCAAATGAGCTCTAATTACAGCTATGGAAATTTTGGAATGTAGTTCTGCTGTTAATTTGTGTGGCAGTTAATAGCGTCACTCACAATCTGACTTGTCAATTACTGTCTCTGGCTTCATTATTTTTTTGGCTAAAAATATGTCAGGTGGAGCAGGAGTGGGAGTGAGTATCTCAAATAATCAGCGTGGAGGGAGGAATGTGTGATGGTAATGCTAGTTTGTTAAGGAATGTTGGTGAGGTTACAAAATGAATGCCTCGATTCAGGTTAAGAAGGCCTGTGCAATCTCAGCTGGATCCTGTATAGGTATTTGTGTTTTTTGCCAGTCTCACAGTGGGAACGGCCCCTGCATCTATTTGTACTGCTCACCTTTAGTCACGTTGATTCTCAGCCTCATTTGCAATCTGCTTTCATTCCAGAATTTTCTCTGCCAGTCTCGGTGTCTATCTTTGACTGCGTGTTTGGCATGGCATTTTCCTCTTCTCAGTCAGGCTTAATTTCATGTGATATGAGAGTTTCATGAAGATAATTAACATACAGGTGCTGAGCATTAAGTGGTATATATTGTGCAGCTTCTGTGCAGCAGCAGCTGTCAGGCTTACACTTTACATCAAGAATGTCCTTGCTCCCCTGCCCCACAGTCGTACAAGAACCGTTCTTTGCTTTTATTTATGCACACAGGCATGTACGTAACAGGCATTAGGTCCTATAGATATGATTTGTTACTTTTCATTCCACTTTAGGTATTTCTTGGTGAATCTTAATAGATTATTTACATTATTAAGTGACAAGGGTGTAACTCTTTAAACCTTTCCAGGTGGGAGAAGAAAGAATCTGAAGTTCTATGTTTTTGGTGGAAAAAGGGGAGCTTATGCAACCAGTTTTTGGGAGGAAAGTGAACAATGTTATTGTTCATCTGTCTTTGATTTCAGAAGTCTGTTAATAGCATGCTTCCTTGTTGGGATTATGATAACAAGAAAAATCTTCCAAGGAATGTTTTATCTGATTAGTATTGAGGAAGGACACAAGTGTGGCTTGGGCCTCTGGTGTTGAAAAGCAGGAGTAGCTAACTTTCATTTTCAGAAATCACGTTTGTTCTGTTTTCTTAGCTTCTTCCAGGGGATAATGCCATCATTGAAGAACACAAGCGAGAGATAGTGGAAGCTAAGCAAATCGTCAGAAAACTTACAATGGTTGTCTTATCCTCTGAAAAGACTGAGGAAAAGGAGAAGGAAAAAGAAAAAGAGGAGGAGAAAACTGAAAAGGTTAGTGTCTGTGAGTAGCTTCTTTTCCAGGAAAACAACTTTAAACGGAACATAGTCATTGTCATGAAAATATATTTTTTTCAAACAAATATAAAAATACAGGTATCCAAGTATCTGTTCTTGGAAGGCTTTGTCTATCTTCTGATAGCACTTGATTTATGCTAAAAGTTCAAGCATGTTCTTTGGGATTTGTTCTGGATTTCTGTACGTTTTAGGCTTTTGGTTCCTTGTCTAATTAATTAATATGATTCCTCCTTTTTGTTGTATCAGCTCCACAGTGTGTGTACCGGCATTCATGTACTTGAGAGTCTTTTAAAAGCTGTGTCTTCTAGGTCTTACGTTGTAATCGTAGTTGATACCTTAAGGATGCAGACATAAAATGCATTCTTTATTTCTCCCAGTCAAGAATTGGGATGAAAAAAATTGCCAAACTTAAGAATGCTAGTATAATTAGCCTCCACTGTAGAAAAAGTTTTAATTGTACATATTCTATGGAAACTGTCCTTTGTGCTTTCCATTAGACCTGTATCTTTGTCTGTGTCAGTGTATACTTATTTAAGGTGCTACTGTGTCATGTCTTGTCCATGTTGCCCTAGGTCTAACTTGCTTCGTTGTTTTTAAGCTTAGCAGTTATTTTAATTTTTGGGGAGCCTGTTTTCCTCTTCATTTCAGAGTTGTAACCACTGCTGAAATACCCTTTTTTTTTTCAAAGGTAAAAAAAAATTGCTACTTTCATTTGATAGTTTGAATAATGGAAAGGGTGGACAAGTCCATCAGTATTGATAACTCCTGCTCTTAATGTTCTGTATCCTTCTGGGTTCATTATATCCAGCTGTTTTGTCTACTTATTCTCATTTGTTCTACCTTACCTTGATTCTCTGCATCTCTGACCTTCCTTCCTCCTCTTTTTTTTTTTGCCTAGCTTGAAAAATCTAATTTCTTTCTTGTTCCTTAGGCAGCTGATATAATCACCGCTCTCTGGTGCTCAACTGCAGTCACATCTGCTGCTTAAACTGATTCCTTTCACTAGCTTTAATTTTTGACCTCTTTCCCCATTCATTATCTCTGTATTGCTTTTTATTAAACGACATTGCTTTGGTCTGTCTTTTCTACAGTCAGATGAGCTGCCTGGCCTTTTCTGAAGCTCACATGTCATAACGTTCTGATGGAAGATCGAACTCTCGATTGGACATAGGGAGCATATACATTGCTCAGTAATGTCAGAAGAATTAAGAGTGTGTTCTTGTGGCTAAGCTTTATATTTAAGAACTAGGGAATTTTAAGCTCTACCAAAAACTGCAACATTTTTTGAAGCATTACAGTGATGAGTAACAAAGTCAGAGTCTGTGTGGTGGGAAGATAAAGAGCTGTACCTAAGCAATTTCTCTGACTCTGAATTTCTCTGAATGCATGCTGTTTCTCAAAAGGCTTGTTTCTGTAATAGTGTTTTTGTATGTTAGCTATGCAATTCGTAGCAATGAGGAACGACAGGTTCCAACACCGTTGGCAGTCCCAGCATGAGTGATTTTTATCCAGTATGCAGTCTTAACATACTATTTTTGATATGGTACTGTGAAATACATGCCTGGATAAGGGAGAAAAATGCTTAACAATTACTGGCTTAACTATTTTTTTAAATTCGTGAAGTTCTGTCCTTTGTAAGTAAAATGTATTATTGTCTCATGACTCTTAATATGAATAGTGTTGTCAAATGCATCATCTACTCTTGCCTTTTGGGATGCATTTGGTGTAACCAAATAATGGTGAAAACAGACAGAGAGGGAGATAAAAATTCTTGAGGTCACAGAACTCAACAGTATGATGAGATTTGACAGAAAGTCTAGACCGACTCTTTTCTGTCATATGTGCTTTTGCTGTTGGAGAGTATGTTACAGAAGAGCACGCTTATTTAAGGACAGACACGGTCAAGCAGTGTGTATATGTAAGCAGTGCCTGCTTTGGAAATGAAGCAATATTCATTTCCATAGAAAGACTGTGTGACCTGAAACATGGATTCTAATACAGTAGTAATCACCTAACAAGGCAATTTGGTAGTATCAAACTTTATTATGGTAATACCAATTAAATAATTACGACTTTTGATATTTTAAACAACATGACTTCTAAGAAGTCTGTAATTTTGAGTGTGGGTTTCAAGCTTCCTGCTTATACTGAACAAGGAAAAGTGTTTAAATGCTTCAGTGAAGGATTAGTGTACCCTTTTGTTAACACAGTATAGATTGACTTTAAAAATACAAGCCCTGGCGTCAGAGGAACTTTGGTACTGCATGGTAAGGAGTTGCATGGTGAAGTAATACTAGTGTATGCATTTCTGTTTGCACATGTACCTTTTCCATCTTCAAGAGGCTGATTCTGTTCTGATGTATGGATATGTATTTTTCTTGAAGAAAAAGTGAAGCTTCATTACTGTGTGATTTCAGTATGAATATTGTGAATATCTGTGCATTTTTTGCTCTGAAAATTTCCTCTGCTTGTTGTTACATACTATACTGTTCGATGTTTTCATAACTATCAGAAAAACACAGTTGTTTATAACACTTACAAGTGTTATAAACAGTTTTAGAAGGAAACAAAGTCCATGCAAACGATACATGATTTAAATTTAATTTTTCTGTAGTCTTGCACTTAAAACTAGATTCTTCTAGAGTAGGTGTCAGTGTGAAACTTAGGATATGAGCAAACTAAGAGACAAGGAAGTTTGTTTTTAGATCTAGTTTTGCTAAGTACTTTATTTGGAAAAAAGTTAAGAAATTCATATTTTCAATCCAGAGTAACACACTGTGCCAAGGATTCTTACATGCTTGCTTTGTTCTTAAAATGTCATGTAAAGAAGCAACCTGTAATAGATTGTGACATATTGAAAAGTACGTGATCAGACATATTTCAGAGCTCAGTGTCTTTAACTTCATTCTTAAGTTTTTCTTTAGGATGTTAGATTCTAGGTGGACTGGTTTATTATTGCTTTTGAACTGTTCTTGTTGCGTAAATGTCTAGCTGAATTTTATGTTTTTACTTTATATATAATATATATAAACTAGTATTTAGTCTGCATAATATTTTTCTGGAATTTCTTGTGGACTACAGCTGTGTGCTACTTAAGGAAAAATATTAGATTTTATGAAAAGACTTTGATTAATTGTTCATTTTCTTGCAGCCTCCTGATAATCAGAAGCTTGGTTTATTGGAAGCTTTATTAAAAATTGGTGATTGGCAGCATGCACAAAGTATTATGGATCAGATGCCTCCATTTTATGCTACTTCACATAAGCCTATTGCAATTGCCCTTTGCCAGCTTGTGCATGTGACAATTGAACCTTTGTACCGCAGGTAAAGTAAAAGCTAGATTTCTGTTGCTAAAGAGTGGGAAAACTACATAAAGCTTACAAGCATGAATTCACTAGTGAGCCTAACTGTATTTGTGTCTAAATATTTTTTTCATGCAAAATGCCTTACATCTTATTTTCAGGGTTGGTGTACCAAAAGGGGCAAAAGGGTCACCAATTTCTTCTTTGCCAAACAAGAGAGCACCAAAACAAGCAGACAGCTTCGAAGACTTGAGAAAGGAAGTGTTCAACATGCTGTGCTACCTTGGTCCTCATCTCTCCCACGATCCCATTTTATTTGCTAAAGTGGTGCGCCTTGGAAAAGCATTTATGAAAGAGGTTAGTAAGACAAAAAAAAATAAACATTCCCACATGTATGTTGAAGACTTGGTCATGTGACCTGTTTTAAAAGGCTACGAAGTTTTTGTTCTGAACTTCATTGGAATATAATTAGAAGCTCAGACAGAGGCTAGTGAATTTTGCTACCTTTCTGGCAACTTGCTCTTTGATTAACTATTTTGTTTTATTTTCCAAGTCAACAGTAGAGGTTTCTCTCTATTTTTTTATTAATATCAGTTCTGAGAAACTTTGGAATTCAAAGTCTTTGAAATACCTTTTTATTATTAAAAACAAAACAAAAAACCTTGAAAACCACTATATTTCCCGGCTTTTAATTTTAACTTATGAAGTGAAGCACTTGATGATTGGTTGATTTAAATGGTATTCAAGGGGGGAATTTTCAGTTTTAAAAGTTCAAATAAAAATACTGTTGATTTTGGCTACAGCTAAAAAATATTAGAATGTCCGAAGTGTACATTGTCAACATACCTAGCTGAGGGGTAGCTGTACTTGCTGTCCAGCTGTATTTGGAGATGTGCAAGTAAGAATGTAGATAGATGTTAGGATTGAAGTTGTTTTTATTTAACTTAACAGATTTTGAGTTTTTTTGTCCTCAGTTTCCAAAATTCAAGGATAGGGTAACAGAGCCTACAGTAAGTTTGACTTCCTAGTAGTCTTTGTTGTAAATCATGGTAACTTAAAGCATTTTTATCTTTTTCCTACTTCTTCCTGCTTCTTTGTCTTTCCATGAGGTATAATTTCCAGCATCTTCTCTTCCAGAACTATGAGATTCCCTAGTGGCTAATACTCGTGTTTATTTCTTGCTGCCCTGTGAGAAGAGTGGTGTTTGAATGATACACTGTATTGCACTGACAGTGCAGTTAATGTGGAAATTATAATTTCAAGGGAGTAATTCATATTACTGCTGTCAGCAGACTATCAGGATGACTTTGTAATTAAGTTCAAGTACTGAAGATCCGTGAGACCTTGTTTCTTTGCGGATGCGGGCAATAGAATGGAGATTACTTGGTTATAGTTTGATTTATATATTTATATATACATACTTGGATTACAAATAATATAAATATAGTAGTTCAATGTGTTCATGACAGGGATGAGCAACATCTTAGCTATTTGCTTTAGGTTGGAACTACGAAGAAATTCATCAGTGACAGAATGGTTAAGGTAACATAGGGAAAGTTATTTTTAATGCACTACTGCCATCAGCATGTTCTAGTTAAGAAGCCTATAACATACAGTAGATATATAACTGGAGGTGATCTGACTAAGTTAACTCAGTAGTTTAAAATTTAGACTACTAACATTGCACTGCAGCTTTTGTGCTCAAGTGTAGCTTTAAGATAATCATGCACTTACTGATGCGTTAGCTTACTATGCGTTTTATGGTGAGTGGAACAAAAAAAGAAATGTATAATTATGACTAAAATCTTGAGAGGGTATTATTGTGAGAGAAAGATGGGGGAAAATAATCTATAGCTGTTGGTAACTTGTGTTGGAAGTGCGGTTCTTTTTTAGGTAGAAGTTGAGGTGTGTTTATTCCCTATTTCCAGTAAGAAAATTGAGTATTTCATATATATTAATAAATTTCCTTGATGCTTGAGTTATCTCTTTTTCAACATAAGCATTCAGTGTCGCTACATATGTAGGCAATATATTTCATTTATTTGATTTTTTGTTCGAAGAAAATACTTTTCTATTTCTCTATTGATTCTGCTCACAATAATAGCTCTCAAATACATTAATATTTTTTTCTTTAGAAGCTCTTGGTAAACTCCATTAATAATTACCAGTTTCACCAAGGAGTTTGTGTAGCTAATCTTTGGGTATACTTTTTATTTCTTATTAACAGTAAATCCTATTGACTGATAAAATGTTGTGCTTTGATTTGTTTGCCAGGAACTTTATACCAAAGCATAGTATAACATATTGTTGCTGAACTGCCCACCAGATTGGGGTTCAGGCATTTTCTGTTCCATAGTGAACTTCAAGATATATATCTAGATGATTCACTTGCAAACAAGTACAACTAAATACAGCAAGCTTCCATGTGAAGCTAACACTTCTTTTGGTTACCTCCGTAGGTCCTGTAAAGTTGTAGTTGCTGATCTTGGATTGTAGGAGATCAGTCTTCATTTTTCAGGGTTTTTGGGGGAGACTAGAACACATTATAGAACACATTATATCAGGGAGGTAGTTTCATGAGCCATGCGAGTGTAGTGCTGAGAATACTCTTAATTCACTCTGAGTTGCTTTTAAAAGCTGTTGAAAATAAGAGAAAAATTTTTTTCTAGCAGGATGGCATCTGATTTTGGATTGTTAGAATGTTTCTAAATAAGTGATTTATTCATTTCATGTTGTATATTTTGCAGTGTTTTCTAGAACAAATGCTGATATTGACAGTCGATCACAATTTTAGTACCTAGTTATGAATTTAGATAAAAGTATGTTTTAGAGAAGGTGAAATCTTGGTCAAGTGCAAATGTGTAACTTAGAGTCAAAATTTTACATTATGATGATAGACAAGATAGTAATGAATCTTATGTTCATGGTAAGTATTAAATGAAGTAAAAGTAACTTTATAACCGTGATGTTTTTTCCACAAATGGATCAAATATCAGTGGTTTTCACTTTTCCCTGTATTGTATAATTTTTTTCCAGAAGAACTATTAAGTGTATATCCTATGGATTTTTAGGTGTAATAAGGTGTATTTTAAAGCTTTGGGGGTTGCAAATGTTGCATGCACAAACGGCATAATGGACCAGTGGCAGTGTTTCTGCATGTGGCTTAGCTGTGTCCTACACCCAGTTCAGAGATGATGAAAGTAGGTATGAAGAGATTTAGATGGAGGAGGAAGAGGCCATATGTGAAAAGATGAAAGCACTGCAGCATGTAGCATTGAGAGCATACACTGCAGCAGATGGTGCTAATGAAGATTGGGGAGGATATGTGTAGGTCTTTAGATGTCCTTCCACCCACTAGGCCTGCAACTATTTTAATGCTAACAAATCTGGAAAATTAAACATTTACTAGGCATGTGGCCCATTAGGTGTGTGCTTTTGCTGAGGTAACCTTGTTCTGAAGCTGTTATGTTAATTATTCTCAAATTAACATCATTGTCTTTGTTATAGTTTCAGTCTGATGGAAGTAAGCAAGAAGATAAAGAGAAAATGGTGAGTTTCTTAAAGACTTCTGATCTGAAAATGAACGTAACATTTCTAGTAGAGCTAATTTCTAGTAGAGCTAATTCTTACGTATTTCTTGGAAGAGCTTTAAATGTTCTAGTGATCTCATTCCTCCTGCACACTGCTTTTATTACATATTTTAGTTCAGTAAAATGGCAGTCTATTTGTGGAGGTGAACTTGTGTTGTCAATTTTACTTCTCTCATCTTTTGAGGAGGAAGGAGTTCTTATGAGAGTTTAACTGAGACTAAATTTTTAATAACTGTGCAGCCTTTCTTCCTCTGTAGAATTTAATTCTTTACCAAACGTACACTGAAGACTTGTCTTGGTTTTATAGGCAGGTTTGAGCCAGTCACAGTCTTTTTTGAATTGCTGTGGGTTTTCCTCTCTCCCCACAGATGCCTCACAATTAATATTGTTCTAATAGCCTAGTGCATTCTACTACCAGTTGGCTTAGAATCAGGTAGAGCATCTCTGTCACATAAATACACTGTCATAGTGGCATCTTGTATTTTAAATAATTTATGCATAAGAGCATAGAGAAATGAGAAATTAGAAGTAGGGTAGGTACTTCCACTACAATTGGTAATTTTTGTTTATCGGCTAACTCACTAACTTTTGCCCTGGGAGGTTGTGGAGTCTCCTTCTCTGGAGATATTCAAGGCCCATCTGGATGCCTACCTGGGCAGCCTGCTCTAAGGAACCTTCTTTGGCAGGGGGGTTGGACCCTATGATCTTTTGAGGTCCCTTCCAACCCCTTCGATTCTGTGAACTCGAGATTGGCCACAGTGAAATCCAGGTATCCCACTGAGATCAGTCTTCTTATGAACAGGCAAGTTTTCAGTATAAAGTTTGTGTAGTTTTCAGCAGGTTCTTATTACTTCGGTTTCTCACTTGTCATGATTTCCTGACTTCTTGAATCATGGCAGAGAGGAAAAAAATCTGAACTGTTTCTAAAAGCACTAATAATTAGAACTAATTGAGCTAAGAGTTCAATTTGATCAGAATCACTTTAGATTTTGAACTTACTAACTGTGGGGTAACATCAGCTGTGATCCATGGCCTGCAGATGAGTCATGCAGTCTTCTGCAGATGATTGCTGTTCTGTAGGCTTTGTTTATCCCATTCTTTCTTAGCTCTGAGAAAGTTTCTCTGGGTTAAAAGAGAGAACCATGTGTTTCAGGGAGACAGTTGTAGACTGAGTCTGTCCATCTCCTGTAGGAGATTGTCATGAATGTAAAGTGAGACTCAGAAGAAACTGCCAAGTAGTGCATTAACTGGTCTGTTATGCCTCACTAGAAAGGAAGTGCAGCTTAGAAGTGAGTAGAGTGCACAGTTGGGAATTAGTTCTGACTCCTAAGGCAGTTGGATCCATGACCGAGTTACCTGTTGCAAAGAAATCTTGGCTGGAGACATGGATAGCTGCTCGTACATGGAAGTGCTGGAAAAACACAAGGACTATTTCTTTTTTAGTATTTATATATTATAATGTAGGATGTGATACCATATTAAAGATTATGCTCTCTTGAAATTATTATTATTTTTTTTTACATTGTGGTTATTCTAATAGCCACAGAAACAGAAACTTTAGAAAACTGTCCAAATGGGAAACGGAAGTTTAAAAAAAAAAACACAAGTTTAAAAAAAAATAGTTGATATTGAAAAACATGAAAATTGTTACTGTGTGCCTTGGGAACACATACAATGCCTTTAGATTTTAACCTAGAATTCTGAAAATTTAAGTAATAGCAAGGAGTACCGTAATACATTGAAGTTAGTTGCCCAAATCTATTTTCTGATGTTGCACTTCATGCAAGTCCCTAATTTATTCATTTTTATGTATTATTTGATTCTATAATATGAATATAACACTTGGAAAAATGTCAGCTACTTTGCAAAAGACTTTATACAGGCAAAAAAAATACTGACAGCATATGTGGTCCTTGATTTAAGAATATCTCACATCGTAAGTCTTTTATTAGCTAAGTCCTTTTAGACTTTTTTCTTGTTTAAGAAGTCATAATTTTGTGGCAAATGTGCAATTCATGTTGTTTTTGACATACATGGTAGTTACCCTGAGTTTTTTGTCTTTATCTCAGGAGATACTGTTTAGCTGTTTGCTGAGTATTACTGATCAAGTTTTGCTTCCATCTCTTTCTTTGATGGACTGCAATGCATGCATGTCTGAGGAGTTATGGGGAATGTTCAAAACTTTTCCATATCAGTACCGGTGAGTAGAATAACTTGTTTCTGTTCTTTGGAAGTGGCCTCTTATAAACCGTGAATACTAAAAATAGTTTTCCTTTTATTTTTCAAGGTACCGTCTTTATGGACAATGGAAAAACGAAACCTACAATAGTCATCCACTTCTAGTGAAAGTTAAAGCTCAAACCATAGACCGAGCCAAATATATTATGAAGTAAGTTGTCTAATTCCATAAATTATCAACTGTGGTGCAGTGTATTGCATCTCACCAGCTGAAGAAAAAAAAAAAAAAATACCTTGACAAATACTTTCCTTTTCTAATGACAATCCTTGTTTGTAAAATATTTAATGTAGTGTGCTTAAAAACTGTAAAATAAGTAGTGAAATGGACTAATTTGTCACCAATAAGGGTATTTCATCTGCGAAATGACCCATTAAATGTTTTTAAAACTTTTTCCATGGATATGCTGCTGTTGATAAACTGCTTTGCTTATGGGAATGTCCTGAGTGCAACAAATTTTCTCTGTGTATGGAGGCTCTTTAATCCCAACAGACTGAAAAGTCTTGTCCCAGTTTCTTTTTCTGTAGTTTTCATAGCAGAGCAATAAGTTGAATTGAATGGTTTGTTTTCATCTTAAATTGTTTGAGCTTGCATGAAGATTTACCTTCAATGTGACATCTCAAGAATTTGGATTCTCTTTGTATAGCTTGGGCTAAAAACAAACTTTTTCTTTAATGGCAAGACAATAATTGCTACATGGGCAAGACAGAATAATTGTTACTGGCTAAGAGACTTCGGTCTTGCAGATGTGAAATCTAGATAGGATTATGATTCTCTTTTCTGACTTGGAGCATAGCTAGAGAAGACTATGGAAGTGTGTCCCTTCTTGTACAGTGAATTTCTATTGGGCAGGTGAGCCACACTGCTGACAGTTAAGATTGCTATGAAAAGCCAATAAAACTAAGGTAAAATTGTTTGTGTATGATCGTTTTGGCCAAACTCTTTAAAGGTGTTATGCAATTTACAGTATTGTTCCTTTTCCAGGTAGAGAATTGAGACAGGAAACTGAGATAATTTGAAAGTTTGAAGTACAATTTAAATAGAACAGTGTAGTTCTCAAAAACCTTGCTACATACCAAAATCTCTGCAGATTCAGTTACAATGGATTTCTTCATGTTGGAGCTGTTCATGGAAGCTGTGTACAGAATATAGACCATTTTGAAAATTTTGACGAAGTACTAGAGGTTGTGATGGTGTTATACTGTTGTTATCACTGAGGCAGAAATGGTGCTTAAACATCTGTGGGGTGTGAACTGGAGACAAGTGAAACTAAAACTGCTGAGGTGTTGCCTTTCTACTTTAATATTAATGTGTACAATTTACACTCATGTATCAACTTCAGATTTAGTGTTAAGCTTTTATCTTTATTAAGGAATGATGTGGAAGTAAAACAATAAAATTAGTGAGGGTGTGGGGGCTTTTTTGTTTTCAATAAACAGGGCGATGAATACAAAGTGACTGATCTGTGGCTAATTTAAATTTGCATAAGAAACTAACAGTGTTACGGGCTGTTTTTGTAAGCTGTATCTGTCCTGTTGACAACTTCAAAATGCAAGGTGCTCAAAATTGAAACTAGAATTCAGCCCATAGTAACATGGGGACAACAGGTTTGTTTTTTTCTTCTACACGTTCTAGGACTATAGGCTTCAGATTCCTAGAGGAATAATATTTCTATGCTTAGATTTCTTAAAAAGTGCATCTTCTGTTGAGGATTTAATCATTGCAACTAATAAAGCTCTTCATTGGATCTAGCCTGTTCTAATATTCTTTTAGCTTTTCCATTGCAATAAAAAATGTTCTCTTTTACAGGCGTCTAACTAAGGAAAATGTGAAACCCTCTGGAAGACAAATCGGAAAGCTCAGTCACAGCAATCCTACGATTTTATTTGATTATGTATGTAGTTACATGTGTTTAAAGACTCTTTTATCCTAACTCTAGATATTTGAGCATTAGAAAACACCTGTGGTCTTGATGAGAAGGCAGTTCTATTTTCAATTTTTTTACTTTTCTGATGCAAATTTTGAAGTGTGATATTTGCTGTACTATAGAAACAAAGACCGAGATATTAAATGTTGACAATAGCTCTTAAATAACTAAAACTGCACTGAAAATTTCATTGCTTCTGTATATGAGTGAAGTATTTAATTTGAGACAGCTGAGGTAGATCTGAGGTACACAGATGTGCTGATCAGGTTATTCAGGAATGATACACCAGATTATTTATCTACCAATTGTTATTTATAAGTTTAAGTATTATTTTTTGTATTTATTGTTAAGTATTTTTTCAGTATTAACTTGAAGTGTAACTATGTCTGTGTATTAAATCATGTAGCAAAGAACATACTAAAATTTGATTAATACAGTTTACTTGTATTATTTTGTGAAATAGTTTCTTTTTGGTAGTCTTAAAATAGCTGTAAGTTTCTGTTGCTGCTTTAGGGTCTAGGATTTTGAGAGGTCTTAGAAAAAACAAAATCAGTGAAATGTTTTTGCGATTTTTATTTTCTGATAGATTAAAAGTTAATATTGTCTAATTTTAAAGAAAATGCTAATATAGAATTCTTTTTTTAGAATTTAGAGATGCTTTGTCTCATATTTCTAAGTATTTTGAGTAGGTTTTGAAGATGAGTGTCGCTAAAAGGTTTTGGTTTATTATGTGAAAGAGAAGGTATGCTGTTTGTTCTCCAGCTTAATGTGTCTTTTTCTAACTTTCAGATTTTATCACAAATACAAAAATACGATAACTTAATAACCCCAGTTGTTGATTCACTGAAATACCTCACTTCACTGAATTACGATGTCTTGGCATGTATCCTTTTATGTAAATTAATACATCTGGTACTGATATAGTTGCAGTTGTAGATGCATTAAATCTCTTCTTTGTCAGTAAATACTGTTTGGTTGCTGCTTTTTGCTGGAAATTTTAGTGAAGTTTTGGAATACCTTTTTACACTTACAGGGTTACAGAATACTCTCTACTTGTTCTACACTACTTTCATACTATGAAAATTACACTTTATTTTGAAGTTGATTTACTGTTTTTGCACCCTTCTTGAAGGCATAGCAAACCTGTAAATAGTGGGTTAAAGATTTTAAGTTACCGTTTTCATGATTTTTTTTTTAACACCAGAGCTATATGTTAGTGGATCCCTTGTATCATGCTTTCTGTACTTGTATATCATATTCATACATTACAAATTGTGGAGCTGGAAAAAATGTCTGTATAGCTTTTGTTTTGACAAAAGGAAGAAAAATATTCTCTTTAACTCCACTAAAGACTGTATCATTGAAGCACTGGCAAATCCCGAGAAGGAGAGAATGAAGCATGATGACACTACTATTTCAAGCTGGCTTCAGAGTTAGTATTTTTATTTTATTACATTAACATTTAATACTTCACTGTCACTATGATCTGCCATGCTATTGATTGTTGTTATCAGTCTTTCACTTGGATCTGCCAGCTATTTTTTTGAACAGAAAGCTGGCAAGTTTAATCAATGGAAAAACATTTTTCTTTGTATTACAAAAAAATACACATTGCCGATGTTCTGTGTGTATTTGTTTAATACTTATATATATATATATAATGAGATTCATTCACAGCTTCTGCTTCTCTTTGCTTTAGGTCTGGCTAGCTTTTGTGGTGCTGTTTTCAGAAAATACCCAATTGAACTTGCTGGCCTACTTCAATACGTAGCCAACCAACTGAAAGCTGGGAAAAGGCAAGTCTTGCACAACTGATCTTCATAAACTCCATTTTCACAATGTCTTTTTTGGATGTTTCTTCTGCTGATATATAGCACTCAATTAGTAGTTACTCTAGTAGTGGTAACGCTCCATTTATATTACTAGAAATGTTAAGAAATTTAAATAGAAAAAAGAATAATATGTTTGCTGGATTTTTCCTGAACTTTTATAGCTGTGCTGTGTTACTATTTGAAGCACTAGTCTTTCATCTGTAACTTATTTTAATAGAGTTTTCTTGCCTAACCAGGCAAAAAAAGCCCTCCTGGTCTGCAATACTGTTGTAGAAATTATTGTCCATTATTTAAAAAAAAAAGAGGGGAAAACCAAAACCATCTATGATACAGAAGGATGTGATTGTTCAAACTTCAGATTTTTCTTTCCTGTAATGTCTTATCTGTAGGGATCTTTTAAGATTTTTATAGTGTTTTAAATACTTTGATTTATGTAATGACTGTTGAATTGCTTCTTGGTACATCAGTATTAATCACTCAAATTTTTTTTAAGGTTTGCAATTTGAGTCTTTTATGTTCTTCTGTCCTTCTGCCATCATCACTTAGTATTACTGCTTCCTTATTTAATTAATTTTAATGGATTATTTCTCATTGCATAGGTGAATATTGACTTATATTCTATTATGAATCCCCATAGTCTTACTGAAAGACAGCAGGAGATAACGCAGCATGTTATTTTAGGGTATTTATATCGAGAACTCTAGTTTTTTTCCCTTCCCTGCAAAGTAGATGCTCTGTCTCATGTGTTCCCCTGTCCCCAATTTGTTTTGTATTCTGATGGTGATACAATCACATTGAGCTACAGGAGGGTAAGTAGTATTTCTTGTCTTTACCAAGATTTATATATTAAGACTAAGTATTTAGAAGAAAACACAAACCCAGAATATTTAAAAAAAATATATTAGTACTTCTGATGTTAGAAATAAAATAGATTTACCACTGTGACCAGTTCCATAGGACTGCAGTATTCAAGTGTTTGGATTAGAGTATATGTTGGTATTGCAAAGTTCCTAAACAGAAGACACATTTTTGCTTGTTTCTCCAGCTATAAACAGTATAAATTATTTAAATGCACAACTTCGTTTTGGAGTGCATGGGTCAACACATTTTTTCTAAGTAGGTCACAAATTTGAGAAGATAAAAAATATTGCTTATTTGAATGATTCTAATATACCTTAACTGTACTTCTGTTGAGGATTAGTCATCGCCCTTAGAATTCATAGCATGGAATGAAGCCTAGTTGCTGGAGGGCATAATTACTGGAGTATTTTGTACTTTCTTGTGTTTTAAATATCAATGTTTTCTGTGTTCCACGTCAGCTCTGTTGACTAATTGTGCCAGTAAATTTCAAAACCCATGTACTGTTGTAGAAATTCGAAAAAGAAAAAAAATCTGTGAATTCCATGTTCACAGTAGGTGAAATGATATAGATACAGTATGAAGCATGTAAAACAACAGGAGAGAACAATACATTTTTGAGTAATTTGTTGATACTTAAAGCTAATAGGACTACACTCAATATTTTCAAAAACAATGAAATCTGTTTTTCGTAAGGGACTGTAAAATCCAGCTCTTGAATGCTTGTGCTGCTTTGAAATAACAACTTTGAACCTGTGATAGAGAAATCTTTGTGTGCTCATCATACTCTTTTTCCCTGCAAAAAACAATTTAAGATGTCATTTGGTTTAACATGCATCATATTGTTGCTTTCTACTGTGTATTGAATGTCACAGCTTCCATTTCTTAAGCAAATTTTCTTGTTTTTACTCCACTTTTCTGTGCAGCTTTGATTTGCTTATTTTAAAAGAGGTAGTACAAAAAATGGCAGGGATAGAAATTACAGAAGAAATGACGATGGAGCAATTGGAAGCCATGACTGGTGGAGAACAACTAAAAGCTGAGGTGTGTTCATATTAGATTTAATTAATAATAGCTGTTGCTTGTTAATGGTGCTCCTGAAGACTCTTGATTCATGACCTCTGGCAGCATAGCTGAGAAAGGTGTTAATGCTTTTGTCTGAGACCTTCCTACTCCATTGAGCTTACAGACCTTGCAGACAGGCAGCCAAGATAAAGTATACACAAGCCTTAGTTGCTGTGCTTCACAGCATCCCTCTGTTAATGAAAGCAGCCTTCATTATCTGCTGTTACAAGACAGACTGCAAATTACAGCAGCCAGTGAGCTTGTATGTTGTGCAGTCCTGCTGTTTTAGCCCAGTTATGAGTGTGGCAACTCCCTGTTGAGTGGAGTAATATCTTAAGCCATCTTAATGGTTCAAACTGTTGCAGCCTCGGCTGCAAAGACCTAGTTGAGTCTGACCTAGACTGAACTCCCTAGGCAGATGAATATCTAGAATAAGAAATAAATTCTGAAGTTTCTGAATTGAATAATAGCTGTATTGAATCATAGAAGAGACTTAGACCTAGGTCTGCAACGGTCTGCTCAAAGATGCTGTGTCATGATGCCCATGATGAGAAGTGGCATTTACTGTGTAGAAAACTAACAGCATGCAAGACAAGTTTGTTTCTGATTCTAATATTATATGCATAGCAACACAGGATCCAGAGAGAAATTTTTATTGACACACAAGAAACTGTATTGATGTTAATTCACCAGTATTTCCATGATCAGAAGCACGTATGGTTTAAATTTGTAATTTGCTGTTTCCAAATTTAGGCAACTTTTTTTCCTGTACTGTGCAGGGTGGATACTTTGGCCAAATCAGGAATACAAAAAAATCCTCTCAGAGATTGAAAGATGCATTATTGGACCATGACCTTGCCCTTCCACTGTGCCTGCTTATGGCTCAGCAGAGAAATGGTGTGATCTTTCAAGAGGGAGGGGAAAAACATCTGAAGCTGGTGGGAAAACTGTATGACCAGGTAAGATAAAAACATTAAGACTTTTCTTTGGTAACCTCTAGTGTGTCAGCGTTTGGTATCAGCACAACATATAAGAATTTTTAAAATTTACAGTGATATCATTATAACACACTGATGTCAACATAATTTATACTTAATCTTTCTGAGTGAAAGATTGAAGTGTCCTTTGTCATAGGAGGTAAGGACTTACATTTTAAAGTAGGTTATAGTGTTTTTCTGATCTTATTTTGTTAGAGGGATTCTTCTTTTTTTAAAGAATCAGCCCGATTCCTTTGCTGCCTTAGGCAGTGGGAATTAGTTTCATTCTGGTAGAACAGAATGCTCTTACAGATCTGCTGACTCTTGTAAGTCTTTCCTTTAGGTGCAGAAACAGTTGAATCAGCATTGAGTGATAGAAGTATGTAGCATGGAAAACTAAGCAGTTCTTCCCCCATGAGAAATTTCTTGGTGTAATATGTGGTGTTAACCCTTGAAAAAGAAAGAGCAACCAAAAAAGCAAACAGACTTTCAAGACCTCCCTAGGTTCATTTCTGAACAAAATAAAATTGTTCTCTCTTTGTGTCGTTTACATAGTGCCATGACACCCTGGTACAATTTGGTGGGTTTCTAGCATCCAATCTAAGCACAGAGGATTACATCAAGCGAGTGCCTTCAATTGATGTTCTCTGTAATGAATTTCACACACCTCATGATGCTGCGTTTTTCCTCTCGAGACCTATGTATGCTCACCATATTTCAGTAAGTAGAACGCTTTTTAATTTGTCTGCTGTTAGAGAGGCCATTCTACATTTTATTACTATATGTGTTAGGTTCCTATGAAAGTTTGTTTGCTAAATAAAAAATGCAGAAGCCTTATGAGGAATTATTTCTCTAAGAAGAGGTGAGTTGAAAGATAGTACCATCATTGAAGAATGATAAATCCACTAAAGGTTCAGTATGATATTCTTCAGTTCTTTATGTACGTAAATAAAATATCTTACATAAATCTTTCTTACATAGAAGAGCTTTTGTGAAATTAAGTGATTTCTGTGTACAGAGGTTACAAGTGTTTACCTTTGTGTTTCTATCCACAGTCCAAGTATGATGAACTAAAAAAAGCTGAAAAGGGAAATAAACAGCAGCACAAGGTTCACAAATACATTACATCGTGTGAGCTGGTAATGGCACCTGTTCATGATGCTGTGATCTCTCTGCACCTTCCCAAAGTCTGGGATGATATCAGTCCTCAGTTCTATGCTACGTTCTGGTCTTTGACAATGTATGACCTTGCTGTCCCACATAGTAGCTATGACAGAGAAGTCAATAAACTTAAAGTCCAGATGAAAGCCATAGATGACAATCAGGAAATGGTATGTTTATACGTTTTTATGCTTGTTTAATCTTGAAAGACTTTTTTTCATGAAACGTTGTATTAAGACTTTTTTAATGACTAATCCCATATATAAACAAAGAGCAACTATCTGTTTACTGATACTGTTTCAAACTAGTACTTTTCAAAATGCCATTATGAAGACATGATTATTCCACTTTGGGTAGTGCTGGATATTAGTTTTTGTAGCAAATACAGAATTAAAAGTTATATAAATAAATGTTTTTGTATGCATATGTCATTGCTAAGGAAGAGTGTGCTATTTGTTTGTGATACCATTATTGATTGTTTGCCAGCAGGGACAGAACTTTTCCTGGAACTGCAAGTTATGCATGCACATTATAATTTGTGTTCTAAATTTTACTTCCTTCCATGGAGTAAGATAGACTGCATGGAGGTGTGTGGGCTTTTTTAAGATAAAAATCTCTGAAAAATCAACTACTGATTTGCAGTAAATGACAGGATATTGAAGTACCATATTGAGTTAAATCATTTAACTGCTGTTTCACCTATTTTATGTAAATAGATTTTTATGTTAAGCTAACCAAAGTTAAAACTTAATTCTGAGTAAGTTGGTCCATTCAGAGAGCTTTATTGTCACCTCACTCACCGTTCTGATTTCTCAGTCATCTAATTTGACCCTTGCATATGATTTCCATTTAAAAAACACCAGTGGCTCCACTGAGTAAAAATTACTGGAAAAATCAGTCTTCTGGAAAACAATCATTGACACCTGTGTATGTAGTTTAGGTGATCACTTTTTGTCATTAGCTATCCAGTATTCATAAATAAAATCAGGTGATTATTAGAGCAGAACATTACTTAGTGAGACAGAAAGCTTTTCACATTTTTTAGCAGTACCAGGAATGTCATTGTTCTGTCTACAGCAAATGTTAGTATAATATTAAATGAGTTTATTGATGTTTTATAGCCTCCAAATAAAAAGAAAAAGGAAAAAGAACGTTGCACAGCTCTTCAAGACAAGCTCCTTGAAGAGGAGAAGAAGCAGTTGGAGCATGTGCAAAGGGTTCTACAGAGACTGAAACTGGAGAAGGATAACTGGCTTCTGGCAAGTAAGTGTGTGTGGGGGGGATATATGACACATTCTGGATATTTTTGTAGTCAGCACTGCCCTTAGAACTGAAATCTTAGCTTGCACTAGTACTCTAAATGTTGATTTTTTAAAAGTTGATCTCTCTTTATGTTGAGGTCTGCCAGCAAGATAAAGTTTTAGTTAGAATGTAGTATCTTTGTGTCTTTGCAAATGCTGAGTAGTTGCTTTTTAGGGAGATGTTTTATTTATTTCTTGCAATGTCAAGATGTTTTTTAATTTTGTGGTGACTTAGAAAATATGAGCTTGACTCACTAAGTGTGATGGTATAGCTACAGGGTGGTTTGCAGGTCAGTTTCTGCAGGTAGAATTCTACAAACTTAGTTGTATTGCAGGGAATAGGAATGTAAACTCCCAATGATTTATTTGAGTTAACTAACTTTGAGTGCTATGTTTAAGAACAATGTGTCAGTATTTGGCCAACAATATCTACCCTATTCCGATGACAAGATAAATATTGTCAGTCTAACAGCAACATCAGATAAAACACCACCTGAATGTTTCATAGGGAGGCAGAACAAACTTCTTTCTCTGGGAGCGCTTTGGTAATGTTTCTTACGGATGAGGAAATTAGTAGTATGGTTAACCCAAAATGTTTTCTAGTCAGTTTTGTTCTCTGGAGGAACTTTTTATTTTTAAGCGGAAACAGTTGTCTGTCTGTCCCAAGGAGCCTAACATCATCCAGTGGAAAAGCGTTTTATTGTCTAACCCATGCCAGATACACCCAAGTGATTTGATAAAGAACCATTGACGGTTAAATCAAGAGAGGTTCTTCTCTATAAATATTTGATTAGTTCTCTGTACCACTACATTAGCTACATAAAATGGCTAGTTGAAAAATTGCTACCTGACTGTGGCTTGGTCTAGAGTTGACTGCTACATTTGTTGATTTAAGGAAGTACCCAAAAGCATGTGGAAAATTGCACATGTAGATATGATGTGTGTGTATATATAAACAGGTACTCTTAATGCTAATGACTTTTGGGAGGGTGAATGTATACCTTATTGTTGGCTCTTGAGTGCTCAAGCTTCAGCTGCAAGTTGTTGTTTTCTGGGATTAAGTGTGAGGATAGATACCTATTTTCAGTAGTTTCCACATTGAAATAAATTATCTGTAATTGTGCTATATGAGGAAATTGAACAATACATATGCTGTAGTATTATCATTTTTCTTATTGACATTTGAAATTGTTTTTGTTCCAAGACTGACTCATGTAGACACTTCTGATAGAGTGGTTACATCACTAACAGATTAATTTTGGCAGAATAACTGGACTTTGGTAGTTCTAACAATTAAACTAGCTATTCTGCTGTGGCTGCTTGCTTACCTTGCCCTTGGATTAAAACTTACAGCTCATAGAACAATCAATTGTGACTTGTGATTTTTATTGAAAAAGCATCAAAGGTACTAAAATTTAATAAAATCAACTTTTTTTTTAGTTTAGTAAAAGCTGATGGTTCTTTTTGAACAAGCTTTATTCCATGAGCACCACAGAATTGAAGCAAGTAATTTCTGGTTGTTACGACTTTGGTGCTCTGCAGCCTGTGCAGAATTCCAGCATAGTGACATCAGTTGCCCTTAAAAAGATCATGACTATTCTTCCTCTGAAGGCATTCTTTTGCAGTGTTCAGTCTTCCATATGTTTATTTTCAGAAGATCTGCTGTAACAGCCTTTCTACCCTTTCACATGTTCATCAAACAGTTAGAACTTATTTTTCTTTTCTGAGTAGTGTCGAATATGTAGATATTTGTAGAATACAACTTGGAGAATATGGATGTGCAATACTGAATTTATTGGGAAGAGTAGTTGTGCTAACCCATTAATCTACTGTTTTGTTCCTTTTTCTCTCAATTTCTTTACTTTCGAAGAGTCTACCAAAAATGAGACTATCACAAAATTTTTGCAGTTATGTATATTTCCTCGCTGCATTTTTTCGGCAATCGATGCAGTTTATTGTGCTCACTTTGTAGAACTGGTGCATCAGCAGAAAACACCCAACTTCTCCACTCTTCTCTGCTATGACAGAGTAAGTAGCTAGAGCTTTGTGTGTGTGTGTATATATATTTAATTTTTGTTGTAAGTATGAAAGACTAGAGTCCCACCTGCCTCCCAAAAGAGATCTCAACAAAATATTTACTTATATTTAATTCCAAAATCTGTGATAATCAGAAGTTTATCTTTATGCTTCCTATTCTACAAACAAAGCTTCACTAGTGCTTCAGAAGATTATTTTCAATAAATTTTGTTTCTGGTTTATCCTAACGGATCTAGACTTCCAGAGCGAAGTCATTAGTCGAACAGGTTGCATACATTTTGCAGCCTTGCAGTGATCTGTGTTTCTACGGCCTCGTCGAACCTTCCTGTTTCAGCTCTGTGGCCATACTGTTGCAACTTCTGTTAAGCTTGCCCCAGCAAGTAGCATCCGTAAGACCCTTCTGACCTGACCCTGGTGACAGATATGGGAGTAATTTGTATCACTGCTGAGACATGGGAATAGGATGCCATAGGGAACACTTCTGATAGCTGCAGTAGCCTGACTCTCTGGGTCAAGCAGGGTGCTCGGAGAAGGTATTTGTTCAGACATTTTTCACAGTTCATGTAGCCATTCTTTTTGTCTTTTGGAGAAAAAAGGTGGTGAATGTAAATGGGGTAATTTTGCAGGATGCATTCAGCTCTAACGGTACCAGCTGACTCTACTATTTGCGGATATCAGAACCTTTCTGGCACTTTCTGCTGTTAAGAAGCCAGATAATTAAGCTAGTGCATCATCTGTGTGGTTACAACACATTGGACTATGAGCTTTGATTAAGAGGATATCTATGGGTCTGTATAATAAGACTGGTGAAGATAATATTTTTGTGAGTTTTCAATTAAAATTTCTGTTTTCCTTTGAGATGAGACTTGAAGTTGGGATCAGCTCTGGGATCAGCTCTGATTTCATGGGTCCAAAAGAGCATTCTTATTCAAATATTCTGCTTGTGTTCTCTGTTTATTTTCGCTTGTTCAACTCAATTAACAGTTTGAAACCAACACAGTTACATGTCAGTGAAGACGCACTTTACACTTGGAAAACTGTGTATCAGTAGCAGATGTATGCAGAGCTTAAACTCTGGGCTAAGTATAAAGGTCTAATAATTAGTTAAAATCTTGGAAAAAAATGAGAGTACTTGATAAGCTTCTGTAGGCAAACGTACCTTTAATTTCTCTGAGTAGAACATGATTTGGTTCAATCAAATAGCCATGGTTTCCAGGTATTTCTGTAATATTTTTGTAATTTGACCTCCTTTATATTTAGGAAACAATTTAACAGTGGATTAAATGAGAGGAATTTGAAATTCTTGATGGTTCTTACTCCTTTTGTAATTCAGTAAAGTCAAAGTGACTTTTCATTGCTACTATTTGCAGGTTTTCTCTGATATTATATATACAGTAGCAAGTTGCACTGAAAATGAAGCTAGTAGATATGGCAGGTTTTTATGCTGTATGCTGGAGACTGTGACTAGATGGCACAGTGACAGAGTCATATATGAAAAGGTATGTAAAGTTACTAAAACACTTCCACTTGTGAAAAGTTATATAACGACCACTTGTATAATTTGGCCCAATAAAAATGGATTTAGTGAAGTCATTAACTTGCTTTAAAAACATTGTATTTGAACAAAACAAAAATGTATTCTGATGGCCTCATGTAAGAACAGTTTCTGTAATTAATGTCACTAAGTTATTTTTGTATAGTGTCAAAAGTAAAGTAAAGTTCCAACTTTCTTGTAGCCTGTCTTGAAGATAACAATTTAGGTAGCATATGGGAACCCTCATAATACTTCTTACAAAAGCTAGTTAAATTGCAAATAACTCTTTCCCTTGCCTACAAGTAAGGCTTCAACATAAATAAGCTTTTTTAAAAAAAAGTGTGCAAGTCTTGTAAAGTTTGTTCATGTCTTTACCAGAATCAATAATCAAGTGCTCCAGTTATATTAACTTTTGCAGAATTCCCGTTTTTATGCTTACTGGAAAAAATACATATTTTTAATTTTTATTTTGTCTTTTGTGCACATGCAGGAATGTGGCAACTATCCAGGCTTCCTAACTATATTACGGGCAACTGGATTTGATGGTGGAAATAAAGCTGATCAATTGGATTATGAGAATTTTAGACATGTGGTACACAAATGGCACTATAAATTAACTAAGGTAAATAAGGATACTGAAAATCTCATGGTTTTTGGAAGTTTTAATGAAAAATATTGATTAGATTTAATTTGTCTTCTAGGCTTCTGTACACTGCCTTGAAACAGGTGAATATACGCATATCAGAAACATCCTGATTGTGCTGACCAAAATCCTCCCATGGTATCCAAAAGTGTTGAACCTGGGCCAAGCCTTGGAAAGAAGAGTACATAAGATATGTCAGGAAGAGAAAGAGAAGAGACCCGATCTATATGCATTGGCTATGGGGTAACAACACCTTACTTTAAGAAAGTGGTTAAAAGTGGATCATGAAAGGCTTCTAAAGACTTGGAACTGTTACAGTCCTAACACATTTGATTTTTACCTTATCACAGAAGATTTCGCTATCCTGCATCTCAGGGCTGGCAGTGTGAATGAAAACTTTCATTTCGTGCTGGATGATCACTAATTTCCTTTACAAGACTCTAGTAAAACACATTTAATAGTAAAGATTTCCACTCGCAAGAGCATAGTTTAATTGTAGAGAAATAATATAGCAGCAAGTAGATATAAGGGAGAGTAAAATGAAGAAAGCCAAGGGCTATTGTTGCAAAACTGCATAGATTTGGGAAGTTTATACAATTTGAAAGTGTTAAACTAAAATGCTTAATGATGGTTTTCATCTTTCTGTGATGAATGCAGAATCATCCATGGATGCTTGAGGGACAGTTCAGGTTGCCCTTCCAGTGTTGTCAGTAGGCCATTTTTTGTGTGTTTGACAGCTGTGTGTGTGCATGTGTGGTGGTGGTAGCGGCAAAGAGGGCTTGGAGGTAGGGCTTCTGTTGTGTGAGGGTTTTTCGTTCCTTTTTTTATTTTTATTTTTTCGAGCTGATCGATAAAGGGGGAAGAAACTGCATATCAGTTGGGAAAAACTGTGAAAAATAACAGACGAACTGTTAGATTAAATCCTCATTTAAAATTCAACCCATATTTTGCTTTATGTTTGTGCATATTTAACAATCTGTGCGACTTGCAGCTATTCTGGGCAGTTGAAAAGTAGGAAGCCTTTCATGATACCTGAAAATGAATTCCACCACAAAGACCCACCTGCCAGGAATGCTGTAGCTGCAACAGTACAAAATGGGCCAGGTGGTGCTGGGATGCCTACATCTCTCACAATAAACACAGCTAAACTGGAGGAAAGCCCTGCTGAAGAGACTGGTAAACAAACCTGATTTTTAGTAGAATTCTTTTGATGTTTGCAAGCCTGTTCTCTCAAAACTTGGCTTTTTAAAATGAAAAAAAAAATGTGATGCTAAATAGGGTCAATGTGTGTTCTTTGGTTGGTTGGAGGTTGGTTTTGCAGGGGAGTTTTGCATTTAATTACCTATTTTGGCTATTAGCTACATGGTTTGTGCATGAATATGCTTAGACACTTGTTTTATTCCATTACACGTATATTGTTGAGATGAAATTTTTCTCTTCAAACAGAAAAACTAAAGGAGAAGTCTCAGGGTGCTGTGAAAGTTATTAATAAAGCTGTCAACACTACACCGAAGGTGACAACAAGCAATGGAAACAGTGCTTCTAATAGGTGAGAAATCCACTCCTTGATATTATGTTGTCTTTAAACTCACAAACCTTTTCTTTCACTTACCATTTAACTTGTTTCCATTTCTTCAAAGCTTAATAAATAAGATGATTTCTGCCAAAATACGTAGCTGTCCTGAGCTGACACAATTGTTAAATGCATTCCATTTTAGTTTAGTGAGGATAAACAAAGTAGTACACTTGCGTGATGATTTTCTAATAGCGATAAAACAATGTCTGACTGCTTCGGGGGGTTCTATCAAATCATCAGGAGTAAAACTTGATGACAAAACAAAAGCTGTTTTTTTGTGTGTACCAATTGGTCTTTTTATTTTTGATGCAGCAAAATTATTAAGGAGAAAGATGATAAAGAAAAAAGTGGGAAGGAAAAAGATAAAGAAAAAAAAGAAAAGATTCCAGCTGCCACTCCAGAGATGAAGGCACTTGGGAAGGATGGGAAAGACAAACCTAAGGAAGAACGGGTGAACAAAGATGATAAAGCAAGAGAGATCAAGGAGAAAACACCAAAATCTGACAAGGAGAAGGAAAAAGCCAAGAAAGAAGAAAAAGCTTCAAAGGAAGAAAAATCCAAGACAGTTGTTACCACCGTCGAGTCAAAGTCAGCTGCAGAAAAGGAGAGAGAAAAGGAGCCATCCAGAGAAAAAGATGTAGCGAAGGATATGAAATCCAAGGAAATTACTAAAGGAGGAGAAAAGATTCCAGTAGCTGGGTCCTTGAAGTCTCCTGTTCCCCGATCAGAAACATCAGAATCTGAGAGGGGTAAGTCTGTTGGTGTAACTTCTCTCGTTTTCTAGAACAGTAAGGACATGTCTTTGGAAAATCACTGAAAGCGAACACCTCACACCCACCATGGTGAGAGAAAGTGCTAGCTATTATGTAGCCATGCTAGCAATGACTTGTAGACATCTTTAGTGCCTGAAGTAGCTATTCAGGATATCTCCAGAATGATAACTGCGTGAATGTGTGAAGCTTGCCTTCAGTGATTGCTGATTTTCATTAAGCCTATCAGTTTATAAATGTTTTGTACTGACATTCACAATATTTTTGGTATAATTCTAAATGTTTTTTTATTAAAACGTATCTTATAACTATGACCTTAGAAGTTTTGCATATATCCTGAAGAGTGTGCTCAGGGTTTAATCTTAACTTTTGAACTGAAAAAAAGGGATGTAGAAGGTTTCCTTCCTTAAGAAGGCCTCAGTAAGCCTTATTGGTTCTTTCATATATTAAGGATAAATAAGATAAATGTTGGTATTTTAAGTTCCTCATAAGCGGAGGCTGATGTTGAGTTTTATAATTGTATTGCTTTAGGCAAACCAAGTAAAGGAGGACTGGAATGCCTTCTATTTTGTTCAACTCTTCAGATACAAATTTACGTAAAATTGAAAGCTTGAAATACACATAATTTTGTGGCAGTTTCTTCACATTTAATTTTTCCTGCAAGCTTGCATAACGAGGTCAAGGCATGCTGGTATCTCTAGGTAGCTTAAGAAAAAATTCTATGTAGTTGAAAAGCTTGAATTCTAACTTAGATTTTGGTACTTCAGAGAGTCATATTATTAGTCGTCTCCTGTTAAATGTGTTTTAATAATGTTATTCTCTTCTTTTCTCAGAACAAAAACGCCGCAAAGTTGATACCCATTCTTCTCCATCACATTCCTCAACAGTAAAGGTTAGTATAGCCTGAGGAAGGCAGCGCCCATGTTAGGCTCACAAGTTTGGGATGCCAATGTCCGACTTCCTTCAAGTTTTGTGCCAAGTATACACTGGAGCCACTGGAGGTTTTATATTGCATTAGAAAATGCATTCCTTTTCTTTATTGGCGGACTGTCTTTTTTTCTATTAAAAAATATATCTTTTTAATTAACCAAAGTAAAGCTTCAAGGACCTAGCACAAATTTTGTAAATAGTGTTTGGAAATGGCAAGAGAATTTTTACACAGAAGTGCCTCATTGTTTTAAGCAGTCAGTTTTTTTGGAGTGCAATGGTAGCTACAAGCAAATGAGTCTTTGCAGCAGAATGGAGCATATTTTTCTGCACTTCTATTGAAGAATCTATAGCACTGAAGATTCCTGGATGATACGGGATGTACGATACCTCTGAATTCATCAGGCTTCTTGATGAGCATCTTACCGATATGTGCCTTCTAAGGAGGAGTCTTGAAAGGAGTTCCATTTTAAAGTCTCCTTGGTGATCAGTTCTCCTGTAGTTGTGTATAATCAGTGAGCATGCAGCTTCTGTTGTACCTTCCCTTCGAGGTTTGTTTATTTCCAATGGGTTCCCACCATGTTGAGCCCTGCGGTACGATAAAACCAGATGTGGCAACCAAGCCTACTACCCAGCAAAGAGAAACCCCAAGCATTCAAGCGCAGCACAATACCTTGGGCGTAGCCTACTTGAAGACTCAGGGTAGCCATTCCTTGCTCCATATTTGTTTTATTTCTAAACCATCTATGTTCATGGGATCTTTGAATTTGCAGTACGTTGAACATTTAAAACTGTAAGTTACTAATACTTCATCATGAGCACTCTGATGGATTATGTGGGCTTTTAAATTTCACCATCTTACCAACTTTAGAACAAGCTTTTCTTTTTTCTTTTTTTCCCCGAAGAGTACGTCTTTTTCAATGTAAGATTTACTTAAAAGATTTAGGCTAATTTTGGAGATCTCAAGTTGCGTTTATTAATTTTAGGAAGCAGGTGACAGTGATAACTACTCAAAATGTAACTAAGAATTTTTTCTTGCCTATTTTTATAAACGGGCAAGAAAAGTTGTTCTAGAGTAACTTCTGTCACATTTAACTGAATGTGGAGAAGATGCAGGTTTAAAAACCTTTTAAGCCTATTTCAACTGTGGTTCAGCAGTATTTAGAATTAAGATTATTTTTCTTAATATTTTGTCTTGGTGGGAGAGTGGTTGTTTTTCAGTGTTTTATGAAGAATTAGGTATAAATACATTTTGTAGTTTACATAAGAATTGGGTCTAGAGAATAGATGTCTTTTTTCTTCTTCCTTTTTAAGAAAATATTTTAGTTCCTAGATTCACTCGGTGTGAAGTATTAACATGAGATTTATTCCAGAAGGAGTAGCTGTTTTTTGTTTCGAGGGTACGACCATGCTTCCCAAAGTTCCTCTGGTTTCTGAAAACTATTCCAGCTTACGTGTCATCTCCATTCATTTTCTACAGGACAACCTCAACGAACTCAAGGACTCTTCAGCAAAGGTTTGAATCTTTTAGACACCACCAAAGTTTACTTTTTGTTGCAGAGGAAACAACCTTGATCTTGGGGCAAACCACATCAGAAAATTCAAATTTCACTCCTGTAAATACTAGTATAGTAGAGGAGGGAATTTTTTCCAGTTTACTATGTAGAACTTCTGTACAGGAGAGAAGGAGAGTTGTTGAGTGAAAGCAACATTAAGAAAAGCCCCTGAATTTAACATTCTCTCAATATTTCTAAGAGATTTTATTTCATAGCTGATAACTTCTCCTTTAGTCTGTAGAAAGGAATGAAAAAGAAGCACAACTGTCTTTTGGCTTCACTTACTTCCAAACGAGTAAGCAAGATTACACATCTGAATAGTCAGTTAAAACTGCAAAACAAAAATGTTGGCTATTTGGATATTCTGAACAGAACAAACATCTTTTCTGGTCCTCACTGATACTTGCACATTTATAGAAACCTCCCTATGATTAAGCCTTTTATTTGTCCCAAGAGGCAATAGAATAGTTAGAATAGTATTTCTTTTTTATCGGTATTAAAAAAATCAGTTATTTTAAAACAAAAAATATTTGAGAATTATCTGTGGAATAACTACTCTTTTCCCCTTGCTACTATTATGTTTTATGTTTATGTTTTAATGTTTTAATACAGTTATGTTTTAATGTTTTTATTTCTAAGCATCATAGGCAACCTCTTAAATGATCATCGTATCTGTTTGCTTCCTGTAAACACACTTCAGATTCGAAAGCTTATGGGAACGCATACTAAAAATGCTTTCAAGATTTAAATGACGTTTTAGAGTATTAAATTTTTAGGCAGATTCTGCAACTATTTTGTTGCTTTTATTTTAAAACTCAACCACTTACACAGTGACAGTAACAAATACTGTGAACTTGCTAATATATTAAGATAGCTTTCTGCTACTTCTTTTGAACATGTATAATACACATTTAATTTTATCTGGCTAATGGATGGAAATGGATCAAGTCTTCTCCCATAGTTCCTGTTAAGATTTTAGCTTATGGAGTCAGTATCATTATGTAAATAGCACAAATGCTTATCACTTGAAAAATGTTGAACACTTGAACTTTCTGGATAACATGTAGGTTTATCTAGAATTACGTGTATTTACTTAATATATGTGATTCTAGATAACTTTAAATTTAAAAATGTGATGGATTTACCAGTTCTATTCTGTATTATACACTGCACTAATGTTTTAGTTTTAGCTCCCTTTTGTGAAACAAAGCGTTCAGAGCACTTTGTATGTTTTAATTCAAAATAGCTCTGATTTTTATAACCAATACTTGCTAGCTTTTTAAAATTGAATCTTTCCAGTGCCATCTGTACCTGTTTATACGGGGAGTCCACATAGGAGGCATCCTTTGATTCTTAGACTTAAAATTGATGAAATGATAGTGTCTATAGATTAAATATATCATTGTATATTTAAGATTTTAAAATTAGAAAAAATCTAACATTTGTATTGAACTCACACTTCTTGACTATGTTCCTGGTATGTGGTGTAAGACAAGTGTTCTTTACTGCCATGTACGTGTCTGGGGGAAAGGATGTGATATTTAGAAGCCTGTAAGATTTCTGAGTTCAGCTTCCACTGAGAGTTAGTAGAAGTCAAGTGCTTTTATGTACTTACAGACTTTCTTTATTCCTATCTTTGCCTGACTTTTTGGGGGGCAGACCATTAAAATGTTGTCTTACATTGCAGGTTATAAAATAAATGCTGCCAGTCTTGAGTTAGATTTGTGTTATTCTTGTTTTGGCCTTCGCCCAAGTTATACAACATATGGCAGCGCCCCAGATTTGATGTGGTTTCAGCTAACAGCATTTCTAGAAGCAAGCTAATAAAGCTTGACAAGCCAAATCTATGTTTTTCTTGTAAGGAGAGGTGGAGGGAGTAAATTTTTTCCAAAACTCTGCATTGGAACAGTAGAAGAGCAGTGGAATCTGACCTGAACAGCCATGTGAATGTAAGAAGCAGAATAGGAGGAAAGAGGAGTGTTTACTTACTCACATGGAAAGGATCTGTGGTAGACAGCTAAATGGGGCTGCTTAGAAAAAATGTATTTGCCAAGTCATGTTAAAAGGTGACAGCAGACAAGGGAGCAAGGATAAATTTGTGGAATAAACATGCTGGGGAGGTGACAGAAAAAAAAAAGAGTGAGGGGAAAGAACGGAGATAAAGGGATACTGAAGGCTCATTTACTGGCATAGGAAGGTGATAACATTCCAGTAAGTGATAAAAGGAAAAGGGATGTAACATTGTTGGTGTGCTTTTTACCAAAACTTAGGGTTACTGGTCTGAAGTTACTCATTTGTCAGAACTGTAGAAGGACAGGATTAACTTAAAAGAATAAAATTATTTGAAAGTGTTTGTTTTGGTTAGTTCTAACGGATTCTAGATTGTTCTAAACTAATCTTGTGCATGCTTCTCTTTCTGGTGTACTTTTAAAATAAGAAAAAAATATAGAACATTTTAACACACTTTTTCAAATAAAATTAATAACTTATGGAATGGGGGAAATACTAAAGTATATCAACTTAAATGAGTGTGTTGATGTAACTTAAATTAGGAAAATACCAAAAAGTTATTTTTCAGCTAAAATATGCTTTTATGTGTTATTTTATTAAAAGTGTTTCTTAGATATGACTAAAAATACAATTGTACTTAAAAACACGAATTGGTTACTGTAATGCATTGATATTTATATAATGTGTGCTACCTTATGTATATACACAGTAGCACTTAAATTTTGCCAAGTGTTCTACTGATGCTACTGTGCTTCTTTTTAAAGATGCTACTCTGATTTTTACTCTTCTCCCTGTCCCCCCTCTTGCCTCACTAAGTTAATGTTACTATTAACGTTACTAGTTTCACAAAGCTGAATATTTGTATATTTTACAGTTCATTAAAATTGGTTAGAAGAGAGTGCAGTAACAATCTAGAACACATTAGAGCTAACACACAGAATTTTGTGTTTAGCTGCTTTTATCATTGGAAGTTTAAGGTGGAGTTTTGTATTACTTTAGCTGAAAAACCCATTATTCAAAGTTGTTGTAAATACTTTGCGGTTTAAGTTTATTCTTGAAAAATTAATTAGAACCTGTCTAAGAAACTGACTCCATTCATTCCAGGCAGAATTGCAAGTGCTAAGTCAGTCCACGAGTCTGCATATCCTGTATCAGTAGTTCTGCTGATTTGTTTTGATGTATCAAACAATACTGGTAAACAACTTTGTGTCTATTTAATAGGTGTTCCAGTTAAGTGAAAGGTTTCTTGAATTTTCAGTGCTGAGGAAACAAAGCTGTAAATTAAATTATATATGACTAGTTTGAAAGTGTCTTCAGTCACTTTTCTAATCAAAGTATTAAGTTTTGCTCTTTGAGCTAGATCTGTTATGTTAGAGTAAGACTTCTTATTCCTATGCATCTAGGAATATATATTAATATTTGGTGATATTGCCTTAATTTAACAGCACTACATTAACCACACTACTCCAACACTGTCCAAGAGTAAAGAGAGAGAAGTGGACAAGAAAGATTTGGACAAATCAAGGGAAAGATCCAGAGAGAGAGAGAAGAAAGAGGAAAAGGACAGGAAAGACCGAAAAAGGGTTGGTGAAACTTCTGTGAACTAGTATAGAAAAAGTTGGTATATACTTGGAAAGCTTATTTGGAGTTCTTGCAGTAATAATTGGTGGCATAGCCTGTGCAAGTAGAAGTGATCCATATTAGGGTTGTTTTCTTTTGTTCCATTACATTTTCAAAGATTGGTTTAGAGTAATGCATTCAAAACTTTTTCCCTTCGAAACCGATCTCAAGGTAGCTTAAACAAGCTGGAATAACTCCATTACATTTTAACTATTCAAAAAACAGTACTTCAAAATAACACTATTAGCAGGTACCTACTTTAGGAGTATGAATTAATCTACTAATATCTGTGTATTTGGTGCCAGGATCATTCAAACAGTGACCGAGAGGTACCACAGGATTCAGCTAAACGACGCAAAGAGGAAAACGGGACAAGTACGTATTCTGTTTTGTGTTTGTATGTGTATTAAGCTTTTATTTGTTGTGAATTAAAACTTTTTGTTGTGTTTTTAGCTGGTTCTTCAAAACATAGCAAAAGTGAAAGTCCTTCTGATTCTCCTCGCTCAAATGAAAAAGAGAAGGAGAAGAGCAAATCAAAATCTTCAGGAAAGGAAAAAGGTGATTCAATCAAAGCAGAAAAGATGGAAAAGAGCTCCTCTGGTAGCAAAAAGGTAAAATAAGCCACTATCATTTAGTTTATTCAGTGGTTGTTGTTGTTTACTTGTTTGATTTGGGATTTTTTTGTTCTTCATTTTTTGTTTGTTTCGATGGAATAAGCTCGCTCTTTTTACTCCACTATAATGCAGTTTTATGGCCTAATAAAGTACAGTGTAAATATGTAGGAAAATGCTTGTGGAATTTCTGGTGCCTTTTGGCTCTAAATATTTCAGCAGTCACTCCTGATAGGATAAATTAGGATAAAGTAGTTCTTCTTGGCAGTAGCCAGGAAAATTCAGAAATTGCTAGAGTATCCAAAACCTAAAGTGCATTTGCAGACTGTTTTGGTGAGCAACTATGTAAAAGCAAGTCTCATTTAAATATAAACCAGTTTGCTTGTATTCGTGTTGTCAAGTGTGTGTGTTAAGGCTTTGTGAAACCAGGTAAGTATGTTGTCATCATACTTACATTAAATAAGTTCCCAGTTGTAACTCCTCAGTGATAGAGATTATTATTGAGCTGTAAGACAGTTAAGTAAATCTCAAAAATCACAGAAGCTGACTATAGTCATTCTGACTGGTGATTTTTTAACCTATGTGACTCATTTAATCCTTTTAGTCAGACTGTCTAGTGTATACTCTAAACTACTTCCATATGTTTTTTTGAAGGAATCAAGACATGATAAAGAAAAAACAGAAAAGAAAGAAAAACGAGAGAGTGCTGGAGGGAAAGAAGAAAAGAAACAATATCCTTTTACATGTCAATGTTACAGGAAGGCTACGGAAAAGTAGCTTCCTTTTTATTATATGCAGTGATAAATATATGTATATTTTTCCTTAATGCTGAATCTACTCATAAATCTTCAGACAAGCACAGATAATGAAGAATGTTCTAGTCAAGGTAAAAATTTTTATGGTTTACCTTGTTTGACTTGATAGCTCCTGAGGCTCCTATTGACTGGTAAAGGCTATACACACAAAACAGCCTGAGTGTGAAAGGGCTGAAACTACAGTTTTTAAAAATTCTGTCCTAGAGAAATAGCTAAATAGCTTTCCCTGTCATCAGTATAGAGATTGAATAGATGCTCAAACTCATTTGGCCCCCCAAAAATGGGGTCAGGTGGGATGAGGTGGTTGACAGTGTTGGGTGCAGTTGTATGTTTGGCACTTTTTCCAAGAACAGTTGCCATACAAAAACAAGGGTGAATCACTGTGATCCTGGTAGTCCTGCTAGTCTACTTGTTGGTTAAGAAGATCTTTGCCTAATGTGTTGGAAACTTAATTTTTTTATCCTCTTTCATTTTATCTGTATGGAGAGCAGTAACTATTAAACCAAATTGCTATATAGTATAGTAAGTCAGTTCTTCACCTCCACTTAATCTTTGTTATTTGATCAGATCTGAGGAGGAATAACATTTTCAGTTATTTGGGAAGTAAAGTGCCCCACTGAATTTAAAATTTGTTCACTTCTAATCTTTCTGCATAGACCAGTGGGTGACCAGTGTGCTTATGTTGGGTAAATCTGAAAATAATTACTATTCAAAACTATTGAATATGGCTTCTCTCTTTGTTTCCAATTTGTCCAATAATAATTCCTGTTTGTTCTCTATTTAGAAGAGATGAATTGTTTCTACTTCATTTCTCCTTGTGTTCTATTTGAATGCTCGAGAACCTACAAACAAAACTTCACACAAATTTTTAATTCACTTGAATATCTTTTGCTGTTGGAGCTATTTGCTTTCTCAGAGTAATATTGTTCTTATTAAAGAACAATGTATAAGGCAGATTAATGAGGCTGAAAACTTGTTTTTGTTTTCATGATGGTATTAGCTGGTCTAGAAGGCAGAGCTACCTCTTATGAAAGCTTTGTTGTGAATTCTATTTTAAAAAGTAAGCCGGGGAGATCTCTGAGAGAGGTGAAATACTGGAACAGGTTGCTCAGAGAGGTATGGGGTTGTCGGCTTGGAGAATATTCAAAACCTGAATGGTGAGGTCCCCTGCAGGAGAAGTATAGCTGTGCTTTGCTTGGGTCTTAAAAATAAAACACCACCACAACAAAACCTAAAATCAAAACAGTTTAGAGCAGAAGTTGTGCAAGGATGGCAAATGAGTTTTGCTTTAGACACGGAAATATAATGTTGCAGGAAAGCTGCTTTCTCTTCTCCAATATGCAGCTTTAGTAGGGGAAGAACCTTCCTGAAATCTTCTGATTGTCTAGAAGCATCTTCTGAACTTGGCTTCACAGTTGGATTGTTGCCTCAGAGGGATTGGATGGATAGATTATTTGGAAAAAGGATCTTGATCATTTGACATTCCTCTGTCACTGAAGCCAAAGGCAGATGTGTGGAGGGGTTTTGGGTAACAAAGTTTGCACTGATACCTTACACTCTTTGGAGGGGATCTCAGACGTAGTTATTTTCTTTAAATGTTTTTTGCTGTTGTGTTTATTAAAAAAAAAAAGGGGGGGAGGCGCTTCTTGGCAGATGAAGTTCATTACTGAGGAATTGTAGCTTCTTCAATAGAAAAGTAAAGTTTTATCTTGTCCAGCAGTTCAGTTTAAAGGGAGGATTGTAGTTAATTAAAAGCACAAGTGGTTTTTGTAACTATTCATGACTTAAACAAATGCTTAGGTGAATGCAATTGCACACTGAAATTCACATCAAGCATGCAGCGGGCTAGCCTGGGGCATCTGGCAGAAAATACTGACAATACCCTGTAATTTGTATAGTGAAATATGAAAAAACGCTCTTAGTAGCAACATGGTTATGGAATTTAATATCCTGCTCCTGTTTGTTAAATCTCTTATATTCTGCCTCATGTACAACTTCTTATTGACTGCATTTATTTTGTCTAATTTAGATACAGTAACATTTTGAGGAGGTTGTACTTCTAAAACAGTTTTCACCTTGACAGATGACTACTTGTTTCTTATTTGTGTCTTTAAATTTGTATTTACACTGTATTCAGTATTTGCAATGCAATACTTATATTAACATAGTTCTTCTTATGGAATAAACTGGAGTCAGGAAATAAATGACTGAAAATGGTTTCATTTTCTCCCTTGTTCTTTGAATTGTGAATGGAACAAAATGTGAGATGGGTATTCATTTAAACAGCATCTAACTTCAGTTGTGTGTGCCTTCTTTGCAGGTGAGATTAAAATGGAAAGATATCCAGCTGTGACCAGAAATGTATTTTCCAGAGTATAGATTGCACAGAAATTTGTGAATGAAGAGGACCCATCTGCATCTCCTTAAATTATTCAGTTCTCTGCTTTATTTCCCCATGCTGAAGATTTAATTGTTGGGTTGTACATTACTGTATTTTAACTTGTTGCTTAGTTTCTTACACATTTATTTTCAGTACCTGGCTGAAAGTGTTACCTATTCCATATTTTAGCACAATGTGCTGCAAACAGTTGCCATAGTGCAAATGAGGTTTCATGTGTACAGAGTTCCACTTTAGGTTGTCTAAAATACTGCCTGAGTTTAGTAATTCTTTTGACCTGAAATGCATTCTTTTAGATGTTTGAAAACCACAAATAAACAGTTATTGAACCTTTTTGAATTTACCTCATTTAAATTCAGTTTTTATTTATTACTTGGCCTGTTTTTAATATCGGTGACTAAAACAAATGAACCAAGTGGGAGCACTGTTTTCATGCAACGCTTAGGGATTATTTGTATATTGTGTACAACGTTGACTTCTTTAAAAGAAACAAAGAATGAACCCTATCCCCTCCATCTCAACCTAAACCTGTGCTCAATTGTCCCTTGCCACGCCTTTTGTTTGTCATGCTGTTTTTAGATTAATTGGAAGTGCTCTCTTCAAAACTGAAATAAATTAAATTTCAATTACAGCTACAGGAGCTTTTTATCGCTGAACTTTAGTCTGAAAAGTTTCACAATGACATTTTTAAAAAAAGAAAAAACAAAAAATTTTTTATCTGCTGAATTCTACCAGTGTAACCTTTTTTCTAAATAAACAATAGTTTTCTCAATGGGTCGTAAATCATTGTGTGTGTGTGGTCGCTTTATTGCTTTATGTACTCTTACGAAAATTTGATATTGGAGTTGGAATTGTGGGAGGGTATTTTCTGCCTTAGCTTGCAAGTCTTCTGTACTTGCTGGCTGATCATATTGAAAGAGTTACTTATATAGTATGTCAACAAGCCAAACATATCTGCCTACTGTAAAATGACAAATGTATTATACTTCTGCAATGCTTTCAGGAAGCTCAAGATTTGCTTTTGTGCCTTCAGTCAAGTTTGTATCTTTCTCTTGAGATGTTTGTCTGTGGTCCAAAGCTCATTAAAATCTTTGGTGCTCTTGTATTCTTTTCTAGATTTCCTGATGTAGTCAAAGTATACTGACTTTAAAATGTCTTAGTTTAGTTTCAGTGGTTTAATGTCCAACAAAAAAAAAGTGGGGGGGGGGATGTTGCCTGACTTCTGACATAGCATGGTAGGTCACTTTGATACCACTCAGATTTTCACCTGGGTAAGAACTCTTCATGTCTGGAAGTCTTCAACTTCGTATTCATAACTAATTTTTTGTTCCCTGAGGCTGTGGATTTTCTTAAGTAAAAATGATCAATAGATTGTTTAAACTAGGAAAATGTGGATTGCAAGATAAATATCAGTTTGTATTCTTCGGAGAAGAGGCGATTCCAATGTCTTTCCCAAATGCATTGCTCACTATTTAAAGTTTAAAAAGGTTTAACTGGAAGCTGAGCTTTTTTGGCCTGGGCACAACAGTTTAAATAGCTGATGAATGTGTATTCACTAACAAGCAGGAACTGCTATTACATCTAGATTCTTGGTAAATTTTGGAGGTGGTGCATCAATTTTATTTATTTTTACAGCAGATTCTCTCATGGGACTAACTGAAATTGAATGCACTTCTGTTTGCAGGAGCACTGTGATACAGCTTTCTGTAAACCCTAGCAAAGTCCTCCTTTGCTGTTGTAGTCAGTAGCTATGGTAGAACAAGATGTTCTGCCACCCCCCTTCGCCTGTTGGTGACACTTACACATCAAGTCAGTTGAACTGGAATACCACACTGCACTAAGTAGTTCCTCTTCAGCCTTTATACTTACTGTATCTTCTGTCTCCCTTTAAAATTCTGCTTCTTGTCCATTTGGTAAGGATCTGCTGTCTTTTAAAAGTCTTTGCAATAAAAAAGTGTTGGGCGTGGAGGAGAGGATCTGGTGTTAGTGGGAGATATTCATCAAGACTGAAATATTAGCAGGACCATGAAACCTGACAGCCTTTGTCCTCATGTAACTTCAGAAGATGAGTGGAAGCATCATGAGCTATCACAGTTGCTATGCGAAGGATGGAGTGAATTTTCTTCCTATTTTTAAAAGGCCCATTTAAATTTGAGTAATTATTTTTAAAAGATGTAGCTATGCCAGGTTAAGACCACTTTCTTAGAGGAGGTCTGGAAACTAAGTATCTTCTAAGATTTAAGTGTTATAAAGAGGTGATCTTGACAAGACTGAAATTCCTCATGGGTACAGCTTCCTCTGGGCCTGATACATCCCCTTGACAACTGTATCAATTGTATTGACAGTCCTTTATGGATTTCATAAGGAGTGTCTCCTTGTTTTTATGATCTCTAACAAAAGGATAAGGATGATCACATTTTTTAAGGTTACATGTTTAGATTGACAAGCAGAAGACGTATTTGTGGGACTGCTGTGGTTTGTATTACTGCCAGCCATGCTCCATATTGATCTCTGCATTAATTCTGCTTACCTTTGCTAAGCAGTGTGTTTATGGTAGCAATGATTCTCATAACTGCTTCTGTTGGCCCTGTCCTCTGACAAAGAGGTTCCTTGATGCTTATTACTGAAAGTGATACAAAACAACTGAAGTTTATGCAGGGAAATGAATCCTTGCCAAACAGACTTGGAAGACAGTTTGCTCACAGGAAATGTATATAAGTCAACTCTGTCAGAGTAAACTACTTTTAATGATGTGTCTGAGAGCCATGCTTAATAGAATTAAATGCTCAATACTCTGTGACCTGTTATATTAAAAGCTTGTAAGGAAATATGAATGATATTAACTTGCCATTTTAAATGATTAAAGTTTTTTTTCCTGTAAGCTGTGGTCAAATGCAGTTGTTCTCTACGTGGCATGTCACACCTGTAGTGTTTTTTTCCTGCCCTGCTCTCCCCCTCGTCCAAAAAAATCATATGAAGCTAGGTGAAAGAGTGTTTAGAGCTACAATTTCTGAGACACTTCTTGTTCAAGGAACTACTTCGGATTGTTTGATTACAGACAGGATTATGTCTGTGTGCCCTCAATATCAGATCAAGTGGAGGCAGGAGGTTTGTGTTGTCCTAAGAGGCCAAGTTTCTGTGAAGTTCTGTCAAGGGTGGTTCAGAATTTGCTTATATTGACAATTTGAAAGTAGTAAGATGTGTAAGGTATGTACTGTGCTAAAATAACAGCAGTTGTGTTTAACAGCAGTGTTTAACAGCACTGAGCCCAATAAAACTGCGTTGTGAGTTAGTTGCTTTAACTGGTGAGCAACTATTGCTGATCCTTCCTCCCATTCTGACAGGATCCTGCAGATGCAGGCCTTGATTGTCGGCAGCCATTATGCTATGAAATACTTTCAGCAAATCATTAGTGTAACCTATTTTTCCCTTTCCTGAACCAAAGCATGCATTAACCTCTGTGAAGAGTGATTGCTACTGTTCTGTGTTTCACATATTGAAGCTCCACCAGAAGGGGACTGGCAAGCCTTCCCTTTTGTGCAGCTGGCCCAAGCCACTGTGCCGGGTGGGCTGTGAGCTCCTGTGCTGCTGTTGTGCTTCAGGCTCGTCGCACAGCAGCGGTCACTGCTCCTGACCTTTTAAAACAGGAAGAACATTTGGTTTTTCTCCATTAGTTCACAAAATGTGACACGCGTTGGGGGAAAATGCTACAATGGCAACATAATGACATTTAAAATAACTGCAAAATAGTAATTTTCCCCTTCTAGAGGTTTTTTTTTTTTTTTTTCCAGTTTAAGTGTATGTGCCTGAAGTGCTGAGCCTGGGTGTTTTCAGAGGTGATGGGGAGCTGGGATTTCCATGCTGGAGTGCCTGCTACTGTTGATACTAAAGCAGATAGGAGTGAGAGGAGACTGAGTATGCGCCTGCTTCAAACCACTGCTTTGCAAGGAGTTGTAACCTAGACAGATTTTTTTTTGTTTTTAACTGCAAAAGAAGATTTTGATCTACAGGCACTGTCCACAAAGCAAATTAATTTGTTTTATTCCTGAGAGTATATAGAAACACACTTTTTGCATTGATTTAACATCAACAAAAACAAACCTATAGCTAATGGAATATTTGCTGACTGCAACAGTAAAAACCTGACCTTCTTGCAACAAATATTAATACTATTAAACCCAGGAGCTTACTTTTCTTTTAAATATTGCTTTGTTGTTTTTTGTTTGTTTGTTTTCAGTATAATCCATAGAACTTGAATAAAATGTGGTGCATCCCTGCTGTTCTGTGAAGGTCAGTTTGTGTCTTCTGTCACCTGGGATGTGGGACAGACAGGTGTCGTCTTTGTGGCTCTACTTGAAAGCAAAGATTAAGAAACTACAGTAATTATAGACATCATCAGTTAAAATTTAGTGATTAGAATTTTCCTTATTAACTACAGGTTATTTCCCAATCAATCAGCAAGACTGAATCCTTGTTCCTTGTGCACAGAAGACACGAGCACATGGGACAGGGAACCAGGTAAGGATTACTGGGCTAATTAGAGGTGAGGAGGAATTACTAAAAAAAAATAGAGTAACAGAGCTAAATAGGCACTTTTAATTGACTCATTAGGGTGATATGAAATGAAATACTTCCATCACTGTCACTCCACTCCTTGGGATGTACACAAATGCAAACAGCATCAGGATTTGGCCTGCTGGCTGTGTAAATGACACCAGCTGGGGATGTACCAGCTGCTGTGGGGAGCTTGTTGCACAGAAATGGGATTAAGGCTGTGAAGAGAAAGGTGACGCAAGGTTCTGAGTGTAGTGTGGTCTTCAAGCAAAACAGGAGGCTGCCTGTCAGCTCAGGCACTTAGAGATGAATTGGAACAGTTGTTTATACTTCAAGGAACCATGTTTATCTTGGCACCTCTGGTACATGCTGACAGCAGTAGCAGTGAAGGCTGTGGGTCAACAACATTGAACCTGCCCTTGGGTGCTGAGTGCAATAGGACAGCAGCACCTAAAAGGGATGGGCACCACTGCGCTTCCTGAGTGGTGCACCCTACATTGTGGCTAGAGAAAACCTAAGGAAAAACAGTCATTAATTAAGCCCAGTTTCAGTGTGGCAGGTCTGATGTGATATCTTAATTGCACTGTGCAATCCACGGTGTCTGTGAGAGGTCACAGCTTCAGCTATTTTATAATAAGCTATTTTGCTGAAGATAGCAAACTTCCCTTGTTTAAAGGGCAGGAGAATATTAAATAAATACCATTTATATTTATTTGCCTCAGCTCAAACTGTGGCTCTTACATTAATTTTGTAGGTTTTTTGTAATTAGCCTGCTCAGTCCATATTTGGAATTCAAAACCAATATTTGCTGAAGAGCTTTGCATGACATTTGACATTAAAATACGATCCCAGCATTTACACAATGCTCACCTCACCCTTCCAGCTTCAGCCCTGGTCTGTGTCTTGCTGAGGCATGGTGGGTGCAGTGATTTGGTAGAAGGGTGCTGAGAGCCTGATCGGGACAGCTCCCCTTGCCCCAAGGCCCCACTCCCCAGGGAGCTGCCCCCCTTGGGCTATGAGCTGGGTGAGGATCCCCAGGGGCTATGCTCTGGGGGGCTACATGGCTTTGTGAGCAGCGCTTCCCACCCTGTCTGGCCACTGAATGTCAGTGTTGCTCCAAACAACTGCAGTGACCATGTGCAGGCAAAGCCTCTCAGCTTCCTCGGTGTTTGTGATGTGGTGGCAGGGACCTGGCCCCTGTCCCTCACTCGTGCTTGGGGCCTTGATCCCAAACCTGTCACTGCTGGTGAGCAGAGAGCAGGCACTGGCTGTGTAATCAAATCCTTGTGTTGTATCATACATTTTTCTACTGTTTACAGCATACCAAGCATTGTCCATGTGCTCGTTAATTGCTCAATTACTTTATTTATATGCTAAACATTATTTACTGCACCAGTCATTACCAGCACCGTGCCTGGGGTTTGCATCACATGTTTAAAAGCTTTATGTGCCCTACCTGGGCCTGCCTTTGAGGCCACAGGTGCTAGTGCAGGCCTCAGTGCACACCTAGCCTTGTGCAGCCCTCACCGGCCCCTGCTGTGCCTTGTGTTTTCTGGGCCTTTCTCAGAGCTTTTTCCCTTTGGCCTTTGCTTGGTTAACGCTGCTGACTTCAGCTCCTCGCTCCTGTGAGGAAGCCAGAATGAGGTAAAACCTGACCCTGCAGCAAAGCAAGTGGCAGTTGTCCCCTCGGGCAGGCCAGGTGCCACAGCTCAGCTGCCTCATGGCACAGCTGTATTCCCAGCCTCAGAGGTTGCTACAACTTGGCCCTGGGTCACTGTGGGTGTCCCTACTGCCACAGCCCCTTCCTCGGCTGGCAGCCACACGCCCCCTGCACCTCAGGTCTCCTGCCCTGGCCCCTTCGCTCCTCCAGGCCTAACTTCAGAAATGGCCACAGAGCCAGGCCTCGGCCTCCAAGTTCATCCTGTCATCCTGAAATCCTGCACTCTAGTGGTGTTTAATGAAATGCAGTGTTGGTGTTGAGGGATTTTGGGTGTTGGAGGGGTCCCACCGTGGTGTGAGGTGCCAGTGCACGGTGAAATGTGGTTGCAGCCACCCCAGGCCGGGGGCAGCAGTGGCTGTGGGTGATTTTTCCCCTGTAGTGGTTGTGGCTGTTCCATGTTCTCAATTAATAGCGCTTTGAAATTTATAGTATCTATGAAAACATTATCTCTGTACTTAAATCCCTTAGTTTAATTGAAAAGAGCTATCATTACCCAGAGCTTGTTTATGTATTACTGCCTGCAAAATAGACTCAATTTTCCAGACTGAGATGATGAATATGAACACCAAAGAATTTTTGTAATTTTATTTTAATAACCATGAATTATTATTATTTTAATAAACACAAACAATAACTGTTTTAAAAAAAGAAGTTGCAGTGCTCTGCACCCACCCCCGGCAGGGCAGCTGTGCACCCTTATAGCACTGTGGGGTTTGTAGTGCTGAGGCCTAGCAGAGGGGTGCTGGAGGAATGCGGTGTGGCCCTTACACAGGCTGGGGCACCAGCCTGCCCCCACCCCAGGCTCCATCCCCACTGCTGCACGTTGACCATGCAACGTGCAGGGGGGCTCAGTCTGTGTTTGTCTCATCTACAAGTGCCAGATCGCCAGCACACAAGCTACATGAATTAGGTGTGGATTTTTTTTTGGTCCTGTCCCCCTTGCCCCAAGCCTACCAGCTCTGAAGCAGCACTACCCATATGGGATGCTCCTTGATTTTTTTTTTTCTTTTTTCTTTTCTCTCCTTTCCTTGGCCTGTTCCTGCACTCCCAGCCATCCCCATGGGTTTTTGCTCAACCTCAGGGCTGAGCCGTATGGGAGCTGCTGAGGGCTCTGATGGAGCCCCACACACACAGCGGCATCACCCTGGGGCTGCTGCAGGGAACATGGGATGGTTGGTGCCACCCTTGGTGTGGTTCATCACTGCTGGCCTGGTTCTGCCCCTTCCCATGCTCCCACCCTCCCTGCCTGCTGCCTGTTGCACCCTGCCAGAATCACACCAAGAAAAAACAGTTCGTTTTTAGGGCGCCAATCCCCACAGTCTTATTTCCCGGAAGCATCGTGCCCCAAAGCCTTTCCCCAAACAAAATAATTGTTGGTCCTTAACAAAAAAAGAGACAGACTTGCCTGGCCACAGTGGTGCCCATAGGCAGGCAGCACCTCTCCTTGGGGGAAAACATCAGCCAGCTCTTTTTTTTTTTTCTTTTTCTTTACAGTTTTATTTACAAAATGTATTAAAACTCTTTGTACAACACCTCATTAAAATGAGGCTCAGTAATTGATGCCCACACATGCAGTTTATGCTTTTACAGCCATTAGTTTGCTTGGCAATTTTTCTGCTCACTGAAGTGCAGTTTCAACAACCAAAAATAGGAACTTAAATTACACACACACACACACACACACACAAAAAAAAAAAGAAAGAAAAAAAAAAAAGAGGAGAAAGGAAAAGAGAAAAGAGAAAAGAAAAGAAGAAAAGAAAAGAAAAGAAAAGAAAAGAAAAGAAAAGAAAAGAAAAGAAAAGAAAAGAAAAGAAAAGAAAAGAAAAGAAAAGAAAAGAAAAGAAGAAAGAACACAAGAGACCCCAAAGCAAAACAAAGGAAACAAAGGAAAAGAATATATTGAACCAGGTCACCATGAGACTACTGCTGAACTTCCGATAGCTTGAAGTTGGTAGCTGGGATTTGTAAGCAATTGACACGTTTTGTTTTAGATTTACATGCAATTTTAAAAAATATCGAACCATTTACCAAACTCCTTTTACTGGTCTGAAGCCTCCACTCTTTAAAAATTTATTTGATAAACACACATTTTTATACAGCTTTTAAGAAAAATGTTTGTTTTAAATACAACTTATAACTGCACAGCTTTAGTTTGCCCTTGCTGGGAACGCGATTGCATTCAGAAGTTGAAAAAAAATCACAGTTTCATGAAACAAAACAAAACCAAAACCAAACACCTTTTTTGTTCAATAGCTTGTTAAAAACTTGAACAATAAATTATTCTCTGATGAGCTTTTAAAATGATTTTATATTACATTTTGTTGGAAATACTTATTTTTAACAAGACTTTGCCCATATAATATTTTTTTTTTCTTTTAAATCCTATTAAAAGTTCAACTCTATCATCAGCAAACTAAACACCTAAGGGTCAGACTGGTTTAAATGAACTTCTTTTTCACTGTATGTTACTGATGAAACAAAACCCTACAGTAAACTACAGAAAGTACATATTGTCGTATTAGAGGTAATTAGTATGCAGACATTTCATTGAACGTTTCCCATGTGACTGACAATATGTTTAAAGTGTTGTGTTTTTTTTTGTCCTTTTTTTTTGTTTTTAAAGATGACGTTACGCAGTTTCCAGGCAGAGGGTCGAGGCTGAAAGGCTGCTGCTGCTGCCTGTGAGGCGGAGGTGGGTGCCAGCCATCCCCACAGCGTGCGCTGGGCTGCAGGAGGGGACGGGAGCATCCTCCCGCCAGCAGCCATGGAGCCAAAGCTGGCAGGAGCTGCTATAATCTACCAGTGCTAGCTGTAGTCATGTTAGGTCGCTAAGTAATACTCGGGAACTGCGGCTCTAATTGGAGTTACTACCCTCTTCCCATACTTCGGTTTTAAAACGACAACTGTTGAGAAGCATTAACTGAGCACAGTGCTAGTTTTGAGAAAATTGGTGTGAAGCAGAAGCAGGCCTGGGAAAAACTAACCTGCGCTTCTCTTGCTTCATTGCTTGATATTAAACATTGAATTAAAATGCAAATGCACAGCAAGGAAAGAGATATATGATCTGAAACTAAACAGCAAGTAGCTTTTTTTTTTTTTTTAAAGCCACCCAATGTCATTTTAATAAAGCACCTGTAGGTATGCCTGATGATAGGAAAAAAAAAAAAGGAATACAGTATTTTCTGCCTGCACTTAGCTACCTTGTCAAGAAAATTAATTTAATGATCTGGAAGCAAGACATGCAGTTCCACAGATTACTTTCTTTTGGATTTACAGATTCACAGTCAGTGACCTTAATTTTTTTTAATGCACATATTCTTTTCTTCAGGTATTATTCACTGATATACAGAATTGCTCAAATTAGCTGGAGAGTTTAAAGTGGCTCAAAAAAATAAACTATCAATCACACCACCTGTAAGTAAATACTTCAACCACATTGCCATCAGCCCGGAAAGCAGTGCCAGGCCAGGCCGTGCATGCACAGCAGGATCTGAGGCTGGGCGTCAGGAAGAGTTTCAGAATTGGATGTGGTCGGGTGGCTGATGGCACCGGCTGTGGTTTGCTTTCAGGACATGAGTTCAGTTACTGTGCAGTGGTATCAAAGAATGGCTTTTGTTGCACTGATTTTTTTTACAAGATTTTTTTTCCACATAGTAATGTCTTATTACCAGTCCTTTCCTTTCCTTTTCTTTTTTCTTTTCTTTCTTCTTCTCTTCTCTTCTCTTCTCTTCTCTTCTCTTCTCTTCTCTTCTCTTCTCTTCTCTTCTCTTCTCTTCTCTTCTCTTCTCTTCTCTTCTCTTCTCTTCTCTTCTCTTCTCTTCTCTTCTCTTCTCTTCTCTTCTCTTCTCTTCTCTTCTCTTCTCTTCTCTTCCTTTTCTCCTTTTTTTTTTTCTTTGCTTCTCCTTTTTTTTCCTGTTTTTTTCTTTCAAGCAAAGCAAGAATATTTCGGTGATGGTTTGCATTGTTGTGAGTCTCAGAGTCTTCCATAAGGCACTGAAGGAAAAAAAATCAGTTTTTCCTGTTAAAAGTTCATTGCACCATCATCAATGCATGTCATGCCGACACCTCGGCTAGAGTACGACTGACTGGCTCAGGTGGTCCGAATCTGTGAAGTAGCCACATTCTCTGCTGCTTCTCCTCCTGCGTGCTGTCAGAGCGAGGATCTGTAATAAAAACAACGAGATTTCATTTTTCTCCTCTGAAAGGGAGCCTTTCATTAGAAGGTAACGAACCAACCTGCACGGGAAAGGAGGCAGCACGAGCAGCACTGAGCTTTAATAATGTCCAGTGAGGCTGGGAACAACTTGCCCCGCTCCTTCACTTGTGGCCGGGATGAGATGTTGTGCTGCTGGGGTGTTCCCAGGGACCCTTCTTCCCTGGGTGCCCACGGCCTGCTCGGCAGCAGTCTCCAAGCCCCATGCAGCCTGTAGGCAGCTGGTATATATAATATGTATTGAAAATGAGCTTCCAAACCTTCCCCCCCCTTGCCTGGGGCAGCTCCCCGGTAGCCAGGCAGGAAAAGGATGCAGCCTGTGTGCATTGTGGAGCTAGTGAGGGTGTCACAGCCACCTCTAACAATTCAGTTCTGCTTTGCATGCTTTACATATCATGATTTCTAAAAGCACTTACCTGATCTGAGTATGGCTATTAAAAATAACAGGGAAGAGCTCTCAAGCAAAAGAGGTGTGAATTCTGGATTGTTTTTAAATTAATAAAGTTGAGATTTATTTTTTTTAATTAACAAAATATTTGGATTCAGTGAGCCACTGGAATAGCAGACCACTGGGGAGAGGAGTCCTCACTGCAGCATGACCCCACCATCGCCATTGGTAATGCAGGCTGGTGACGAGCCTGCTTCTGTGCAGGGGAGAACTTTAAATCCCCAATAGCCCACACCATGGAAAAGAGACTGCCAACGCTCTGCATTTTTAAAGACCATTTACAGCAGTCCTCTAGTGCATACAACAAAAGAACACACGGAAGTTAAAGCATAAAGAAAAAAAAGTTTTTTTTTAGTTGACTGAACCGTACTCGTACCCCTAGATTTTCACGCTTTCTGTGCCATACACGTTGTAGCCTTCTCTGTACGTAGCGTAATTCTGGGTATTGGTGGCGGGAGCAGGTTTAAAGTTTTGGGTGTTCTTGGTGAGTTTCATTCGCTTGGACTCTGCCCGAGACTTGTAACAAAACTCGATTAAAGCCACCATCATGGCGAGCCCAAGGCCTCCAACAAGAATATAGAAAACCCCGGCCACATTGCTCAGGCTCAGAGCACTGGTCTTGTCCTAAGAGAAACGAACCATGGCATTAGTTTTGCTGTGAGAAAAAGGCAGACAGAAGACAGGTTATTTTTCACTCAGTCCTAGCCGCAATGACCACACATACACACTTTCTGATCCAGAGTTCAGATTCCCCAAACCCCCGCATGACCCGACAACCTTACCCACGGCGGTCACACTGCGTGACCCGCTCATTGGTGCCACTGGCCCTGCGGAGCAGGGCCGGCAGCAGAGGCTGCTCTGTCCCGCACCGTTTGCTGTGTGAAACCTTGGCCATGTGGAAGGCGGTAAGATTTTTGCCATTGGCTTCCCCAGGCCTTCGCTGCCCCACAGCAAAGCTGCCTAGGTCTGGGCACCGCTGGTGGCCAGGCCACCTTCGGGATGCTCTAACAGGCAGACTGGGCTACATAAAGTAGCAGGCTCTTACATTATAAAATTAAAACCAGAAAAAAACAAGCCACTGGACACCTGGCTTTAGTGAATGTAGATAAAATTAATGAGATGCTGCTATACTTTTCTACCTTTTTTTCAACAGGTTTAAAAAAATAAAAATCAGCCCTAGGAAGATGGTCAGCTAGGTTAAGGTCCAGCAGGAGAGCCCTAAGCTAACCCAGCACCTGCAGCGACCAGCTGAACAAAATGTGCTGCCTGGGGTTTGCATCCTTTAAGGATGTGACAGACGGGGGAGCAGGCTTTTGGTTTTAAAAATGGGATTTTGTAATGAGCTTAAATAGAAGTGCAATCCTTTTGCTGCTGCAAAAAAGGGTGTTGGTGGTTCTTGTCTGAGCTGTGAGGCAAGGTGAGCCTCCTGGCTGCTGCCAGCCCCACTCTGCCTGGGCTTACTGCAGACGCCTACAGATGATCTGAGTGTATGACTATCTCCAGGAGCATCCAAACTTCATGCACTCGGAATAAAAGAGGGTCTACCTTGTTAAGTGTCTGTGCATTTCACAGGCAGTTTAGATGGATGCAGTTTTAGCAAGCAGCCTGCTATGAGCTCTGAAAATACTGCTCATGTGCACCCCTTTACAATTATCTGGTTTGCTGCTGCAGCGGCTATGCTCAGATTTCCTGGGATCCCGGCTTTATCTCAAGCAACAGGTCCGAGGCTGTGCCCCAGGCAGTTTCCAGCCCAGCTGACAGCAGTGTGTTTCATTGCTGGCTGGGCTGGAACTCAAAATGGTGCCTGACTCATGAAGGAGCCTCCAAATCAGAAGCATTTTCTGTGGGAATTGTTACAGCGAGTGCTTTCAAAGGCACCAGGGAGCTAGGCACTCGGTTGCGACTGATTTCAGCGGGAGAAATCCTATAGGTGCCTTTGAAAATATTCTTTACTCCAACAATAAGCACAGCACATCAGTGTTTTCATCCTCAATGCCTCTTTCAGTATAGAAAAACAAAACAAAACAAAACGAAACTCTGTTTTCTTTTAACTTAGCAGCATAAATGAATGTTTGCTGCAAATCCAGCGTGGCTGATGCAGCCACTGCTGCCCATGCTGGATGTCCCAGGGCACAGAGGTGTTGCAGCAAAATGGTCCCAGGCATAAGGAGAACAGCAGACAACGTCTGTGTAATGTATCACCAATAATAGTTCCAAAATTCAATCAAACAAGTTTCAAAGTGACTTGGAAAATTGGGCAGGAAGGATGTTTCTTCCTTATCCCAGGTCTGCCCTGCTATTTTCTACCCCTAACAAGCATGTGACTGTTTTTCTAACTGGCTTGTATAGGATCTAATTTACAATTTTGCAACAAAATGTGGGGGCATTCAATCAAACAAAAAATAATAATTAAAAAAAAAAAAGATGCTGGTCTGAATAATATACACTGGCTGTGGTGGAACTTGGAAATTCAAATGAAGATAGCAGCTTTGAGGGCTTTGGGGAATTCTCCTTCCACGTGTGTCCAGCAAAATACTAAACAGCAAAACATACTTACAACTTAAGTCTGTTACTGCACGAAAGAAAAATGCTGTCATGTTCGGAAACAATAGATATATATTTTTTCTATTCTTTTCTTTCAACCTTCAAAATGTAAATTGCAACTTTTGAAAGTCATTCTTTGTATACACAAACAGTGGGTCAAAATGTGATTTCTAATCAGTACGAAAAGACCTTCAGCGACTGACCTTACTTCCGGAGTCCTTGGCTCCACATTCACCCTTATCGTACCACCATTTGTTTTTCAGCTTGTCTAAGATGCCTTGTTCACTGAGTTTCAATACTGCAAGGTTTACAGGAGTTCTTCACGTGGGAAATAACATAAATAACATTATATTATGTTATTTTATGTTATTCAAGCTTTAAACTACTTTAAAACTATACAAAGCGATAAAGCAGGGTTCCTGGCCACAAAGTATTTACACTGCAGGCAACTGGATCATCCCCTTAAGTTAATGCTAGAGCAACACTATATTACCAGGTCCTGCCCATATCGCTTTGAGTAATCGGCACTCACTGTTAAATGAAGGTAGGAGAAACAAAGCAAGGCCAATTTCCCACTTTTGCACAGCCCCAGGCATTGGGAGTAGCTTTGTGGCCGGTGGTGGCTCTGGTCCAGCAGGACACCCCCATGGCACTAACAGAGAGCGAAGCCCCAGCAGACAGTAGCATGTGGGCTCGAGCCACCAGGCCCCGAGCATCCCAAACGCAGCCGGCACCCCGGGGAGCTGCAGCAGAAAATCAGGATGTGCAGACCTGTATGAAACACCTCTGTGAATGTCAAAATGCCGGGTTCGTGTGCCCAGAGTGGGCCATTGATCCGTAGCCTTGCCGATGCTTTGCCACCTTTTGGGATTGGCACCGGCTTTGTGCTGATGGGGACCGGCTGGGTCCCAGCCAAGCCCCCCAGGAGCCCCCTGACCTGGCTGGGGTGAGCACAAGGTCCAGGCATCACGTGCAGCCAGAGAGAGCCGAGCGCCTTTAGGCATCTGCTACGAGCCCCAGCAGAAAGAGCGGCGTGGATGATTGTTGAGAGAACGGCTCTCTAATTTTAAATTTCATTTAAAAACTATCCAATTTGGAGAGATTTTATGCAATACATCTCTCCGCTTTGAAAAAGCATTGTGCAGCTGAGAATACAGAAACAACAGGGAGAAGGTTATAAACACCTTTCCTGCTCTCTGCATATTTTATCGTGCAAATGCTCCCTTCCCCCCAGTCCTATTCCAAACACTATTTTTAATTTGCATGCCTTTATAAACACCTTACTGAGCACGGAGAATTTGCATAACATCCAATACATTATAGATTAGCTTTCACAACATTATACAGTATTGGGAAATGAGGAGGCTTAACATGCTAATTAGGGCGCTTTATTATTTTTTTTAAAGCCAAGATTGCAGTTAATTGTGCACATGCAACTGCCAAAAAAAAAAAAAAAGGTAAACTAAAATTATCTTAACTAAAGAGAGGGGACAGGGGAATTTGCCTATGGTATAGCAGGTGGGCAGGCGACCTGGACTCCAGCACCCTGGGGACGGGGACACCAGGCACCCCCCTGAGCCAAGAGCCCATCCCTGGGTGCTGGACAAGGAGCGAATTTTGGTGTCACAGAGCATGAGGTGCTTCTTGTTGGACCAATGTCCTGGTACTGAAGGCAAGGGAGGTTTTTTTCTGTGCTTGCTGCAGGAAGGTGACTTTTCAGAGCTTGCCCTGGCACTGTTTGCTTGAGGGCTTTTTTATGGACCAGCGAGTTGCCTGTGACCTGTGGGATGGCTTCGTCCCAGTTGCTGACCCCCTGGTCACCCCACCAGCAGCTCAGGGGATTGTTTGTTCTGTTCCTGGGTCTCTCTCTCAAAAGACTTGCATTTCTTCATCTTTTTCCTGGGATAATTTTGCACTTTCCAGCTGCTTTTTTAAATTAGATTACTGATCAGAGACTGTATGGGTTGCTCAGTGAGGTCCTTAGCCCTTTCCCTGGTGGCTTCAGCTGCTTTTCCTCTGCCTTTAATTTATGATGGGATTCTTTTTCATCTTCCCCTGCGTGATTTCTAGACCAGCTCCTGATTAGTTTGATTGCTTTTATCACAGTGAAATGTTAAGGTGTTGAGAGCTTGTGCTCTTGCTGTGCTCCATACTCCCAGCAAGGCGAGGTGTGGTGAATGGGATAAGGCCAGCGGCGGTCCTGTGGTACAGCACAGGGCCCTGGGGTACAGACTTGCCGTGGTTTTCCTCCTCACCATAACTGAATGACTTTTTGTTCTGTTGTTTGTTATTTTAATCCAGATTCACCTGATCCCAGTGTAACCACGTGAGGTTGGGTGTGTTGGGCATCTTTACAAAACGCCGCTGAGATTTTGGTGGCTGATGTTTATATAGGACTGGAAGACTTGAGTTGAGGGAAATGGTACCAATACCCTAACACTGAGTAATATTGCCCCCAATGGCAAATTAAGCCATTTGCTATGGCCGATTTATTTAAGGGAGGCATGCCATTGAGAAGACTGGTGCCCAGCCATTCTAACAGCCTTCACTTTATTAGTGTGCTGCAAACGTTGTTTGACACCTGGGACAGAGAGGTTGTTCACTGGTGTTTCAGCAGCTCGGTTTCTCTGTTCCTGGTTAGAAGACCCCACTTGGGTGCTGGCAGAGTGGGCACCCATCCCTTACGGCCAGCGAACAAGAGGTGCCAGTTGCTGCTGCTGGCTCAGTGGATGGGACGATGCTGATGGTGTGATTTTTGAGAGGCACTGTGCTTTCATTCATTAAAATCCCACATCTGAACCGGGTCCCCCAGGCTTCTGGTTCAGTTTAAAAATCCTGAACTCTTCTTCCTCTCAATGTAGGAATTGCTATGGCACTTCCTTGTCACGAAGGTGATCTTCCACAAGACACAGCACTGCTTCCAGGCTGAGGATGTTCCCCCTGCTTACATGTGAGATAATCCCTCAGAAGAAAGGCAATGTGCAATGTGCAGAGCTTCTATTGCTTTTCTCTTTCATTCTCTGATTATTTTCCATCCTTGCCATCAATACAGAAAAGAGGGAACACTTCAACACAGAACCCATCTGGCTCTCTCATTCCTTCTCTTCATGACACTGTCACTCTGTCTGAGGGATTTCTCGCCTGGCCTCCTCTTGCTGCAGCAGCTCAACAACATTTCACATTAGTTGCTGTAATTTTTATTCTGTTAAGAAACGCTGTGGCATGATGATTTTTCTTTCTGGCCTGAATGAGTTTGAAGTAGAAGAAGAGTAAATTAATCATCAAAGAAACAATTCTTTATCAGTCCCAGATGTTAGCAGGTATAACTCATGTGCCTTACGAATTATAAATCATAACAGGTTTTAAATCTGATTAATGACCTTTTGGGCTCATTTTCGTGATTCTACTTGCACCTCTATAAAGCAGATACACAAAACCAGAGTTCATACACAAAACCGTTGCTCCAGCTTCTACAGGCTTCAGGAGGCCGCAGCAGGCCGAAGGCCCTCGTACACCTGCAAAAGCCGTCATGTTTGGGCTGCTGGTGACCAATTCCCACTACCTACCAATATTTTGATGTGCCAGTGCTGCGAGCAGCCCGTGTCACTGAATAACCTGTGCAGGAGCGGCCAAGCAGGTTCTTGGCAGAAGTGCTGTTAATTGATGAGAAGAGCATCTCCAGTGTCAGCCTTGCTAGGAAAGTGCATTTTCCGGGAAGAAACTGGGACATACTGATGGCTGCGGCACTGTGCCCTTGTTCTTGGCTTGGCCCTCACATGCCAAAGCGTGAGGGAAGAGCTGCTGAGCATTCAGCAACTTCAGGAGCAAAAGTCACTTTGGGACAGGAAAATCTCACCCACTAACACCTAGGCTTTTGTCAGCTGCATATAACCGGTGTCTAAGTAGCATAAACTCTCTGTAAAACCATAGTTATGTTTATTACTTGCAATCAATAAAGATTTAAGTGGTGATTGGAACAGCTTTGGATAATTAATATCCCATTCTGTGCTCTAATGGATGTAATATAAATGTTATACCCAAAAATGATCATTGCCAAGGACAGCAAATGAACGCTGCAGACACCACTCTTCTCCCCTCAAACCTGATAAAATGTTGCTCAGAATTAATTTAGGATTTTCAGACCCAATCATTCAGAAAAAGGAAGCTGGAAAGAAAAGGCACAACAACTAAAGGCTCATGACGGCACTCGATAAGGGCTTCCTCGGTCCCATCAGCAGCCAGTTTCTGATGTTTCTCAGATTATTTGTGTTCAGGGCTGCATCCCCTGTGCCCACCTGGGCAGGACGTCTGCTGTCTGACATGAGGCCAGAATGTTAGCTCAGTGCTGAGGATGAGAAATTTGGGAGCAGTGGCGATGGGATCCTCCTCACAAGGCAGATGGACGCTGGCTCCAAATGTACGGTACATGTGGCCACCAGAAGGAGCCTGTCCCCTGGCTGAAGGGCCGAAGACACAACTTCCTAGTGTTCTCAGAACCACATCTCCTACAACGTAAAGTCCTGAAGAGTCGATAGAAAGCCTTTTTATTTTTAATTTTTTATTTTCAGCAGTATATTAGATGCCAAATAACTCTGGGTGAAGTCCTGTGGAAGCACACACGCACATTAGGGATGTGATATTTGTAGAAAAGCTGTTTGTGTACCCTGGCACTGGCCATTTGGGGTGCGTTAGGGTAGGCAACATCACAGAGCCAAGGGCACCTCTGGGCTCCGGCTGTGTCACGCCGCGCTGGCTGTAAATCTAGTTTAATATCTGGCTAGGCCAGGTTTATGGCCGATCTGTGGGCTCAGAGCAACAAAAAGCCACAGGAGGCTTCTGGCAAATATGTCCCTCTGAAGACTGAGAGATTAACGAAGAACGACGTCCTCACTTGGCACTAATGTGCAAGCCTTGCTGAGCAGCATGAAGGCAGACCATGAGCCGCAGCCTTGTAAAGGGCCTTCACCTCCTGTGCAAATCTCAGCGACATAAAGCAGGCAAAAGCTCAATGTTGCATCAGATCTCCATGAGTACATTATAAAGTGTTTTTTTTTTCTTTTCCCCCACTGGTTTTATTTTTAATCCCTGTTATTCTTACCTAATCTCTTTAATTTAGGAATTTGACATATTTAGAGCACTACTTCCTGCAGCATGATTTTTTTTCTCTTGTTTCTTATGACCACAGCTGTCCTTGCTGGCTGAGGCATCACCAGAGTTGCTGATGTCAACACAACCCAGCCAACCGAGTTGTAACATCAAAGAGTTTAGACATTGAATGCTTGGGTTTCTAAAATCCATCTCATAAAAACAGAGGAAAGGGAAGCAGAATAAGGTGCAAGCAAACAAGTAAAGTGCTTAACTCAGAAAGCTTCTTAAAATCCTTTGGGGCAGAACCACTGAAAACACTGAATTAATTGTTCCTGTTGGTGTCACTGGCAAATCTTCACTCACATCGGGGGACGCAGGGGGTGAAGCTGGTTGCAGAGATGTGATAAGTTCCGCCTCTCACATGAGCCAAGCAACAAATATCTGACAGGGACAGGGCAAGCCCCAGACAGCTGCCCCGAGATCTCGTTCAGGAACCTGATGAACCCAGGACTGTCCCAAGGGGAGCAGCCAGTGCCCCTGCCCCATACCCCACGCCTGGCAGCTCCTGCACATCACAGTGAAGGGCACTGGCAAGAGCAGACATCAAGCCCCAGCTCTCTGCTCGACTTGACAGGGCACCAAACCAATCTAACTAACAATCGCCTTGGCATCGTTAAAATATAAAGATAGAAACAATCCAGGAAGAGATACCAAATCCAGCACTATTCTCCAGAGGGCATTGCTTGAGGTTAAAGACCTGTCTAAATCAAATACAGCACTTTATCCCCCCAAGCTCTATAAATCCCAACCTGATCTGTAACTACTGAATGTACTTTTTGTCAGATCTTATTACTGAAATAATTTCTGACTAGATAGGAAGCCAGAGGGTGAATGTATTGCCCAAGAGTTCTGCTCTTTCCTAGATCAGATCTCTCTCAAGATATGGCCTGTCATAATTCACCAATTTAGTGATGTCTCTTTGCCACGGCTTTGTGTCTTGCTATGCACACGTGTGTCAGAAACGGGGAAGATTTAGGACGGAAACGGACTCATCATTAAAACTCGCTGTGTGTGTTTAAAGACTACAGTTGCATGGTACTTGAAGCAGGCGTGAACAGAGCCCTGAAATACAGTCACTCGCTATTCCTCTTTATTAACTTTTGCCTCAAAGAGTGATCTTCTGTATTTCATACTGAGCATTTCATATTCACAGAAACAGCAGCAGGCATTTTTTTTTTTTTTTAAGAAACGAACACTTGGTTGCACTCTGCCACCATTTCCGACCTTTGTAACTTCTTTCTGCCCTGCGTTAACCAGCAGTCGCAGGCGTACAAACATGTAACATCCTAGGGATTGGAATGCTTTATGGGTGGGCAGAGGAAGGGGTAGAAGTGAAAGCCATCTCGTTTGAAAAGACGAAGAGCTTTCAAAATCAGGAGATTAAAACTAGGCACTTCGAGCCCCATACATCCCCAAGCCACTAAAGAAATACACTGCATGCTGATGGCTGGTGTCACACTCAGAGGCATCGGTCACAGCATTAAATCCTCCAACAAAAGGGTTTTTTCTCACTTTTTCTCTCAACGGCACAACCAGATGCCATTCCCCTTGCTGCAGGCGCTGGCTGCAGGCTCAGCCATGGCTGTTGCTGACTTGGGAGGTTCAGGGAGATTGCCGCATGTTTTGCTTGTTTTGTGTATTGAATGGTGTCATGGGATGACAAGACTCTTGCATTAGGATGTAAAGGAGTTTTTAACATTTTTTATGCTGTCCTACTGCCAGCAGCAGAGCCAGGAGGTGAACACAGGCAGTGCCATGTTCTGTCGTATTTACGCAGTGCAGCAGCCTGCGAGGACTGCTCCTACTGAACAGGCACCTGTGAGCCCGGGACAGTTTGTTTTATGCTTACTTTTTTTAGAAGAGGGTCAGAGCACCCTTTGCATCCTTGTGGAATCCTGTAGGGATTTCCTTGCAGGAACTAGGTGTGCATTTTAAAACCAGGTTTTAGCTGGTGCTGTATTTGCTGCAATGTGGAAGACGAGCACAGATGCATGGTGCCATCACACCACCTACACGCACGCTGAACAGACCTGTGCAGAGCCAGACGTGTCACCGCCTGCGACCGCAGGTTCCTCCACGCTTTGCGGATAGTTTGCAGTTTGTGTACAGCAGCCACAGTCTCTAGGAAAGTATATTTATATGTTTCATAAATGTAGCTCAAACAAATTAAAGTCTGTACTAACAGGATCATAATTTAATAGAAGTGCCAAGTGCTAATGCAATAATACATGCATATTGGATTAGGAAACGCAAGCTGTAACAAGTCATTGTAGTTCATTTGTAGCAGTGCCTGAGACTCGAGGTAGGGCTGCGGCGAGGGAGGGTGGCGCAGCAGCCCAGGAGAGGGGCAGCAGCAGGACAGCGGATGCTTAACGTCACGCTCCAGCCCACAGTGCCTCCAACAGCAGTGTGGGCCCTTCCTGGGTTTACCTGGATCCTTCCTAGCCTGGGTGATACGAGCAAGAGACTCAACTTACCTTGCGTGTGGGCTATCCCCTCACCTTCTCTTTCTCTTGCTAGACATATCCACTTTTCCCCCCATCTTCTATGATCTATTTTCCTCCTGGGATGGCCTCTTCTGTGGCTCCTGTTCCTGGCTCCTCAGGCAGCTGCAGGCAGGTGCTGCACAGTCAGAAGCCCACCAGGCCCTCACCGAACAGCTGTGTCGCTGGTACAAACCAGACGTGTCCCAAGCACGATTACAGCGCTGGCGAGCGCACAAGTGCCTGCGTCCATCTGAGCTCAGTGCTGCAAGGTTAGAATTACTTTGAAGAAGAAGAAGAAAGGCATTTATTTTTCCCTTTGTATTTTATATGACAGTCAATAACAATGGAGAGGAAACAGCCGAGCCTGGAGCCCCATACAGATGCTCAGGACAGGGGTCCTGCTCTCCACCTGCAGCTGCTGGTTTTCCCTTGTCCTTTCTGCAGTCCCAGGGAACCAAGCCTCAGCTCCCCCAATCCTGACGCTTACAGTGCAGGATAAATGACTCATGCAAGCAATTTATGGAAAATTACTCTTAAGCACCACACATATTATCAAAATGAAGGCATGAGTCACAAGCCTTTCGCTAAGGTTTCCTGTGGCCGTGAAGGCAGGACGTGTGGTCGCTCTGCCGCAGTCAGCACCGCACAAGCACGCTTCCCTGTCAAGGGAGCAAAGCAAGTCCCCACGGCAGCTACATCAAAGTTACACAAGCAAAATGAAGCAGTTCCTAATCCTTAGATGCCAGCCCTGACTCCACCAGCTCCTTCCTAGCCTGGGCAACCTGCTCGTCCTTAGTCCTCGTCCTGAGTCTCCTAATTCCATCCTCCCTAAACCATCCTCAAAGACAGACATTTCACTGACATTTCTGCAAACCAAGGCAGGCTCTCTGCCCTTCTTGGCAGTGCTCTAAATGAGATGCTCCACTGAACTCTTAAATTGTTAAGACTTCATTAGTGGTAAAAAACATACACAGTTTTATTTGTTAATTTGCTATGAAATAATAGCTGTCAATTAAACACATATTTCGATGTCTTCCTTTGAAAGCATTATTTTGCTTTTTAAACTGTTATTTTGCTTTGTCACTCATTTGCACAATACAATAATTTCCTAATACTTTCCTAGGTCTGAGCATGAATTAGCTCTGCGCTACTACCACTGGCTCTGACCGGCCATTTTATTTTTTCCAGATCATAACCCAGGCCTATAGAATGGGTAACAAGTAAATTCATGCCGATGAACATAATTTCAAACAAATTGCTCAAATAAACTGTGCTGCACCTTTTTAAGCTCGCCATTTCCCCAAATGTTCTCTATAAAGCACCACATGTTTGGTGGTGGTGCTCTTTAGATGTTAGGTATCATCTAAACTGATGGCTAACAGATTTCTTCTAAAAATATGCCACTTAAAAAATTATGCTGCAAATGCTAGCTGCTGTGCTGCAGATGTATCAAAGCAAAATAGCATTGAGAAATGGGGGAAATGAATCCCATCTGCTAATGGCCCTGCTCTTGTCTCGGAAGGGCTCAGAAATGCCATGCTTTATGATGTGTGGCTCAGAGGGCAGAATTCAAACAGCTCTCCGGAAAAGTTATCCTCTGATTAAAAAGAAACAGCCAAAAAATGAAGCAGTATTGCATCAGGTATCATTTCACTGATGCCTTCCAAAAGAGATATCAGCCTAAAAAAGAATACGTTAGAGAAATTAAGTCAAATAATTAGCAAGGGCTCCTGGCATGTGAAGTTGGTGAAATGCTACCTTCCAACAATTTCCTCCTGTGCTGGCTGTCATTCAGTGTTACCGTGAAGGTAGGAGAATACAAGAAATGTATCAACAGCAGAACTATAGAAATTAATCTTAGCAGAAAATTGTTCCTATGCAACTGAATAATTAGTTTCCCTTAAGTCACTCATCCTGCTGTCTACATCTCTTTTTCTCTATTTCTTGTTAAATTCCTATTCAGCCGTCACTCAGCTCTGGGATGATAGGATTGTATAATAAACAAAATAATTAGTTTCCAAACTGGTAATACGCTGTAACATATTTCCTGGAATAATATATATTTTTTTAATAGTAACTGCTATTCTGCATTCTCTCACAATAGCAAACTCAGGCGACACCTATAAGAGGTTGTGAATACAGTATAATTGTGCCATGAAGCTAATGGATGAAACTAAATAACTAAATTCATGCTCATTTAAGAGAGAAAAATGGGCAAATTTCGATGCACCTACCAGTATGCCTGTGTCAGCTAAGTCACTCTACACTTATTAACGTCACATATGGATGGAGCACGGCTCCCTTTGGTTTTAAGCAAGACCCAGCACCCAGGAAAGCCTGGATGCTGCGGGGCAGCCCCATGCCCGCTGTGCCTGCCTGAGCTGGCACATCCTGATGGCACTGAAATGTCAGCTGAGAACTAGCTCAATCTCTTTTTAGTCTTCAATTACAAGTGGCTGCAGGAGTTTTGGGTGCTCATAGGACTAACCTTACACAGTTCCTGTCATGGAGTAGGTTTAGAAACTTTCTGAAAGGCCATTCAATACCTTCTCCGATTCCTACCATAAGCCTCAAAATCCTTTTGAAATTTCGAGTCACTGGGCAATCTTCCAGTGCCCATGATCACGTGGCAGCAAGAAGAGAACTCACAAATACAGCTCGGCATTACTGATGACCTGACAGGTGAGCTGCACACAAAGCTCAGGTAGGACACACAGAGGGACCAGGGTCCTTCACACTTTGGTGATGGGCACTGGCACGGGCCAACGGGTGGCATACTTACCTCTGGCTTCACAGCTCTGCTTAAGACACTGGCACCACCATTCATTTCTGCACGCAGTTCGTTTGCAGGAAGCAGGCAGGGCTGACTGCCAGTTCAGGGCAGCTATTCCCCAAGCCCGGGCCTCTACTGGCTAAGCTGAGAGAGGGGCTCTGTCAGCTCAGCCGGTAGAGAGAGCTGCCCTGAGCGAGCAATGGACCCTGTGCATCACCTCCCCATGGGGTGCACCCGCCGAGCAGCGACTTGATCCCCCAGGTGCCACCTCCTTCACTCAGTCCCCTCAGGTATCGCCTTCTCTCAGGGAAAAGGGAAAAAAGAACAGCCCTGAAGCAATTCCCATGGAATTCTCTACTCATAAAGCCATGCTGGTATGAGCAATTAGCTGTGTGGATGGGATGAGATCAGTACAGGACCTGGAAGGAGGATGGAGGGGAGAGGAGCAGCGTGGGTGGAAGGGCTCGAGGATGGCACGGCCATGACACTGTGATGGCAGAGGATGTCAGCGTGCTCTGCCGGGAAGGCATCTGTATGTCTGTCTGCCTGTCTATCCAAGTGCTGCACAGCCTGAGCCTGCAGGATTGAGTGCCTGCAGAACGCTGCCTCAAAGGAAAAGCCATTTTGTCATAAAAGAGCCCTTTGATTTACGCCATCGCTAGAAATAACAACTAACCCCTTCCCTGCCTGCCCATCGTGTTCGCCCTTCTTCTGTCCTTGCTGGACAGTCTGTCCTGGTGTACCTCTCCCAACATCTACCGAGCAGGGCGAGAGCTTGCTAATAGGTGGTATTACTCTTTTTCAAAGGACTTTCAGCACAAGCAGAAGCAGAAGGATGACCCTGCCCTAATTATGACCATTTTCAAAATCCTTCTCAGTTTCCTCAGGGTTGTAAGCTTTAGTTGACTGCTTTTAATGCAAGGAACTTGCAGCAATGAAGTTCATTGATGCTGCTTGGTACAAAGGGTTTGCTTTCATGGAGGTAGTATTAGACAACGCAGTGCTGGATCCCAGGAGAATATTAAACATTTAATATACCAGCAAGTATAACATTATATAAAAACGTTGCATGAAGGATGAGCTGCAGAGCTAAAAAGCATGTAAAAGCTCGCACTCATCTGCAGGCTGCTGTTGAGCACTGCAAATGCAGGCACTGAACGAGCCTGAATGGGAGATTTTCTCCTTCCTTTTGCTAATATCAGAGATGAGGAGCTGAATAACTTCGTAAGTAGCCAACTGTAAGCAACTCTTATTAATAGAACACAGCAGTAATTTGCAGTAATTGTCTGAAACTGTGGTTTCCTGAAAATACTATTCTTATTGATCTTGGACCAAAGATGAAACATTTTTATAAGGGGGATCAGAAGCTACTCTTCCTTAAGGAACTGGATTTACTAGCTGTAAGAGAGTGTCACTGTGAAAACTAATCTCAGTACTTTTCAGTATAACAATGTATTTGAAACTAAATTCCTTAGTAATTCCTGTACCAAGGTGAGCAACAAAGTCCAACCTGCTCTAGCTACAGCTTCTCTTCACCAGAAATTGCCTGTTAGCTCTACAAGGCAGGGCTGGCAGTACTAAAGTGCACACAGCTTCTGCAACGGGCGAGATCTTAAATCAATTTCAGGAGCGTGGCTCTGGCACGGCTGCTGGGTGCAGCAGGGGACCCTCTGCCACAGAAGGCAATGGAGGTGTTGCCAGTGGTGCCACCAGAGCTGGGGTTTTAAACCATGCTTGAAAAGCATAGCAAACACAAGTGCAGTGCTCCTGTGTGCTGTGGTCGTTGTCATATAAAAGGTAACTCTAAGCAAAACTACCCAAACCTTTCTTTAAGATGAATTTCCACTTTACTGCATCATTTTAATACACTTCATTGCTGCAAGCAACATCTCTTGTTTCAGCTTCACCCACTGCAAGTGCTAACTCCTTACACATTGCAGTTATTGTCAGTATTTTACCATTAATGGGCGACCACCATCACCGTTTAACTTTTAGCATACCAAAGTATTTGAAAGTAAATTCATTGGTAATTCCTGTACCCAAGACAACTGATAATATCCAGCCTGCTCTAGCTAATGCCACTGCTGTGATCAGTGCTGAGTGACCGCAGACTGCACATGATCTAGCAGCCGCCGTGTCCTTCCCTGAGCTATGGCACATGGGAGCAGCCCAGCTCTGGAGACCAGGCTTCAGCCACAGAACCCACTGGCACCAGTCTGTCCACCAAAGTCCCAGGCTGGGCTCGCTGGGGACCTGTCTCCAGAAGAGTCCAGGGAAAGGGAGCCCTTCCTGACACACAAAGCCTCTCAGCAATGCCTCTAACCCACAGCTAAGTCACAGAGGAGGCCCCAAAGCCTCATCCTCAGGGTTTGACACAACAGCCGGGTGCGATCGCGTCTCCTTGAGCAGCCACAAGTGCTGGCTGCGCAGGTCCCACCGACACAGGGATTCTATCTGTTAGTTCAATGAGGTTTCCAAGCTTGACCAAAACTGCTGCCGACATTAAACAACACTGTTTCTTTGCAAGAGCCACTGGGCAAGCAAATGTTTGTTTTTTTTTTTTTCCCACCACAATTATTCTGATGGTTTTGATCTGCGTTTTTTTTTCCTTGGTGAGTACAATAACAGCCTTGCCGATTACTCTCCACTAAGGTACCCGATTGTGGTGACATTGAGGCTGACCTTGGAGTCACCTCCCCCGCTGCCGCACTCTCCTTTGTCGTACCACCATTTGTTTTTCAATTTGTCCAAGAGGCCTTGCTCATTCAGTTTTAATACTGCCAGGTTAACAGCATTTCTTGAAACGATAAAACATAACTTGTAAGAAAAATGCACAAATGCTTAGGAAATCGTAACGTATAAAAAAAGGAGCACAAGAGGACAAATTGGCTAAAATTTCACAGAACGTGGAGCTATAAAAATGTTTGTACAGCAAATACAGGGTTAAATATTGGAAGGTGGCATGGAGGATAACATTTGCTCAAAACTGAAGTGTGCGGGATGGGGAAATTGTCTTTGAGAAAAAAAGTAACAAGAACACCACATCATGCAGTTAACATTCGTCACATATGGCAGGTTAACTCGGCTTTTACCATTTAAATTGAAAAAGCCATCGAACTGTAAAATTAAAACAGCAACAAACAATCAGAAAGGACAACACGAAGAGAACACTAAAAAATGGATGCATTAAATAAACGAAACCGTAATTTACCGTCTTATTTAACTCCATGGAATATTGAAGATTTTTAAACTTTAAAAGTTACCTCAAAATCCACAAGAAAGAAAATGACAACACAATACATCAGGGTAGGTGGAATACTATAACAACATGGATATTGTTATATTATTCCACCCACCTTAATGCTGAGCCTTTGGGGGTGGCTACACCATAGCCCTTGGAATCCAGGTTCCCGCCGACTTTCATGGTGTCGCAGGGCTTGCGCTGCTCGATGTACTCGTTCATAGTTGACTCCAGCAGGAAGGCGAACTTCCCCTTTGACTTGCGCACCCTCGCCACCCCGTCTGCCGTGGTTTTGGTGAACACGGAGGGCTCGGCCGACTTCATGTATGACCACATTTTCTCATAGACGGCGATTTTTGATCTCTGGGAGAGAGGAAAGGAGGGAAATGAAGAGCGACGTGGGTACCAGGGATGCGTGGCATCACCTAGGGCTGCTGCACCAGCAAAGCCCCCTGGGCACTACCAAGCCATGGAAGTGCTTGGGAGGGGGGACACATCTCAAGCAGCCGCTCCTTTCCATACAAGTCCTCAGCAATGGTTTTTGTGCTCACTCACAGTTAGGAAACACAACTGCTTGCTTATTAAATGTTCCCAGTAAAGCATGAGCCTGCTTTTCACAGCGGAGATGTAAGGTTTATGATACAGGAGGCAAGAACAGCTCTAGTGGCCTCTTAAAGTGGTGCTCACATGAGGGATATAAATAGCAGTAACAAAACCCTTTCTTATGTAATAATCAAACTTTCAAAATTCAGTTTTCCATTCTCCTAAAAGATGGCAAACACAAATATTAGCAATGAGCTGAAGCAATTGCTGGTTAACTGCTTGTGTGCCATGCACATATTTTTTTTAATTTCTCCTGTTTTTTGAGACTGAGCCATTTCTAACAGCCTCTAGCTCAGCACACAGGTTTTGTGATGCTGGAAATGCTGAGAAATGCGTTACTTCCCCCTCTCCCACCTCCTCTCCAGTAAGACTTAAACCACCCTTAGATGTTAAAGCCACCTCAAGGCTCCAAGGCATCCCTATCTGGCACTACCAGTTAAACTTCCCTCCTTCGTCGATAGAAGGCAGTAACACTTACGTTATTGCCCTACAGTCTAGAAATCCCAAGGATTTATATAAGGCTTTCAGCCCAGGCTGTGTTTATCTTGAATTTATGCCTCCTACTCCTTGCCAGTTTCCTGTCCACAGCCTTCCTTGCAGAATGGGAATGAAACACGCAGTAGCTAAATCTAGCTCAAATTTAACAAACTTGTGGCAGAAGACCGTTAATGTCCATCAGCTTGATGATCAAGACACGTTTCCTCCTCATTCAGGACAATTTAATGTGTTTTGAATAATGCAATGCTTAACAGCCAGCCTGCAAACATTTCATGGGAAGTAAATCCTGCCTTCACCATTCTTCAGATTAAAATACCCAGGTAGCATCACTATGACAGAGAGCGAGGAGCACGGAGGGCAAGATTTTATTTTAATTATCCTTCCTGATGAGCTGAAAAATGCAAACCAATTAAAATCAGCACCATTGACAATACAAAATTAGAGAGACGGCAATGCAATGTGGTTTCATTAGGAGCTAGCTGGCTGGGCGGGGTGCTAAGAGCAAGCCAGAGGGATTTGCATGGCAAACACCCCTTGGATGAAGACCGGCTACGTGGGTCCTCCTGTCAGCACGAGGAACGCCAGGCATTTGGAGAGGCGAGGAGAGGTGTCCCTGCGGGGCGCTGGGAGCTGCCCGCAGGTGGTGAATGTCACTGGTGTGGTGGCTGCCACCTTCTTCGTGCCCCGTGGGCATCTGTGCACAGCTGTGTGAGGGGTAGAGTTCGCCACTGCCCCCGGCACGGGGCTGACCACGGCCGGAGCTGCCCGCTCTGCTCATGCAATCCGCTCACGCAGAAACGTAATAGAAACAGATTGCTTGGCCAACACAGGGACTGCATAAGCAATGTTAATTCTGCTGTGTCCTAGTTTCAAGGTGCTTGTCCCTACAACCTTAATCTTCTTTTAACATAAATAATACAAATGCACCTGCCCATTTATATTTGGAAATGGGCATCTAAAGGACAAAAGGAAGGTAAAAATGTGGCTTTACTGGTTCTCTTTACATCTCTCAGCCAGCTAAAATAGTTTGCCTTCAAAAATAGTGCAGACACTATGTATGCTTCTGCTTGTTTTCCTCTGTATAGTGTGCCTTTAATTACACAGATAAACCGTAATTTCTTTTCATCTTCTAACTCACACCAGAATGTGTCTTTAATAAGTTCTTTCATGCTCTTTCCAGCTGGCCTGCCTACCTAAAAGCAATTGCCAATACATCTGTGTGTTGTTAATAATAACAGTTATCTGATGAGTGCCAAGCACACTCAGAGCTGCAAATGGTCTGAGCAAAGCATGGTCCCTGCTCCAAGGGCAAAGAGTGAACATCATCATCCATCATTCAAAAGCCCAAATTCCATGACTCAGAAATATAAGGCCACAGATTTATTTTAAACTTCAACAAATAAACTAGGTTTTAGAGTTTGCTACCTTCATTTTACTCTTCTGAATGATCTGGTTAATAAAAATCAAGACACTTCTATATGATCACTGCCCACATCTCTCTCTGCCAAGTGGGATTTTTGCAGTACCTTGTTATTAACAAATTAACCAAATGAGTACAGCAGTCTGGTCTGATCTAAGTAGACAGAAATGTGCAAGCTAGGAAGCTTTAAAAAAAAAAATGCATAAGGCAAGTCAGTTTTGGAGGGGCCAGAGTCCATGAAGGAGGGCCTGGCTGAGGTCCCGGGAGCGGGGACGGGATCTGTGCAGGCTCCGTGCTGCTGTGTCCTGTGGGGCTGGTGCTGCTCCTCACAGCCTGAGGCTGGGCTTGGTGTCTGGGAAAGCACCAGGGTGTTTTTGCCTACCCTAGGGACCATATTTTGCACCTGCTCCACTCAATGAAATGGCTGGTTGGCTAAAGGTGGTCAAATACACAAAGAGATGAAATGAAAGATGGTATTTGGAGTAAATGCTTGTCCAATTTTCCAACTGCTTCAAAAAGAAAAACACAAACAACCCCAAAAAAACAACCCACCCAAACAAAACACAAACAAACAAACAAACCAAACCAGAAGCCCCTAAAAGTCACACCTGCAAGGGGGTCTTGGCCACAGAGGTGCCTGGTACAAAAATGATTTATGCTCCCACACAGGGTAAGGTTGGACAGACCTACACCACTGGTAGAGTTCAGTGGCAGTAAAACATTTTCCCTCTCATTAAAGTGTTACTTTTAAGGAGATATTTAGAAAAAAAAAGCTTAAAAGCAAAGATTTAAGCCAATTCAGAGCCCCTAACTGCAATAACTCCCTGTGCTCTGCAACTCCTATTTCATTTCTTTGATATTGCTCTCAAGAAGTCTGTCACACACATTTCCTTGGGATTTCAAGGGTATATTATTATCATTTTTTTCTTAAAAGCAACATTTTCAGTGTTTCATCTAGGCCTCGGGACACATTAAAGTGTCTTTCCATGATTAAACCCTTGCTGCAGACATAAATAGAGCCCCCCCCACCCCCGCCAGGCGAGGCACCCAGGCACCATGAGGCTGCGGCGTCACCATCAGGACGGCAGCCCCTGCTGGGCCTGTCACCACCCAGCACCCAAACGCCTGCCTCCTCCGGGTGGCAGTGGGCTTATCATCAAAGGAAGTGCCAAGTCAAGCCATCCACATTTTTAACTTAATTTTGCCTTGCAGTTCTCCCTCTTTTTGAGCAGGTCTGTCTCCAGCACCTCAACGGAAAACCAAATCAAGACACAGCACCGAGATGTGCGGCATGACCTAGGCCAGGCCTGTGTGCCTCGCGTGGCTGGATGGCATCAGGACAGCAGCAGGATGGTGGCAGGTTGGTGGCAGAACAGTGTCAGAATGGCGTCAGAGCGACCCATCAGCATGCCTACTGCTTCAGTCCACCTTCCAGCATCAGCAGCTCAGCGCCGTCAAGCCCGGCCCCACAGCACTATGATCAGACACCTTTGTTCCTCATTCGCATACTCAAAACTGCCTAAAGAGATAGCACAAAAGCCAGCACCTCTCACAGGGTTATTTGACGTTGGTTAAATTTACCTCTAAAGAATCTTTGTGGCAGAAGCCTTATCCCATTAACTGCATTACCTTCCCCCCTTGCAGACGTCTGTCTCACATTTCGGCTAAAAGTGACGTTGTGTCAGCTCCTCCGCTGCTGAGTGTCATGAAGCTGTTATATTTGAAAGCAACAGTGCTTTTCCTCTAGAGCTGAAGTCTGTTACAGGGATGCCCTTTGCCCGTTTCAGACGGTTTTGCCCTTTCTGCCACCTCCTCCGCTACATGCAGGTCTTCTTCAAAATTCCCTCCTGTTGCATGCTAGTGGAATATTTTGTTAAAAGGATCAAAAATGGACCTTTGTTTCTTCTGATGGGCACCAGGAAATTATTTCACGGCAGTCAAGTGCAAAAATGTTCTCTTACAGATGATTACCGGTGATAACCCAGTCATGAGCCAAATTCACCTAAATCAACTTTACTTTTAAAATAAACTGCACATTCTCTCTTTTTTCAGCCTGTACATTTAACATTTCAGACCATACTGATTAACATTTTTTACGTCTGTCTTCAAAACTGAGAGAGAGAGGAACAAAGAAACAAGAGACTTGAGAAAGAGAAAAGATGCCCACAGCAACTAAGGACAAGTGGGAGAACATTTCATGACCACAATGCTATTGTAACAAATGGGACTGGTGGGCTGAAGAGGGAGAAGACCCAGAAGGATGCCAGTTACTACTGCCTGGTCTCAGGGCTGGGTCCAGGATATATATAGGTTTCATATACTTTGGAGTAGCCCAGTATGCACTGAAATGCAGTAAATGCAACGTGGACATGCAGCAAATGTCAGATAGACTGCTGAAAACTGGATTGGGCATCCTGACCACAGGGATAGGCAGGGACATCTATAAAGGACCTGCAGCAGCAGAGGTCACAAGCTTTTCTACTATACCAGCCCTGTCACCACATTATAGCTCTTTAACAAGGGAAATTAATAGCCCTAAGTCAGACAGATGTTGCTGACACAAAACACAAAGGTCCATACTAAAAGCAGTGCAGGTATTTAATCTGAATAATGCATGCTGCCTTTATATAGATGCACGCCTCACTGATATGAACCTGAGTAGTTAAGGGTGAACCTGAGCTTCATTATCATCCATCATTGCTTTTCTTCTACATGCACAATTAGCTGTTCTACAGCAGGTAATGAATCCAGCAGCTTATGAACCATTAAAAAGCAAGTCACTCAACGGGAGTGAAAAGGGACCGGGAGACTGCCCTGCTATGGCACCTGCCGCCTGGCTTTGGGATCACTTCGAGACCCATTGGTTCTGGGAGCTGCTCCCAGTGTGGAAAACCACAACCGAGTGGCTACAACCGTCCTGGTCTTCTGGACAAGATTTGATCGGATGGATGCCTGTCTGCTCCTGCAAGCGTGGCGCAGAGCAGCCTCAGGAAGGAATGCAAGGCAGGGGCCGGTGCCCCCGGCCAAATGCCAGCTCTGGAGCAGGCGGAGCCTGGCCTAACACTGCAGCTTCAACAACATAAATGTGATAAATATTATTGCTAAGGTGTCTCTGCCTGAGATTTCCAAGCTCTTTACTAAGAAGGAAAAAGTAGGTCTCAGAGAAGGCCTGAGGGCACGTTAGTCCCCTTTCCCAGCTGTGGACATGAAGGCAGGGATGTCATTTACTGAATGTCGTAGGGCACAGTCTAATAGATCAATGTCACAGCTTTTAGCCATAGATAACTTGTGATGCCAGCAATTTACTTACCTATATGGACAGAAAAATCAATCCCATCATTACATGAACCTCTTGTTTTTATTACATTCTGGGCAGAAGAAAGTAGGTCAGAAGCCACGAGCGCACACAGGGTGCTTCTCTTTCAGCAAGGCCAGCCTCCAGATCTGCCAAACCCTATCCACAGCATATGGATTTGGGGGACGCTGCTGATAAGCAAGGCCAAAGCACGTCTATGTGAACTAGTCCTTATATTTGCAGGAATATACAAAATGTTGTATGCATAAATGTAAAGGAAAGGGTGAATAGTTCATAGTCAAGTTTGGGATGGGAGACACTGTCACGGTGGTTTGTTACCAACGCTAATGAAGTTCTAACTTCTGCTTAGAAGTTGCAATCTCCTTTCCCAGTTGAGGCAAACGAAGCTCAGAGAGCTGGTGGATCAGGCCCACAAGCCCAGGGCGTCCTGTTTCCTTCTAGGGTCCCCTAAGCAAAGGCTTGGCTAGTCCCTGTATGGTGACTGTCAGGACAGTGAGCACTTTCTGGAGCAGTCACCCCCGAGCCCCCGGCTGCTTCCACCCCTGGGCAGAGCATGGCTGGAGCCCGGGAGGGAGCTGGAGGAGGAGGAGGTATGCAGGGAGGCCCATCATCAGCACTGCACATGCAGGGGATGGGGACGAAGCCCGCAAAAAAAAATCCTCCAGGCTCCAGCAGCATTCCTGCTTTACCACACCTGACACTCAGAGTGTCCCAATTACAAGAGAAAAGTCCATCTTGTAAAAATAACATGTAAGAGTTTTCTTTTGATGCTTTCTTCTTGTGCATCACGGTCATTTTGAAAACATGGGCTTTGGCAGCGGGCAGCTGCTGTAACAGACACCTTGTCTCAGGTGCACTCCGCTCACACAGACAGGCGAGCAAACAGTCACTCTGGCTGCAACGAGACTTCGCTGACAAGTCAGTAACAGTCTGAGGAGCAGAATGTAAATCAAGATTTAAAACTTCCCTTCCTGGCACAATATTGAACTTCAGCCTGTGCCTAGATTCATCTCCTCGCTTTATTGCTGCCATCCATTCCTGCACGTTGCAACACTGATCAGAAAATTAAAATGAAAGTCTTTACCAGGAGACAAGCTGTCTTTGTAAATCCTCCTGTGATTCATGGCTGGAGCCATGCACGTTGAGCGCTCACCATGAAGTAGAGGCAACGAATGGGGCTGGTGGCACCACTGCAGACCAGTATGATTGTGCTGTGTGAACGTCCGTCCGTCTGTCTGTCTGTCTGCCCAGGGAGCAGGAGGCAGCGTGCATGAATGGCTGGAGGGCAGGATTACGTCAGGTGGAGGGGCATCCTTCCAGCCGTGTCACATTTAGCAGACTAGTCTTGTCTGGGCAACCGAGCAACTCCCCAGCCCTGCTCTGGGTTCAGCCTTAATAAATTAACGGAGAACAGTGTTTCCAGCACAGTATCTGAACACTATCAGGCCTAATGAGTTTTCAGCTCCAGACAGAACAGGCCAACATACAGGCAATGAGGGAGAAACCCCAGCAGACTGCAAGAGGGGATGTTTCATATTCTCGTCATTAGAGTTTCTAAACCTCCATGTATTTTCTAATTATGCAAAAGTAACAGTAGCAGCATTGTAAGTAATTTATCAGCACCCATGTATTTTAAATGAATCCCTAACAAGCACTTATTAATGTGACATGGCCGCATTACATAAAGTAGGAGAGACTTGAAAACCCAGGGTCCTCACTGTCTTGAGCAATGTCATTATCATTATCATATAGCTGTTCTCCAAGAAGTAGAGCATTCAAACAGCAAGTGATTTTCCCCCAAGGCGCTCCCTGTTTCCTCCTCTAGTGCAGACATGGTTATTTGATTAACCCACTGCTATCCACTGCACTCATCCTCACTGTGGGCTTGGCTCCATTCTCACTGCTGGACCTGAGCACAAAATTCCCCTGTGCAACGCAGTCGGCAACCCTGGACTTAGAGGAATCAATTTCTGAACAGGATCGAGATGTATGTGAGCTGGAAAGCCTAAACAAGGAACACAAGCAGAGCTGATAGACAAATCCCATCTGTTATTGAAGATAAGGAGAGATTTATTCAAATATTTGTTACTAAATGTTGATTGAAAGCTTCACTGAATCCTGGCTTGTCTGTTGAAGTTAGTAGAATGGTTCGGGCACCTTAACCCCTGCTTCCACACAAACACATCCTTTGCCAAGGAGCGGATGATGGATGAGCTGCTAATTTTGCTTCCCGTAAGGATACATTTTCCTTTTCAATCCATAGGCTTAAGGACATTAGATCACTTCATGGGAAACCATTTCTTTTATAATTATGTCACATTTGATTTCCTGTCATCTTTAAAACTGCCTGTTAGCCATGTGGCAGAAGGGAGGCTCGACAAATTAAGAGAAAATAACCTACAAGTAGACCGTGCATCGTTATGCAGTGGAGAGCTGGTGAACTCCCTGCACACATGCTTTCACCTCAGTATCCGTGCACACACTCACCTATGTCAAACAGGGAAGGGAGAGAAGAATATATGGGTGAATAAGCTTTTCATATTTTCTGTGTTGAAAAGCAGTTAAAACATAGTACTTTTTCTGATTAATTGCTGCCACGTTGCGCATCAAAGATCGACGCAGCTCATATTTGAAGCTATCACTTTTCTGTGATGTTCTATTCTTTAAAGTCCGTAAATACAACCACACTTCAATATTTTTGTCAGGCATTTGTTATGATCACTGTGTTGTTTTGCTCAGTGCCAGGAATACTGAAAACTTGAAAGTGCTAATCATAGTTTTATCCAAAGGCAAAAGGAAAACGTGTATGAATTCTGTGCTAGAAACAAGTCCTTCATCTTCACTAGCAAAATAAATTTTGAAATTAAAAATCAAGGAGTTTAACTACAGATGAAACCCTTTGCAGTACAGGTACAGAGTTCACAATGGTGGCTTTAATAGGCTTTAATGATGGTCTCAGTACTGTTTGATTGCACAAAATGCACAAAAATCACATGGCAACTGCTGGTTCGTAATTAATGGCTTTCCCTCAACTAAACTGATTGCTGGTAGAATTTATTTCCCTTGCCTCTCATCTTCCTACAACCTTATCAGAGGAAAGCAATGAGCTCTTTATCTTCTAACTGGTGTGTAATATGCTAGTGCTTCAGAGCCTATTAGAGCCATTATTTCTCTCTCTCTCCCTAATGGGTTTGGGATCATGCTGTACCCCTGCCCACCTGGCTTTCCACCCCGAGGGACTGGCCTCGCTGGCCACAGCTTGCCCTCATGCTGAGGGTCCCAGGGGCTCAGGGTCTCCGCATGCTTTTGGCTGGATTGGGATCACTGCGGGCAGTTGGCTCTTTGCGTCCAGCAGGGACCCACGGGTGTCACCACAGCCCCACCTTGTTCAGCCCATTACAAAGCATTGCCTGAAGAAAAGGTACCCAAAGGGTCTTAGGTACCCAAAGTGCTTTTAATGGAAGGTATTTCAAAATCCTTTGGATGAGTTTAAGGATTTTTTTTTTTTTTTAATTTCCAAGGAATTTGGGGTTAATCTGTTTATTTGTTCTCTTGCTATTTTTTCAGATAAATGTTTACTTTCTGCTTTGGCACTAATCTGCCTGGTGTTTTTTTTTTCTTTTCTTTTGAATATATATATTTTTATATCAGCTTTAGTTTTATCAGATAAACAAGTTATATTTAAAGTTCTTTTTAAAAGAAACACAAAGCATCTTGCCAGGACATCGCATGCTTTTCTGTCTGCTCTTGTTGAATTATTCAGACTTGATGAAACCAAGAAGAGAGAAAAAGTGAAAGTGGGGACCATCTTAGGCCCATTCTTAGTATGACTTTCTGTGTCTTAAAAATGTTTTTATATCATATTTTTGTGTATGTATGAGGTCCAGAAAGGGCTCGGATCTGAGCCTGACTCAGAAAGAACCACTTTTTGAGAAAACTGCTGAAAAGGAATTTTAAGTGCTGAGTATCCCTGCAAAGGAGAAAGACAACAGTATCGCTTCCAAGCACAACATTAATTAAGAGAAAGATACTACTGAAGTGTCTGGGTAGGGTATCCAAATGCAATGAGAAGTGAAGCCTTCCCACAGGAGGCACCAGGAAAACGTGTGTCGTCGGCTCTTTGGTGTCCTCAACTCAACTATTGCTCCCATGTGTCCTGAAGTAACAGAGAGTTTAATTTAACCTGTGAATTTCATACAATGTTGAAAAAAAAACACCTAAAAATAATATCTCAAGTATCTAAGCTGTGCTTGAAGGCTGTCATCCTGTTTGACTTCTCCAGGCACTGAGCCTGAAGTCTTCTCCTTATCAACAGCACAAACAATTTCAGTGTCAAATTCTCTGTCCCCTACTAATGAACATCAGTGCCAGGTAGGAGTAACCAGCTGTAGCAGAAGAACCATCATATCCAAAGGATCTTTGGCCTTTCTGCTGAAACTCCTAACAGTCCCAAGAACTGATGCCATTTCCAGGAGAAAAAAAATAGGAACTGACTTGAGAACAGCAAGTCATTTCATCGGAGGCACTGGGGAACTGTTGGATAGCAGTTGTTTTCTCAGGGACATCCTTGAAACCATTGTTGAGAAAAATACAAAGTTGCACAATAAAATATCAGTCCTTTGAGGCCTTCTTTTTTTTCCTCTGAGTTTTAGTTAACAGTAATTAACTACATTGGTAACGGTATGATATGAGATGCTTCAGTTTCCCACAAAAAAAGAAAAAGACCTAATGGAAAATCTTGCTAAATGTCACCTATCTCAATATTGCATCCTGTAAAGTCTTGTCATATTACGTAAAATTCAAGGACACCTTCTGAAATTTCAGGTTTTCAGTGAAGTGTACTGGTTGGTCAGCTGTGTTTAGTAATGACCAAACACCTACTATACGAGTTGTTTTAGGGAAACCTTTCAAAAGCCTCTTAATACAGTTATCTGTTATCAATTAAAAGAAAACACAATAAACTGAAGAGCGGTTTCTATTTCTAAATGTCTAGAAACATGTTCTTCTACTTCTACAGAAGTTTAAATACAGCTAAGTTTACATAAGAATTACTAATTAGTTGTAAAGTTCATGCCTTTTGAATACATGCATACTGGAGGTCTGAAACCTATCAGACTGTGGTATTAAACTTAGGCTCAGTGCTGAATTTGGATTAAATGATGTTATATTGATTTGATGAGCTGCTCAGATATGCTGAAGCTTTAATTGAATGTATTAGAAGATGTTAATTTTAACAGATATGCCCTTAAAGTAGCAATGTCTCTATTTGTAACTGCTTTCTAGTACAGTCCTTCGTTGGTTTTCAAGAAAAAGAAAGTTATTTTTGAGCCTTTAATCTGAGACTTTATGCGAATAAATATCTAAGAAGAGGTTCTTCTCATTTTCAATATGGATGAATGCCCTTTGAAAGCCAAAAGGGAATTGGTGTAATGTATTGAGTGCCATTTAAATGCCTTTATAAGCTAATTAGTGCAAAAAATAAAATGTTTCTGAGCAGAAACAAGCAACAACCATAAAAACATAGGAAGGCTCATTTGTTTCTTAGATATACTGGGCAGATAGATACCCTGATGCAGAGAGTCACCAACCACTGAGGAGAGTGAATAGAGCCTGCTGTGAAAATGTTACAAAAAATATGCTCTATTGTTTTAACTGTGAGAGCAAAGTCACGCCGACAGTGTTCATCATGCATGCTTGAAACAGCAATGTTGCATCTAGTTTTAATCTACATTGCTGCGATAGCAGCTATCTGGGAGACATTGTGACGTTTAGGGAAACAGCCAACACTACAAAATAGGTCACTAGCTGGAATCTGACCAGGCCTGAAGAGGTCTGAAGTGGCTAAAAGTAATTACCATCTGTTCATGTGAAATGAGGGGATGGTATCGGTCCAGTTCTGTGTAGATAGATATCCACACTGCATAAGAAACCTTCCGAAGTGATCCTAGTTGGAAATGCAGCTGGCGGAAGGGAGCCATGGACTGGAGGATCTAAGGAAGCTCCTTCTAAAACTGTGCAGATGAGATAGTGGGTACCTGAAGCTCTTTTATGTGATGTCCTTCTGTGATGCATTAGGAGATTTTCCCTCACTGTGGTCAGTCTAGCACCTTTCACTGGCCAACAAAAGGCATGAAGATCAATATCTGATCAGTAGCTTTGTTTGAGAAACACCTCTATCAAGAGACAAACCCAGAAAAGCTTCTCAATGGGATCTTAGTATCACAGAATGGTTTGGGTTGGAAGCCACTAGTCCAGGTTGCTCAAAGCTTCATCTAACCTGGCCTTGAACACCTCCAGGGATGGGGCATCCACAGCTTCTCTGGGCAACCTGTTCCAGTGCCTCACTACCTTCACCATTCTAGTGAAGAATTTTTTATATCTGATCTAAACCTACCCTATTTAAAACTGTTCCCCCTTGTCCTGTCACTACACTCCCTGACACAGAGTCCCTCCCCAGCTTTCCTGGAGGCCCCCTTTAACTCCTGGAAGGCTGCTTTAAGGCTTCCCCAGAGCCTTCTCTTCTCCAGGCTCTTGGGACAGCCTCTGCCCTGTGCCTCCTGTTTGAAGACAAGGCCCAGCTGCAAAGCCAAGTTACTGGTTTTGGTGCCTCTACGCACGTGCTCACCTCCTGTTCACATCCAGGTACCTTCTCCCATCACCTGGGAAGATTTAGCAACCTCTCACATGTCACAGCCACAGTGGGCGTACATATGTATGGGAAATTAGAGTAAGTACTGCACTAAATTGCTCATGTAGCTATCCCCTCAGTTATAATCTTCCTTTCTTGCTGAATAGTTATGGTCCTGACCCACTCAGCCAGCTGTTCTCAAATCGGTTAAATGCTGGTGGGGAATGGGAGGATGAGGATATTCCCCTCACAAGGGGAATAAGGATTACAGTAAACCCAGCAGAACCCAAGGCTTTTTCTGGCTCAGACCACTATCACTCCCAGTGGTGCTCCAGAAGCGGTGCAAAAAGAGCTCAGAGGGAGAAAAGCAGCCCAAAGCACAGACCGAGCATCCTCTGTGCAGCAGGCACTCAGAAACCAAGTGTCCTCCAAGAGTTATTTCAAGTTTCAGCCATCATTACCACCTTATTAGGTACCTAATAAAGATTGTACTATGAAGTATTTATGTGAGTGTATACATTTAATATATGGCAAAGTTTTTGCCGTTCTTAAATCAGCTGAAGAAGACTAATTACAACAGTTTCGTGGCTGCATCACTCCATTCAAATTAATTACTCTGCAAAAGTTAATACAACTGAAATGATATTGGGTGCCTTGAGACTGTCAAGAAGAAACAAGCACCACTTGGGGTCCATTCTCCTCCCCATTTTGGCCCACCCGGACCCTACTGAGCGGGCATTACGCCGGGATCTGCTGCACTGGGGCTCTGCTCTCTTCCCTCCCCACCACATCCTCCTCTGCCTGACGGAGCTGGCAGCCCCTGACAGATCATCCTCATGTAGAGCCCCACTTTCTCCAAGCACCATGAGAGTCACAGCTCATCCCAAGACTGTTACCAGCACAACAAAGCATTCATACATTCACTAGACTTTGTATCTTTTCACAAGAAACACTCATTCCTTTGATCTCCGGGTGAGAAGGGATTGCCATGTTATGTCAAACTATTACGGAAATAAAGAAACACCCCCAGACAATCTCTCTTTCTGTATTAATGTAACGAGATACTCCTAGGAAGATCTTTTTCCCCTAAGCACACGACAGTGCCTGTAAACAGCACCAATATTTCTAATCAATTTGTACCACCTTTTCTGACAGGTCCACTCAACTCATTTTCCTGTACAGGTAATACCGCTGGAGGCTGATAATTAATCCGAATACAAAATTTTACACACTTATGTCACCCTTAGCAAGGTCACTGTTTATCTTACAGGATTTTAATACAAAAGAGAAGCTGTTGTAATGCATCTGCCACCACGGCTAAACAAGAACTAGCAAGTACCCATTTTTATAGGAAGACATTACGTATAGATAAGGCTGAGTACAAAAAAACTTCATAAAATATCTTTGTATTCACTGCTGGCTTTTTATGTCAGATTTATACACACCTGCCTATGTGTGTGTAGTCTTGTATCTGTGATGATGTTATTTATCTTACAAGCTTCTCAGCTTTTCCAGTCTTCGCTCACTACCTCCTTTTTCATGTGTAGCCTAAACATTCAACATCTTAAGCAAATTCAAGGAGCCATCAATATTTAATCAGCCTACAGCAGCAAGGGTTTTACTGCTCCCTTTTCCCTCACACTTGCATTTGACCAGGATGTGCAATAGGCACTAATTAGTCCTGGCTAATAATTAGACTGACCACTTTTCTATACAAATAAATGCTGGCTTGAATGGCATTTGATTGGCACTGCTGAAAGAGAGCTGGGAGCTTCCTGAAAGGGCTGAGCATCTCAGTTCACCATTGGAAAGGCCAGTAATAAGAGCTCTGGAGGTCATAACATTTTTAGATACAAAAAAGTAGTCTGAGGTCTTATTTAGAAGTTTTAATGACATCCTATGCAGTTTTTAATGACCTCCTATGCAGCTTGTGGTTTGGCAAGTGATTAGAAAGAAAGGATGATCTTAAATAAATGTACATTTATTCCCCCCACCCTCAAATACTGCAAACCCAGCATTTCTATCAGCAAGGTGAACACACGATAGTGTGCTGAGGTACAATCATTTCACTCCTGGCTGTTTGATACAGCCACAGCCAGACACTCGTGAGCAATGAAGACACAGCAACAGCAGCAATCAGTGCCCCACATAGAAATGGCAACACATGCTTCCCACCCCCTTCTCATTCTGGCAAGTAAACACCGATGCTGGATGACATTAACAGCTGCCAGCTGGGCAAACAGAACAAGTAGGTCAAGAGAGTCACTTCTCCAAGAGTTTTCTTTGCTAAATATTGTGCTAATGACTGCATTATTGCTCATCAGACCGAGGCTTGGAAACTGGTGTTAGAAACCTTTCCCACAATAGCAGAGGTCAGGTTTTTCATCTTGAGATGTTTCAGGTTGAGCAAAACTACCAATTCTTGATAAAATGCCTTTTAAAAAGCATCTTTAAAATCTGAACACAGGCTTGCCCTGATTGCACAAAGCAGATTTCATCAGAACAGCTTTACAGGTAGGTAGAAACAAATGACTGAAAACCATGGCCCTGTGTGTCAGGCACGTACAGTTTAGAAAAGCTCTAACGGAGATTTAACAGAACTGCTTTAAAGCATGTGACTTACTCTAAAGAATTCTTTGGTTGAGCCTGAATCCAAAGTGCCATAGGCTATCTCCGTTTGTTTAGCCAGATCCTCTGCGCTCTCTATGGGAGACACCATCCTTTCCACCGTAAGGAAGGCAGCAAGATTAGCAGTGTAGGAAGAGATAATGATGAGAGTGAAGAACCACCAGACTCCTCCGACAATTCGCCCTGAGAGAGATCTATGGAAAAACACATATCATCAAATTTTGTTGAAGATATTCCTTGATTTCTTTTTGTTGTTGAAGAGAAATTCACATGCATAACCCTGTTGTCCTCATCCTTCAGGCATCTGTGGAGAGGCTCCTGATAGCCTTCATCAGGAGAGCAAGCTCAGCATGTACCTATTCTTTCTTAGTTAAACCCTCTTAAATCTTTCAGTGGAAACAAGGACAAAGAAATAGTGGTTCATCTGAGCCCAACCCATTTGGAGGCTCGGGGAGCAAGAAGCTCTCCTGACTTCCACAGACCCTTTGGTGGGGAAGTCTTTTGCCAGAAGACTTTTGTCTTCTCTGTTTGGCCAGCCTTCCCCCTTGACTGATTTGCCTGCTGTGGTGTATCAGCATCGCTGGCTCTCTGGGGTCTGACCAGCCCTGAGGAAAAAAATACCTTTTACTCTTAAAATGTAAGATGTGGTGAAGGGCAAAAAGGCATGAGCAAACACCCAAATTAATAAAATAAAAATGATCCAGTATGATCCAGTATCATTTTAGCATCATGACCTAGCAGGGATTACACACTGAATCTGCATATTGAAGTGGGGAAAGAAGCTGATTTGCTTTATATTAATTGAAATTTGCATGCCTAAAACACACTGTTCCAGATCAAGCATACTCCAGCTTTTCAACCACCAGAGCAATGTCGTAGTAAGTAGTAAAAATAATATATATATGTATTTTTTCAAATAAGAAAACTGTAAGGACTAAAACCCTCCTACATACACAATTACAAAACACCTACGGGTTAGGAGATCTTAGACTGTGTGTCTATAAATGCTCTTTGCTGCTTTAAAGCAATTGAACATCAGGCTCAAAACGTTTTTGGGGGGCTGAAGGACACCAGCACCACTCTGCTCAGCTGGGTGGGGAATTTGCCATGTACAGTACACATTCTTCAAACACAGCGTGTTGATCAGGAATCATTTCAGAAGCTGAGACAGAGCTATTTCGTATGTTTTCCCTTAATTCTTTACCCATATCAATGGAGGAAGATTGAATCCCAAATGTATTAAATCCACGGAACCTGGGTGTTGCACTCCTCAATTTGTGTGAAGGGAAGAAATAGAAAACAAGAAAACTCTTACCTGTTTGTTTGTTTCCTTCAAGCCCCTCAGTGCCATCCCCAGACAGTGGGTACAAGTTGTCCTACCAACAGATGGAGACGGGAAAAGACTAGAAGTCTGGTGCTGGGTCCCCACCCTGCCCACACAAGGAGGGGGTTGGCTGGTAAACTGCCTAGTCTTGGCCAGAGCCTGAGATCGCCTGAGCCATGAAAAGATCCCATTAAATTAATAAGAAAAAGAAAAAGAAAAAGAAAAAGAAAAAGAAAAAGAAAAAGAAAAAGAAAAAGAAAAAGAAAAAGAAAAAGAAAGAAAGAAAGAAAGAAAGAAAGAAAGAAAGAAAGAAAGAAAGAAAGAAAGAAAGAAAGAAAGAAAGAAAGAAAGAAAGAAAAAAGAAGGAAGGAAGGAAGGAAGGAAGGAAGGAAGGAAGGAAGGAAGGAAGGAAGGAAGGAAGGAAGGAAAGAAAGAGGAAGGAAGGAAGGAAGGAAGGAAAGAAAAAGAAAAAGAAAAAGAAAAAGAAAAAGAAAAAGAAAAAGAAAAAGAAAAAGAAAAAGAAAAAGAAAAAGAAAAAGAAAAAGAAAAAGAAAAAGAAAAAGAAAAAGAAAAAGAAAAAGAAAAAGAAAAAGAAAAAGAAAAAGAAAAAGAAAAAGAAAAAGAAAAAGAAAAAGAAAAAAAAAAAAAGAAAAAGAAAAAGAAAAAGAAAAAGAAAAAGAAAAAGAAAAAGAAAAAGAAAAAGAAAAGGAAAAGGAAAAGGAAAAGGAAAAGGAAAAGGAAAAGGAAAAGGAAAAGGAAAAGGAAAAGGAAAAGGAAAAAAGGAAAAGGAAAAGGAAAAGAAAAAGAAAAAGAAAAAAAGAAAAATAAAAAGAAAAAGGAAAAGGAAAAGGAAAAGAAAAAGAAAAAGAAAAAGAAAAAGAAAAATCCATCCAACATTAAAGAGCACACCAAAGAAAATTATTGCCAACACCACAAAAACAGAGAGTGCAGTCTGGAACAGGCCAGTGGAATGTGGAGAAACAAGCTAAGAGGTGAAACAACTGCTCTCCACTCTCCTCTCCCCAGGACATGGAACCGCTGCTCCCACTGGAGGGGCAGGCTCCGGTTGGCTCCTATGGGTTGCCAGCCCCAGGGACTGCTGCACCAGCTCCGTACTGATGGGCCAAGTGGTTCAGGTAGTTACATGGCTTAAGGAAGCTTAAGGAGCGAAGCACCACCTCTTTGTCCATCAGGAAGCGATGACTTCCAAGGTATGAACTCTGAGAGAACTTGCCATCGCTCTGGCCTGTGTGTGCTTCCTCAGGGCAGGCACACGTCTGATGGATCACCAACAAGCAGAGGAGGCTTTCCTGCCCTTCCCAAGGGCCTCCCAAGAGGTTAAAAGGCTTCCAAGTTTCAAGCTGGGGCTGTGCTGCAGCAGTGTTCACCAACAGAGGGCTACCAAACAGTTGCAAAAGTAAATTCCAGAAATATAAAGCCAGAATAATGGAGCAAGTCAAGAAATCTGCCTCGCTCTACATTCTGTGTAGGTGTCAAGAGAGCATCTTCTGGAATTTTACAGATGGTTAAGGCCCTTTTTGGCCAGCTCCCTTACTAGTTAGGGTCTTGCTTTAGCTGCTTTGTAAAACTTGATAACCTACACACCAAATCAAACTCTCACATCAGCTAAAACTTAATTTTAGCCATCTACAAAGCAGTGCCAGCTGAACTCATCGAATAAGGCTCCCTTTGGAGCCATCACAGAGACAGAAAGGAGACAGACACCCTCAGAACAAGATTTACCTCACTTGCTATAGTGTGGGATAGATCTGAAGGTGCCCATCCGTCTCCCATGAGCATGAAGAGAAGTGAGATGCCTGACTGGAGCACACTATACTGCTTTTACATGGCTATGTCAGGTGAAATTCATCCCTCTTTCATTCATTCTTTCAATACATATTTTCCACCTTTGAGATGAAGATAGGCGTGGAGTTGAATTCCTCCTCCCTGCAGTAAAGTTGACAGCTTCAGAGCCAGACTAAGGAGATGAAATTCCACTTGCATACACTATGACTAGCTTTATCTGGCTGCTCCAGGGTCCCGTGGCCCTCTTGCTTTACAGCATCTCTTGAAATAGGAAGATGAAGAAAAGACTTGACAGGGTCTTCGGACAAATTTCATGGAACTATCGGAAACAAAATGGTGTGAGCTCATTCTCCCTACAGTTTTCCTTAGGAAATGTCTTACTTGCATCAGGAGCTGCCCCTTCTGCTTGCAGGACAGATGCATTGCTGGGGTGAAGATGTGCAGGAGGAAAGCCATTTTCCAAACCAGTGAAACCTCAGTCCCACATTGCTGCAACAACAAAATGTCTGTGTCGAGCTGCCTGTTCGTACAGCGTATTACGCACAGAGAACAGTAAAAATATCTTGCCCCCACGATCTTGCAACCTGCATAAACCAAGCAGACACACGCAGGACAAAAAATGGAGAACAGCTGAGAGCAGGGGGAGGTGGGCACGGCTGGATTCACTGAAGAAGAAGGCGCTTCCCCAAGCGAGGGTCCTACGTGCAAGAGAGGGGTCTTGCTAGAGGAGGACCAGAGCAGTTCTCAGAAGAGTTGAGGTCACTTGAAAGAGAAATGGATGTCACTACCGAGTTGTTTCTCCCAGAGCCTTCCAATGAGCACGAAAGGGAAGATTGAACAGCTGCTACCACGAAGTGCTCTGGGCTAATGTAGCTGTAATTGATGTCAAGCACAGGATGGAGCAAAAGAAAAACAAAACAAACCACAAAGCTGATGCCGAAGGACAGACAGACAGACAAAATCAAAGAACAAGAACACAGTTGAGCATGGCCTGGCAGCCTCCTTTTCCAAAAGCACCCCAGATCCCCCCAGTCCATCTGCTGATGCGAAGACTCCTTATACCCACTGCAGGGGCTGGTGTAGAGGGATGAGGGAGAAAAAGGGTTAGTATATAAACACCAGGCTGGTAATAAGAGAATACTTGTTTGTTTTGTACTGCGAAACACAGAAATGTTTCTCCATTACTCAGATAACAATTACAGAAAAATCAATCACAGCTTTTAATACCAACACCACTTTTTCTGATGAAGACGTACCTGTCCAAGTGTGCAGTGTTGTAATTTGAAAACAAACAACTAATGCTTTATCCTAACATGTCATTTTCCAAACTGCTTCAATAAATCAATACATTGCACAACATCATTTTAAAGTGAATTAGAGTGTTAACAAACGAGAGGAGTAACAAAGCCTTGGTATAGCAGAATTATTACACAATTATCAAAACAAGGTCAGATGGTGTTTTCAAAAGGAAGTAAACAGGAAGAGTGCATACCTTGAGAGGAAATTTAAAAGGAAGCATGGAGTCAAATGAGAGCAAATTAGTAACAAGCGAAAAAGAAAATACATATTCAATTTCACATTCAGTTGCCAGAGAATAACACATTCAAACAAAATCCTATTTTTTAACAAAATAGCTTGAAGTTTGTTTCTACTCATGGCCATAAAACATATTTGATTTCCTCTAACAAACAGAAACAATAAGCTTTTCATACTACTTAATTTTTAATTGGGCTCTTATGATCAATACAAGATAGCTGGTATATTGACAAAAAGCCCTGAACAACTTCAGTGCAAAATCTGCTTGCCTAGACCCGCCTTTCCACTCTGAGCTCACGCTACAGGGTACCCGCCAAGCATGGAGCTCAGTCCTTTGCTCACAAACCCAGCAAAACATCTGCCTTTCCTGCTGGCCTCATTTGGCCAGGAGGCACTCGCCTCGGCTGTTGAGACAGAACACAATAAATAAAAGCATCTGAAGCTCTGCCTTGAGATGCTCCATTCTCTCATCATCGGAACCATTGGTGGGAGTTTCAGGAACATCAAGTTACCCAGCTCCCATTGCTGTTTTGAAACTCCCACTAAGTCATTCCCATGGCCTTTAATAGGAGTCTCTTGAGACCTGCTGCAAAAATATGGGTCTAGAAATATAGCCTCTTAAATGACCAAGCTCTTGTGACAATTTTTAATGAACCCCCTGTCTTTTTCCATCAGATATTAATTAATCTAGCCTCCTTGTTCCACATGAATGAAGAGCAAAATTAAAACACACGGTCTCATACAGATTTCAAAGATACTTTTGCTCGGAATGGTGTTACAAATGTGACTGTTCCCTCCTGATTCCATTTGCTGTACACATCTTACATTAAAGCAAATTTAATAATCCACTTTTGATCCATCAAAAGTGAATTTTCAATACTTTAGCTCACTATGCAGAAAACACAGCAGCCTTTGATAGCAGAACAGAACCACTGGAACAAGTGTTGGTTCCATCATGGGATGAACTAACCACCATCCTCTGGCTGCTTTCTGATTCAGCTGAGACGACTCCTATTAAATACAGATTGGAGAGTATAGGGATATATCCTCTGGAATATCCACAAAGCATACTCACCAGGATAGATTTAACTAGTCATTAGATGTCACAGCTGTTCTGCCCAAAGCAGCTGAAAGAGCCTTTATCAGCAAGTACAAAAGTGATCTCTCTAGACTGCTTGTCGGCATCTCTCTACAAGTGCTGCACGCTCTCATATAAGAAATTTATTCAGACAAAACTCACAATGGAAGAATGAAGCCCCTTTTAATGGCAATAGAATAGTATGAAACATTCATCTAGTCAATGTATTGTGAATGGCATAACCTTACAAAGATACGGATTCAGGATGGAATACTTGGGAATAGTCCCTTCTACGGAAAAGAAATTTGACATTAAATCAACTTAAACCAACATATCACTCAAGGGAACGGTGTTTCTGGAATTTAAACCAAGGTATTAAATCTCTCTCTCTCTCTCTCTCTCTCTCTCTCTCTCTCTCTCTCTCTCTCTCTCTCCTGTAGCAATGCACATAACTGCCTGGAATCTGTTATCATGAAAGATAACAAAATAGCCAGATAATAGCTTCTAACGAGGGCCATGAATTAATATTGACCTAACAGCTTCTGATGGACAAATAAAATAAATAGGTTTACTGCTGTCTCTGTTTTTTCTATGTATTTCCTAGGCACATATCATAGTAATATTGAAAAAAATAGAGTATGTTCCACTCGTTATATAAGGTTATATATGGCTGAGCATGCCAGAGTCGCATGAGAGCTTAACAAAAATCCTATGCACTGCTATTTGCTGTCAATAAACAGACCTAGCGGAAACTGTGCAATGCCTACAGCTTTCCATGTGATGTCCCAGTGCTTATTTCCCGGTCCTTTATATTAGGCACACACATGATCAACAGCAGTTTAAATGTTATCACTATCCATCACTTTTAACAGCAAGCAGAGAGGCAAAGTTTCGTTACAGAATTTGGGAATAAAGCAGAGACTGAGCATATAAACTGGAGGAGGAGGCTGGCAGCTGTAGCAGGACAGTGAGACAGCACACTGAAACACTGAGAACTGTGACGTGGGGTCACAACCAGGCAAAAATATCACATGTATGTTTTATATGGGAGGTATATGCATCAGTCAGCTACATATGGTATCTACCTGCTGCTATCAAGACTTCTAAAACATATGAATGATGTGCATCAAATAATGACAGGTATCTATCTGCCAGCATCTCTGAAAATCCTGGACCTCACTGCAGTCATTAGCAGATTTGAACGTGCAATGACTGTGAGCTTAAAGGACCATTATTAGATTATGACAGGCAAAATCATGATCCTTTCCATGAAACTTCCTTCCATGAGGTTTTTGTCACTTCTTTCACTCTCAGACCAGGAAAATCTGGTAACTTTTGAATGATGTAAGTCTTGCAAAAGGTACACAAATATGGAAATTACTAAGGTGTATTTTGAATATAAGTGCTTAGTCAGAAAATATCTGTCTCTCTTGATTTAATTAGCAACCTTGTTAGAGGGAAAAACTGCATCCTGTTTGTAATAAACAGGCATTTTAATAATTAAAATAGCTGTAAACTGGATTTTAAAATATTTTCACACAAAATTTAGTGTTCCCTCACTAAGAAACTAGATAATTTTACTGCTTACCACAGGCATATCACCAAAGTATTTTTACAGTGTATAGGTAGGAACATAATATATGTATTACTAAAAGAATATTTGAGGTATGCATTGTTCAAATAGAGAGAACTTTACTATTCTCTGGTGGTTTTCAAAATGCTTCTTTGAAAAAGAAATGCAATTCTACAATGGTTAATAGCAGTGCTCTCTGTTAAAACAGAACTAATACCAAGCATGTTTTACTAAAGCCTTATTCAGAAAGACTGCCTTTCTGAATGAAAAAAAAAATCTTTATGGAAACAGGCAATGCTTATTAGACCATATTGACTATGAACACAGGGAAATGGATTAGACCAGATATAAATAACAATACACACACAGGATACACACCATAACTGCTAGAGGAGCACACATGGAGATCTGAACATATAAAACATGGTGGTAAGCAAATTACTAATAGATGAAAAGATAGTTCAAGAACAAAATTAGAGAAATGAGGGACAAAAAAAGTTAGCAAAAATAGCAGAAGCCATGGCAGGATCGAATGTGTTTTAAAGTGCTGTTGCATGTGGCTTTTTAAAAATAAATAATTCAGATTTTGCAAAGCATAATATGTTATATGCACGAAGGAGATGACCGTAAAATGAGATATGCAGCAAAAACACGGTAGCCCTCCAAGCATTGCTGAAAACAGAAAACCCCATGCATTTTACAGCCTCAACATGGTGTATATAAGTTTGGCAGAAATGTGTAAGTGGCATTATAAGGCAATGACACACTTTTGAGGTGAATGTTAGCAAACATCGGATCGATGATGCTGCTTAGCATTGAATGGGATGTCAAAACAAAAATTTGGAATTGAAAAGAAATTTGAAAACGTAACATATATGCACCATGGCATCAGAAAATGACCATAAAATGCAAAAAGGTGATGGAATGATATGGAACAAACCTTGGAGAAATATCGCATCCTTGCTGCATAAAGGCACCCAGGGAAAACCAAAGGCTGTTAAATATTCCAAACTCATTTGGAGGGTCAGGAGGATTCTGAGGGTCACGTGGCTCTTCAGTGCTGTCTTCCAAGTGCCATTCATAAGGGCTGAATCTGCTGACTAGGAAAAGAACTACGCTGACGCCAATGTAAGCAAAGACTATACACATCCAAATTTCATAAGCCAAAGGATCCAGGAAAGAGAATACGCCCGGTTTAGATTTCTGAGGCTTCTTGATCATGATGGAGATTCCCAGGCTCATAAAGGGCTTGGAAAAGTCTATGACTTCTTCTCGCACCAATGTTATAGTGAGAGGGGCAACGGCTATATCTGCTCTCTGTAAAGGGAAAACAAAGCCAAGTTAGTTACAAAACAGTTGCAACATGATCACAATCTAGAGTCTGAGGTTAATGAATCAGGTGATGAATTACAAGAGTGAGTAGGAAACATATTCTTTGCAGTCCATTTTGCAGTCATTGAAGTTGTTTTAGGACTACATGGACAGAAAATTTTTAACAAGAAAAAATACAACCACATCTGTGCAAGGGCCTCAAGACAGAGGGAGATACATACCAACATGTATTTATGTTTCTGTTAAGTTAATGGATAAATAAACACTACTTTCACCGGACTATTAAACTACTATTAAAGCTATATTTTCCAGGATAACATATAGAGTCAATATAACTTGCATATAGAATGTCATTTCAAGTCTAGATCAGTAATGAACTGTATTTAACATACAAATGTACTTAAATAATAGGGAAAAAAAACAACAAAACAAAACACAATGAAACAACAAATGATTGTGTTTGGTGTTTCAAGTTCAAGTGGATTATTGATGGCCTTTAAATCTCCTTTTTAGTCATTAAAAAGTTGTTTGACGTTAATTTTTAATTCCAGGAAGGGGAGTTACTAGGGGAGAAGGGGAATAATTCTAGGGCTAGTCTGTGAGCATGCCCTTTTCCCTTTTACATGGGTTTGTCCTTGTATGCCTGATAGACACAGTGTGATGCAAGCGCTTGCTTCTTGACTCCTACATCATTTTGTAGTAATAGCCTGTATCTATCCATCTGTCTTGAGGATATGGGGCAAATTACGGGTTTGTTATACCTGGATGTTCTCTTTTTCATTCTTAAAGCAAGTTCTGTTGCCTTACTGATTAGTCCAGGGTCCTTAAAAGGAACCTGAGAGAAGTGATTAGTCATTGAATTTCAGCTGGATTTGGGCACTACCCCTTACATATTCCTCTGGAACTCCATTGCAATAAGGGATAGATGATGGAAGAATAGTGGGTGACAGGAACCAGACAGTTCATCCTGTCTGAGGTCACTGAAGAGCAGTAATACAGATCTGTGAGTCCCTGAGAAGTAAATAGCCTGGATTATCTGAGCAAAACGCAAAATAGTAGTTTTGATTATAATCTATGCCATCTTATACAAAACCTAAACTCCATAGATCTGTAACATAGACCATGCTCTGAGGATGGGTCATATGGAAGCACAACCTCATCTCATTGCATCTACCATTCAGCAGTGTGTCGGTATTTGCAATGAGGCAATACCTGGAACCCCTTCCTTTCAATCCTTACATCTCTGCTGGATTCTGAGGGAGAGTAAGAATGAGAAGTAAACAAAAAAATAAAAAAATTGCTTAGTTACTTCATTAGAAATAGCATTCCAGAATAGATTTTCAACATATTTAATTATAATTGTATTTTGGTACCAGAAGGATTCAATTCATAACCTGATAACCTAACCTTGATTCAGCAAACTACTCAAGCTGATGTCAGCAATTAGAGGGGACTAGGATGTTTAAAAAAAAAAGTCCTTTTGCATGTTAAGAAAATGGTTTAATTATTCTGACTCTATATACCTATGTACCCTTTTTTGTAATTTTCTGCCTCTTTTAAGCAGCCTATAACTATTCATGATATTGGGCCTTTTCAAGATGGCCTTTCATTCATAATTAAGAATTTCAGAAAGAAAAAGTGATTCTAAAGTGATTCAGGGAAAGTTTAACTTACCAGTAACTAAACCACTGTGCACCTTTTAAATCAGTGTTCTGTATCTAACTAGTAAGTATGTATCTGACAGAAAAATAAAATCTTATTAAGTAGAATTTTGAATAAAAGTGAATAGGAAACGTTAAGAAGTGATGAAAATCTGTGCCATAAAATAATTGAATATGCCTTTATGTAAATCTGACGGTGATGTTCGTGACTTTCATTAATATCTGATTTTCCGATCTTCCTACTAAGTTTTTTTGTTTGTTTGCTTATTTATTTATTTGTTTAAGTTTAATAAGCGGCAATGGCAAGGGCTTCCTGGAAAGTTAACCTCAGTCTCACCACTCTGTACCAGCTGGTGCTGCAGAGTCCCTGCGCAGTCATGCCCAAGACACCTTCTCAATGCTGTAAGGCTGGGGCTGACGGCAGCCCTGCCTGCCTTCTCCGTCTGCACACAACCTCCAGACTTGCTCCAGCCTCTCAGGAATGTCTCCTAACAGTTTGCACTTGTGTGTACAACCAAGAGGCTTGGTATAATTTCACTGCTTGGAATAATAATCAAATAAACCATGTCTGCGTACTTAAGTAAGCCATTTGGAAAACACAGCCCATGGTGTACAACACTACAGCCCCCCTCAGCTCCTTTAGACATTCATGCATACTGGGACACTGTCTTTCCCCTCAAGTGAATGCTCTCCTTGAGGAGAAAACCCTCCACCTGATCTTGCTGCAAAAATCTAGTTTAACGTAGCGTGCATCTAGAGACTGAAAGTGCTGGTTGCTGTTGAATGGCTGGGTGTTTACTGGCTTTGCAGATGAACGTGTTAATTGTCTAAGTATTAGGGAGACTTGGGGGCACATGGGTAGAGTGTGGTAAAGGGACTGGATGGGCCTGGAAGTTGCTCACTGATGAATTCCCCCCAAATGTGTATTTGTCTTTTAGGCACTGCTTATTGAACTACTGTTAAATGTTAAATGTCTGCAGTCAGTAGGTATGAGATGCACACAGAACATCAGTTTTATATGTAGTCAGAGTCCACTGCTGGCTGGAAGACTAAGCACTTTGACCATGGCTACTGCGTTTCGTGTTGAACTAATGAGGTACTTACAAATTAATCCCTATTAGAGCAAGCTGAATGAATCAGAACCCCTGCAGAGACTTGGCAATGACTCCACAAGAAGTGGAGCTGAGGTGGGAGGCGGGAGCCTCACCACCTGTCCTCGTGCACATGGACAGCCAGCTTGTTGAGGCAGGAAGAGGCTGGATCAGCTATAAGCATGTTTACTTTTTGTAGCATTTTCCTGGACTTGGAGAAATTTAATTCTCCCGAAGTAATATTTTAATTGCCAAAGTAGACACAGTGGTGCTCTTCCTAAGTGCTGATGCAGCATGCAATAAAGCCTGTATCTCCTTCATGAGCAGCTGAGCTCATGTGGGATGTTCCTGTGGGGTCTTTCAGAGGATGAAGCTGATGCTCTGTTTAGCACTGACAAAGCAGTTTTTAAATGCTCAATTGTTACCATGTTCTCATTCGTATCATACGGCATTTCTCTGTAAATGATTTTAAGTTGCATTTTAATATTACTAGGGATAGAAACATTTATTTTTCTGAAACACTTCAGTCTTCCTGCTTTCCTACCATATTTGATGGGCCTTCTACATATTGGGAACACCAATAAACATCCTCAGGTCTTAAATGAATATGCTGGCAATTGTTTCAGCAAAGGGAACGAGAATGAATTCAGACATAGGGTCTCAGGAAACCATCAACAACATGGGCCCTGAAAGTGGCCCAGCAAAAATCCAGCACCTGAGCCCCATTCCCCACCACCTCCTTGAGTATTAGTTACACTGGAGAGGTTAAAATCAGACCACTCTTTGCATATTTATGTAGATATATAATATTTGAAATGGAGAGAGCTTATGGAGAGCTCTAAGCACCCTAATGGATCATTAATAATTGCAGCATGGTTGTGAATCTCTCTACTTGTTATGGCCGCAGATAAGCTGAACCCATAAAAATTGAACTAGATTAAAAAAAAAAATAATCGCACAGCACAATCACAAACATGCCCTTCCCTGTGCAGAGTTGGAGGGGGGCAGTTAAGAACGTCAACAACTAAGCTTTGCTAATCACTCATGACTAATGGTGTTTCAAACATCATATTCACTGCATTTAAGCCGGGAGAGAAATGTCATGGATTCCTCTGAGGCTCGTTCTGTCTCTGCCTACCAGTGTGGGAAGACGGATTTAGGGAGGACATGCAGCACAGAGGCGCTGCCCACTCTGTTCAAAGCTGACCCCAGGGAGCTGCAAATCTCAAGACTCTTAAGAGGAGGGAAAAAAAAAAAAAGTAAATGGAAATATCCCTCTGCGTGGAGAAAGAAAAATGATAAGATGTTCCACCTCTGTAATCCAAAAGGAGGGATGGAATTCTTCTGCTTACAGACCTAAAGATGAGCCTTACTATCTTCAAAGACACGCACTAGAGGTAGCAAGAGATACCAGCTAGGCTTCTGCCCGTACGTCTTTTCTGGTTGTTCATGTCTGCAGGGCTGAAGAATTTCTTTGCTAGTGCATCACTTTCCAATAAGTGGGTCTGGGCTACGGTCACTCTGCAAGAGGTTTGTGTTATGGGGTGCCCCCCAGCATGCACCTATGTTCAGACTGAAGCAGAGGGACACTGTGCCAGCTGCTGACTGTCCAATTTCCATCGGGAGCCAGAGCTCCAGGCACCCCAAAAGCACTGAATGCAGGCACACAGTGGCATCAAAGAGACCACGTTGGGGTGACAACTGACTCTGAGCAGTGTAGGACTCGTTTGGGCACTGTGAGGTCTCCAGGTGCCAGGATGGGGTGTCAGACAGAGCAACACATCACCTGCAGTGCCTGCTGGTAAAAGCTACCTTGAGAATGGAGTCCACTATACCCAGGGATATCAGGGTGTGTTGAGGGGCCAGGTCACAAGGGTCCTGTGCTTTTAACACTTATTTAGAAACAACAGGTGAAATTGCAACAGCAACAAGCAGCATCGAGGTATTACTGTGTATTAACTGGGTAACATAAAAAATGATTATGGTATTAAAACTGCAGTTGGCCTCATCTGCTGTTAAGTACCTTCCTTGTCCAAAGGATGCCCACAGTTCTTCCCGAGATACTACTGTTGTCTTTGGCAAATGGAGAAAAGCAGCACGTCTGCTTTTTCATCTCGTGCCTCCTGCTCGGGGTGCAGGGTGGCTGAAGCCTGGTAGCGCCACTGCTGTGACACCTCCTAGTGCCTTTTAGTGTTTGTACCTGGCCTTTGCTACTGCCTGAACCAGCGGCAAGGGGTGGGTGGAGGGCTTCTCCTGCCTGCTGTGCAGGGAATGCTGCCATCGACTGAGAGCATGAGGGAATGTTTTTGAGGAGTGGAATTAGTCTTCCTCTCAGCTACTACTCAAAAGCTGTCCACATGGTCTTTTTGCTTCTGCTTTGAGGGCTGTGGTGGCTGGTCAGCCCGTTCAGGGCAGGGAGATGTGTAGGTGGCCTCGCTCTGACCAACACTGGAGGCTGCACGCAGCTGGGGGACTGCCTTCCCTTTACACCCCTGCTTCGTTCCTTCACAGTGTTTTACATATTCTGAGATTTTTATAAAGGCCTTTTTGTACCTGAGGAGAGTTTTAAAGGCTGTAAGGTCCATCTGCTCTTCCCAATCCCAGAGCATGTGTAGTTACAATTAAGATACGTGTTAAACCTACTGCCAATTAGCCTCAGCGATGTGAAAAGCATCAGGCCCTGGGAGGGAAGCCTTTCCCTGGCTGCACACTAAAGGAAGAGCAGCAGCATAGTTTGAGAGGGGAAGAAGCAATAAAAGCCTGCAGAAAGAGGCTTACCCTGCAGAGGAGAGCAGCCCATTGTCTGGAGCTCAGCAGCGGCAGGCACAAAGCCCCACGCACGTCTCTGCCTGCTCCTCAGTGCTGGCTGCAGGCAAGTCATTATCGGGTGGATCACGGGAGGGGAGCGCTTGCCATGCTGCTGAGGTTTAAATAGTGATTCACTCGTGCAAATTGAGGAGAGGTTAACTGCTTTACCTACACAGAAGGCAGGTGGCTGTCTGATCAGTCCCCAGTCCTTGGGTGAGCTGCACTGAGATGCATCAGTATGGGCTGGCTTCCCTATTTCATCTCAGGATATTAGAAGGAGCATAAATCAATTTATGTATTAATAACATGGCTATTTATCTTCCTCGACATGTATGCACCTTAAATCTTAATGGGGAATACGGCTTATGTGTAAGTCAAGTTTTAGGCTTGCACAGCAGTGAGAAAAAGTGGCACCCTGGTTATGCAGAAGCGTGAGCTTGGTGATGACTGCAGTGAGGAACCACTTTTCACCAGGAATGTCTAAAATGAAAGAAATTACTGATCTGGAAACATAAGTGTTTGGTAGACTTATTCTGATATTTCTAAGTCTCAGTTAAGAATGAAAAATACTCTTCTAAATAGAAATGTGCAGGAAAAAAGCTCTAACTACTTGCTTTGTTACTGTTAAAATTTTCCACTGTGTTCTAGAAATTTCTCTGAATTTGAAATTTCTCTTAGTTTTTGCGGTGTCCAGAGGCTGCGAGGACCTGGCTGCACTGCATCCTACAGGAAGCAAGAGTGACAGTTGCAAAGAACTGGCACACACTAAACGTTAATTACAGTTAATGAGGGTTTTGGCACTAAAACGCCATGCCATTCACTTCCTGTGACTGTGCTAAGAGCAGTTTTAGAGAAGTGTTGCGTGCATGGGGCTATGCAAAAAAGGGCACGGCATTAAAAAGGATTGGTAAGACTTCCCAGCAGCACCACGCGGTGGTTACAAGCCCGTTGGACCAGGAATATGCTGCATTTAACGTAGGAAACACTTGAGACAAATGCAATCTAGAAGATTGTGTTTGCTGCCGCAGCTTGGTTCAGCTGCTGGATAACTGGTACCAAAACCAATCAGGCCCCTTTTATTCCCCCACGTCTGTCTTCCACACATGCTAATAAAGGCATTTAAATCTAATCTCCCTATAGTCTTCCGAAAATGGAATCCGGAGGAGCCAAATATGACAGTCATTTTGCAGACAAGGCTCACAGGGGCATTAGGGGAAATGTACAGTTTTAGTTCCCTAATAGAGTTTTGAGCCCCTGAGAGATAAAGGACAGTCAGCACGTAAATGAAGCACTTGTTCCAAATAATTAGCACTTCTAGAGCATTTTTCATCTTCAAAGGGCTTTGTGCACATCCTTGTGAGTTGTGTACATAGCCCCCTCTCAACAGCTGGAGAAAGAGGCCATGGTGTTGACAAACAGGGCTGGGGAGGTCTGTGCTGAGTTCAGGGGCTGTTCCCCTGCTTACAGAAAGCCGGGTGGGTCTCTGCGCAGCTCAGCAGGATGGGGAGCTAGCTCAGCAGTGCCAAGCTGCAAGCATTAACCTGGGCCTCCAGTCAAACCTCAAGGGATGCATCTGACCTTTGAATAATAGAGCCTGCAGTTAAGAGGCTGGGTAACCGAGCTCACAGTGCGCAGAGAGGAGCTGTTGGGGGCCAGGGAGGGAAACGTTCCTCAATTTTTCATTAATGAGAAAACACAGATGAAAACTCTGGGCCAGGATACAAAAGAACAGACCTTTTTGCAGGGAAAAATGACAATGGCAGGGGTGTTTTAAGGTATGGCGGATGGTGCCCGTGAGGCTGTACTTTGCTGGTGTGGAAAGGTCACAAGCATGGCTGGGTCGAGGAGAAGTGGCTTGGGCTCAGTCTGATGCTATGGAGGCAGAGCTTCCTGAGTGAGGCTCATCCCAAGTGGCTGTGGAAAAGGCAACTGCTGCCAACCTGCTTATCCAAGCAAAGGCTGGGCTGAAATAGGAATATGGCTCAGGTCTGCGAGCCCTTAATACAGATGGATCCTGAATCATTCAGCAGCTGCACAGCCTAATCTTACTTGGCTCACGTCACGGAGGCAGTGGACCGTATCGCACCTTTCCTCCTCTGGCATAGATGGTCCCTGCGCCCTGGCTGTTAGCAGTAATTTCAGATTCCCTTTGTTAGTTTTTATTTAATTTTTTTTTTGGCGTATGATATGACTTTTCTTTTAAGTGAATAAACTGTTTCATTGCTTGTCACTTGCAAATATATCAAAAGAACCCAATTACAGCTAATACCCTTGATATTTCTTGAACCACACACTGGGAAACTGAGGATTTAAATTTTCATTGCAATGCAATCTTGCTCGAAACTAAACTAAACCTTCTCTTCAGAAGTTCTCAACATACTTGTGTTCTCTAAGAGAGGTAACACTTTTCCCGAATCACAGAACTGAGGCACTGAATGTTCAAAAGACTTGCATAATGTCAAACCTCAATGCAACAGGAAAGTAAAGATACACCCCAGGGTTCCAGACCCCTGTTTACTTTCACTGGGAGATTTCCCTCCCTCCCCTCAGTACAACACCACAAAACCATTGTTGCTTGTATAAAATCTTTTGAAGTCGAAAAGGCTACAAAGTATATAACAAGGGATTAGCACTGACTGCTCCAGAGAAAAAAAAAACTTTTTGAAAATCCTGCAACTACTTTTAAAAAAGACTGATTTGAAAAGAGTTATCTCACCACACATTTTGCAAGAGATGATGATATGATGTTAACACAGAGGAATTTTGAGGTGACTTTTAGAAACTACACTCAGCAAGGGAACAAAAGGAGGCAATGGAAACCACTTCTGCTCAGATATTTTTAATAAAGGAAAGATTGTTAAAAATAAACCGTAAAGATTGGGTGGAATCACAAATCACCTCATTAGCATTTGGGGGAAAAAAAAAAGCAAAGATGACATATCAGCTTGTAAAGTCTTTTCTGCAAAGCCAACTTTCTCCCCCTTCCATCTGGTTTATTTTATCAGCAGTCCAAAATTCGCATTTCCAAAGAAGTTTCTAAAATGGCAATTCCAGACTGTTTTTGCTGGTTTTGTTCTTACTAAAGAAAGCAACGTACACCCAATATAGAAATATAAAGAGGAATGTAATGATTTAGACTTTTTTTTTTTTGTCTGACAGTTCATTTTAAAAGATAAATCCAGGGTTTAAACAGAAAAAGTTGTGGGTGATTTCAGGCCTGCATTGCTTCCTATCCTGAAAAGCAAGCATGGGGCTAACTGAGCCTTTAGTCAAACACAATCTGACATCAGTGATCCAGTGAGGCTCAGCATTGTAGGATCAGACCTTTAATAGCAGGGGCAGCCCTCATCACGTACAGGACTGAGAAAGAAAAAGGAGACGTCGCAAATAAAAAAACAGCACATGAAGGGCAATCTGGAAAATCTGCTGTAGATAAGGAACTTGAAATTTGCCCAGTGCTACTTCTCAACATTTTGTGGAGTCCGATTTGGAGAACAGTGACAAAATGTGACACTTTCCTACAAAGAAATGGTTAGGAAACTGTGCTATAAAAATAGCATTACAAAGAAATACCTAGAATTTTAAAAGTGGTATTCAAACATACGACCTTTACTTTACAGTTTATTAATTTTGAGCATAACTTTTTATAATAAAGAACATGAAAATGAAGGTTAAGAGAAACTTACCCCATAGACCAGTTCACCCACCATGCCATTCCATATCTTAGTCTCAGGGTCCCTAGCTCCATATTTCCCATCTCCAACAATTGACAGTTTGTATTTTATTCCAACATGTTTTGCTATTTCAGAAGCTAAGTCTACACAATATCCTTCATATCTCTCATTCCCTTCTAGTTGTTCATGGTTTTTCTTATACATTACATATGGTGATTCCTTTGAAACAAAAGTAAAGATCAAAAGTCTATGAATGTAAAATACAGCTTTAAAACACAAAAAATGAGAGCTGTTATTATCCTTACTTTATACCACTGGCAAGTATTTACAATATTTCTCTACTTTGGTACAGAGATCAGGAAGACAGACTTTTGCAGGTTGAAAATCCTTGGCATGGTCCTACAGTCACACATACTACAGATTTTATTCCTACTATGGACCCATTGAAGACAACATGACTATTCAACTTTAACAGTTACATTATTGTCTGTAAGATTAGGCCTAATTTTTATGTTATTAGACAGTTGATTAGCATCACTGCAGTAATAATTCAGTTTTTAGTGTATAAAGAACTGACATACCCAACACCTGCAGCATCAAAATAATTTGCTAAGGCCCCCATGGCCTAGAATGGGGCACTGATGGGGATATTTTCAAAGCAGCCTAAGGTAAGCTAGGCTAAAATCCTTGGCAGTGATTTTTGTCACTAAATTCCCTTAGCCTTCTTGGAAAATTCTAGCTGAAATGCTGATTATATCTCACTAAATTCATAGGAGTATAAAATACAGTGCTTCAGGAAACAGCATAAAATTGGCTCATGCTTAGTAGAATCGTAACAGGCATAAAAGTCACAAATAATGCTACACAGAACACATTTGGTAGAGGCACTGGGACTGACACAGGTGCTGCTGTTTACGAGACACAGTAAGAGCAGTACTCCTCTGGAAGTGCATGGGTATAGATAGCTTTACTCCCAGTGCTAGAGCATTTCCAGTTCTCTACAGACTTCCTTGTGCCACCCTTCCTCAGCCCACAGGGGTTGAGTTTACAGAAGCTGTACCTGAGTGAGGGGTGCAAGATGTGACCCTAGAGCGGGAAGGCCAGACCCTGCAATAATCATTTACATACATGCACAACTTCACTTATGTGAGGCGTTTGACTGAGTTCAAGTGTCTGAGAAGCAGGGAAGCACACTGCTGAGCTCAGCGGGACTCCTGTGAGTAAAGTCACTGATACACATAGAAGCTTACACTGTCAAGCCCTCAGCACATATCTCGAAGATACTGAACTTTTCAGTCACTTGAAGTCATTTAGCATTCAACATTTGCCTCCTGGCAAGGTGTCTAACACATCTCAGGAGCTGTGCATCTTATTTCCTAAACACAAACACACTAAGAACATGAAACTTACCAAGATGGTAGTGACAACTATAGTTCTGTTCTCCACGGATGAAGTGTCATTAGAGGGCAGCTGATCTAATGCTGGCACAAATCTTTCATATTCATTCCAATAACCAGCCTATAAAAAGGGAGATTGTTAATGTCATTACATATTTTTACAAGGACTCTGGTGCATTAATTTATAACAAGAACTCTCAAAAGATATGATTTTGTAACATTTATGCAGGGCTACATGAGCTTTAATAAATACAAGCTGAATCTAAGTGAAAATACATATTAAATTCTCACTATCTATATTCACATTGTTATGGTGCCTGTAGGATAAATTCCTCTCTATCCACAGCATAAGGATTAACTATAGATGAGAAAATAAACTCCATAGCACTTTGAGTAAAATTATTTGATTTTGAAATGTTTATCCATATTCTGCTGCAGTTCAGACAGTGCATACAGTACCTGTAGATGTGTCTGAACTAACTTTTGAGTAGATGCACAGCCACTGTTAGCAATGCAGGCACAGTAGCTTAATCTTTGAGGTGGGTTACAAAACCCTCGGTGAGTATGAGGTGACTATTTGTCATCTGGCTTGTGCCGACCTTCATAGTGCTGTGGCTACGTTGCTACGCTATCACACTGGTTTTTATATTTCTGCACAATACAGCAGTAACACTTATGTCTGCACTGTAAACCTTGCTGAATGGCTGGGCCATGTCCAGAGGTATTTTGTTATCAAGTATGTGCAGAATTGTTTAAGGAGTCTCACTGGTGACTAAACAGGTTACGTACCTATCATCAGGTGTCTATCATCAGGACTTATCTGTCTCATACACTCAGACTCATCTCTTGATACTCCTGAGAGCTTGCCTACCTAATTATTTTTGAAAATTTGCCCTAAATTGCTTTTATAACAGGGACCTAGCCAATCATGCCACTTAGGATCTATACTTTATTTAGGAGACAAGAACAAGTAGTGAAAATCCTAATTAAAACTCAAATTATTTTCTATTAATTTCAGAAGGTTTCTAAAATACTCTTACTCCAGCTTCCCTACTGCTCTGATGCCTCTTATGGAGAGGAAGGGAAAAATGGAGAGGAGTTTAGGAGATTGGGCTGAGCACAGGGACATGACAACAGGTAGCATGCTCAGCAGTGGAAAAGCTCCACGTGGCTTCTAATGGAAGAAGTGGTGCTAGAAGTTGAAATGGAAACCTATGAAGATATTAAGCAGGATGAGTGATTTGGTTCAGGAACAAAACAGAACAAGGTTCCTGGAGGACAGCAAGAAGGTAGGGATTCCTCTGGGTCCTGTTTTTACAGAGGCTGCATAGTATTTTTGAGTTCCATTAGTTTGTTGGAATAAATATTTCTGAAGGTATGGAATTTAAATGCCTATCATGAAACTCACCTTCCTTGATCCAGCAGCCTTCATTTCATACACATCAATTGTGTAATTTGTTCTTCGCCCATAGGTGTCGAACTGGATGTTCCCTGTCATTCCTTGAACCTGCACCTTAAGGCAATAAACAGAAAAAAACAACCAACAAAACGCTTTAATAACAGAATCACTCTATTTTTTTTTTCCTCTGTTACATTTTACAGGAACTCACTAGCTCTAGAAAAATTTTTATCTATATGAGAGACTTGTAGCAGTTCTGACACAGTCAGTGGTATTCTTTGTAATAAAAAAGCCCCAATTCTCTGTTTCAGCTGTACATATTCTTTGTTAGTTAGTACTCAGCTGGTGACTCACTACTGCAGAGTGAGCTGCATTTAAGTGTAAGTGAAATTAGCCCTGCATGTATGTTAAATGTAAGAAAGACTGATTCTGCCATGCTTAGTCACACTGGGTTTGCTGATACAGAATGGAGTATCAGTGATGCACCTGCAACAATTCAATGCCATTAAACCCCTCACAGTATGGCATAGAGTGATTTGTGACATGGACCAGAATCTCATATCGTTGCTCATTCTGGGAAGTGCTTTATTTTAAGATTAGTCCCAGTGTAGGAGAAAGGAATGAATGTCTCCTCTGAATGAACACAGACAATTGTCTCTACTGCTTATGGAGCTTTGGTCTCAATCTGGATGGATGGGTATATAGACGGTAAGTGATTATCGTTACCTACTCACATGAATCATTTTAAGGGGAAGTATGAAATACTTTGTTTCAGAGAAAAAATCTTTCTTATTTCCCTGTATGAAAGGGTAAGATATTTCCATTTATCACTTATCAACACTGACAAGCTGTCATCTTAGGCAAAGCGGTAACAGTCTGAAACTGCGGTAGGGGTAAATTATCTTTAATATTTAACAAAATGCTGTAGAAGCTACAGAATGACTAATGGAAAATTGGTCAAAGGGAAACTGTGAAATCATGGTCCCTGGAGATGTTCAGGGCTGGTTACTGATCCGCTAATTATGGTTAAGAGATGGTGCAATCAGATTTGTTATGATGCATAGGGATGGACTCCATAAAACAGTCAAAATTCCTTGGACCCCAAATTATCCAGTGAGACAAATCAAGAATGACATTTAAGTAGTGTAGTAGTGTATTTTTTTTTTATTAGTAAGTGGATCTGAACCCTTTGTAAAACAGTTTTTGATTTCAAGAGTCTGGAAGAATATGTAAGTTATTCCCATCTCCAAAAACCTAAAGGTGTGGAAGGGACTTTGAAAGCCAAATCTGTCACTAAAAAGGTTTTATCAACTGTGGACTGAGTAAATGCATTTGTAGGGTAGCTGGCATATAATTTGCAGCCAGATTGGAGTTGCTGTGCCTGCTTTTGGCATTTGCTGGAAGCTGTCTGGCTACCTTAGTACAACAGTGACTGTATGTCTCAGCAGAGCTTGTTAGGTCAGGTTCATCCTGGTGCGTATTGAGACATGAGCACTGTGCATTTGACACCTTTTGACTTCAAATTTAATTTATTTCTATCTTTGGTGGGAAAATGCAGCACTTTTCAAGACACTTTTCAATGTCTCACTTGCCATAAAGTTCAAACAGATGGCACAAATTTTTTAACTACTGTGAAGGTTAAACTTAATAAACATCTCTACATGTGTGGGCAATGCTACATTAGTGAATATATCCCATAGCCACGGTATGTTTGCCCTTACCATTTTCAGCGCTCTTTCTATATCAATTCCTTGGCTCCACGGTACTGCAGGGTTAGCCAGGCAGTCTCCGGCACTACCTCTCCTGGAGACATCAACACGCTGCCTTCGCAGGTAACGGAAAGCCTCTGCTATGACTAGGACTGCATCATGGGTCAGGGCAGACGTATACTAAAATCGATGCAAATAAAACGTGACAAACTGCAATCTTAGAATCATCCTAGATTTATCAGGTCTAGTCCTTCTCTAGTTAAAATGCTCTTAGAAGAACCATGCATACAAGCCCTTTTGCTTGCAGTCTGTCTTGCCACAGATGCTTTGCATTGTTAAACCATTCCACTTATATCAAATAACAAATTAAAAATATTTTCATTTTGCGTAATACAGAACAGCAAAATAACAAAACCAGTTTACAGCTGCACGAACTTTAAGTGGAAGCTTGCTCATCTAAATGAGGTCATTACAAAAATCTGCAATTCCGTGCTGGCCCCTACTGCTACTAATAGCAAAGAAGAGCTCATATTTGTTATTTGCTTGGAAAACTTTTTTTTTTAACAAGATTGCCAAGACAGTTTCGAATCGAAGGTAACATAAATCATTTCTGTTTGGACCACAATCCTGATTAGGTAGCATCTGTGGCTGGAAATAGATCAAATAACTTTTTTTAGTAGACAGATATACAAACAAGTAATCACAAAATACATGTTAGGCATTACATTTCCTTGGTAATTGCCCATCTGACTTCTCTCACACTGTAAATCTGAGGAAGGTGATAAGCTTTGTGTAGCAACAAGTCTTCAACAAAACCCCAAGACTCCTTTACAACCTGTTCATGCTGCTGTCAACTTCATCCATTGCTGGACATATGTATCTGGTGACATCTCCCAATGCTATAAATTTAATAGCACCTACAAAATATCATAGAGATTTTTTTTTTCAATTTCTTCCACATCTTTATACGAGAATGAAGAGGGAAAATAAAAGATGAGTGGAAGGGCTATCTGTGTGTACTGGTGTGCCTGCCCTTCTGCCTATCTACGTACTCAGCCACTCTCTTTGTGGATAAGACTTCCTAAATTCTGAGGCAGTTAGTTCTGTCCTGTAGGGCAGGTCAGCACGAGTAGTGGTCTGAATTTCTTAAAAATGTGTATCATCTTATTGCAAGATCTTCAGTTTAATACAAAGCTTCAGGAAATCTGAACAGAACAAGGCATAACCGCGTGTGCAGATCAAGACAAGCAGATCTGATAAAAAGGAGCACAAAGGTAGCATTATGAAGGCTTTACAGGAGCCTTTCTTACAGAGTTTTAAATGACAACAGTTTATAAACCCTTACTCAGCGTGTGTGGGGTGTTCTTGCTCTGACTGTACCTAGTACAGGCATTCTGTTGACTCTGCCTACCTTTACCTCTTCTCATGGTGCTGGCCTTGCAACGCTCACCCTCTCCTCTTTAATAAGTTATCAAAGACTACATGTCACATCCCACACAACAACATGGAATCAGATAGTGATTTTAACAGCTATTTGTTCTTGTCTTAAAAAAAATCTTGTAATAGCCATCCAATCTAGGACTACATAAAACTTACACAGTGATATTTTTTTTCAGCAGACTGCGTCAATTGTCAGTAACCTTAATGCAGTCCCTTCCAAGTCATGCCAAGAGAGCTATCTAATTTTCTACTTTATTTGAATTCTACTTATAAATGCATGAGCATGCAAAGAGAAAAAGAGAGAGGGAAGGGAAAGGGTGATAGAATACAGAATAAATTAAACATCAGGGCTTTAATCTCTAGGCAATTTTATTTCCTAATCAAAAATATTGTACATCAATTTTTAAGTATGCTTTTTGTCTGATTGACAAATACTGTGCACATTTCTGTAATGAGTGGTACATTTGTGGAAAGGTAATGTAATCTCTGTGTTTGTACCATATATTTAAGATTATTTTTTTAAGGATAGAGAATAATTTTTCCCTTGAGGTAAATTGCTTTCAAGTGGAACAAAATCTTCCCAGGTTAACTTTATATATTTCAGAGCTTTAAAGATTAGTACAACACTTATCTTTGCTTCTGCCTCACTGTTAGGAAGCTTTAGAAAGCAGGACTAGCTCCTAATCAACAGGGAACAATACACTGAGTTTTATGGGCCTCTGTTTGCCTTTCTGAGCTTTCTCTGAAATGCCAGCAAGGCTGTGGGATGGTGTGGGATTAAGATAATTTGCCTTCCCCAATGAAATCACATCCACCTGCAGGATGGAAAAGACTGCAGTGAAGTATCCGGTCCAACACTTCTGAAATAGGACCACTCAGAATAGACTATCCCTGACATGTTTGTTAAATCTGTCGCTTTTAAACTCACCGTCAAAGGGGTCCATTTACCTCTCATGGTACATTTTACTGTGCTTAACACCACTTTTTTTTTTTTTTCTTCTGTGCTTGTTACAAATCATCTCGATTGCAAATTCAGCTGACTGCTTCCTGTCCCCGTCTTGGCAGACATTTGAGTTATGCCTACATTAGAGAATTGAACTCTGCCAAGACTTGGGTGAGGGCAGATGAACTCAACTGACCACAGTTGTTTGGTGACCAGAACCATCCTAGAGTGGTTTGGGCCAGCCCAGCCTGCATCCCACCACTTCCCATGCACGGGACAGGACTCGCTGACAGGTAGTTTGGATGCAGCCACCCTTTATAGATGCTAAGACACTTTAACAGCTTGGGTATAGCTAGACCAGTTTAACAGCTTGGGCATAGCCACACCATGTTTCTTGGTGGCAGGACCGGAGAACAGTCTCTAGCATTGTTTAGCTTACGGTAGTGATGAAATTCAGGAAAACAGCGGATTATTTTCTTTTCTCTACCAACCTTCTATTTACTGGAAGACTATTACTACACACCACTCATCAATTCCTTCTTATTTATAAACTAAAAAGAGGGATTTTTACCCTTTTTCATAGTGACACTTTTTTTCCCTATCTTTTTCAATTCTCTCTCAGCTTGTTCTCCCTGGTTTACTTCTTCCAAGAAGCTGGTGCTACCAGCTGTACAGGCTTTCTGCTGAAAACCATCAGTAGTCTGAGGTCCTCTTATCCCCCACCAGTCCCTGGTTTTATTCAACTATTTGTATTGGTGCAAAAGAACAGGTCTAATCAAAAGAATAAGAAAAGGAAAGGATGTAATAGGAATATTAATAATATGCAGTGATCCTAAAAGATTTTATAACTCGAAATATTGACCAGAGCATCCTTGATGCACTCCTTGATTGGACAGTGAATAGCACGCCCCCTTTACCATATAGATGCCGAGGCAGAACAAATCTGTGGGAGATATTAACATGCTGCAAGTCTCCTAATAAGAGTAACCTTTAGTTCATCTAATCTAGGACAGTTTCAGTGAACTTGGGACATAACAAATTTGGAAAATATTACTGGTTGCATTGGAAAATGTCATTGGTTAAATGCTCTAATATCCAGAGCATTTCAGTAAAGGACAGCAGTGAAAACACGTTTAGATTATGAGGGCAACAGTCAGCAGTGACTAGCAGGCAGCAGAGGCCCTTCGGTGAATCCAGAGCTACTTAATTTTTCACAAGAAATTTTCTGTTAGCATTAAAATTGACCAGCAGCCCACAGTTTGCATTGAAAAACTAACCTAATCACCCACACCTGCACCCCAAGACTGGCTCAAGATGTTCAAGTTATAAGTTTTTATCCCCACTGCACAATGATAGGATTTGCAAGATCAAGCCTTTTACTTTTTGCTCCCATGTGGTGGGCACTTGTGTCCAACTGACAACTTTTGCCTCTTTCTTACTTCTGGAAGTGCAGTGAACATTGCAACATATTCCAGTCAGGGATCTGTATCACACGCATATACACACCTGGGGTTAAAAAACCCTAAATAATTATTAAAAGCAACTCATTTCATCTCATCCAGGTAAAACAAATACCTTTAATGGTGAGTTTTTGGCTTCTGGGAACTCCCTTTCATCGAGCCTCACCCAGCGTTGTAGAAACTGTTGAACCATTGGGTTTTCATTATTAACTATCTGAAATCCAGTAACATTGGCACCTCCATGCATTACTCTCTCCAGCACAATGTCTGTGAAACCCTGGGAGGACACATGTAGTAAACAGGAATCATTGTCATCCAAAGCCTCTTTTCTTTAGTTCAGTTTTACCTGCTAAAAACTTAGCACAAAATAATTTGATGAATTTATTTCTTGTTAGCTGAAAATATTCTACCAAGGAGACAATTGCTATCATGACAGCACATAGGATTGTGATAGTGGCATAGGACAGAATTTTAAAATGACTTCTTGTTCAGACCTTTGCGATGGAAAACTGCCCTGTTGTGGTGTGGCAGTGTGGCATATAATATTCACTGGTCAGAAAGAAAGCATTGGGGAAGCTTGAAGTACTACTTCCACTTTTCTCCTCATCATGTTGAAAACCTGTCCAAGAGCTTTGTACGGCAAAGGTTCAATGTTGGGAGCAGAAAAACACTGAACACGTATTATTCTGGGGAGGCAAAGCATGCACCTCCTTGGCAAGCAGCTGTCAGTCACAGCATCACTTAGCATTTCACTTTCAAACATAATGGTGTGATTTTCTCCCACTCTGTTGTTATTTATACCTGTGGCAGTAAATTGGTGTCTTTTTGATTAGCGTGACTTGATTGCAGTCACATTTATCTCAACGTCAGTGCTTACACATGCTAAAAGGCAACCCAGAATAAGAACCCCTGTATTTCTATGCACACTCTACAGCCTAATCAATGAGATCATGACTGCTTCTTGTAATGCAAAATGACACATTTTAAAGTCATACAGTACTTATACTAAATAAGGGGATTTAAAAATTAGTCTTTCCTGTTTTAATCACGCCAAAACGTGAATATATAGAATATTCTACTAAGTGGGATTGCTAACATCAGTGTGTGATCTTTGGAAAAGTATTTTTCTACTCACCGTAGACACAGAAATCAAAAAATTAGTCTTTCTGCAAGGATCGATTACAATATAATACTTATTCTAAGGAAATCTAGCAGATGTTGTTTCGAAGGCATTATAAACATCCTTGAAAGTAAATTTCAGATTCAATGCCAGAAGTTCTGGTACAAATAAAAATGTGCTGTCTTGTCCTGGAAGGTCAGTACATACACTGTCACCACCCTACACTCTGTAATACAAAAGAATGGCTAAATCTGTCCGGCCATTTTACTTGATGGAATTATTGTTTTCATTTGCAGCTTTTCAACACTTATATTATACATACATATTTTACAATTATTTTTCCTGGAGTGCCTAAATTTCAAATGTTGTAAAGAAGACAACAATTACCAAGTGCCTTATTTATGAGGACACAAATTAGTGGAAAACATATAATTAAATTATTATTTTAAAATTAGTGGAGGATATGACCTGCTTAGATAAAACAAAGACCATAACTGAGTACAAGTAACTATAACATACCGGTTCCAGTATTTACTGAAGCCATTTCTCAAAATCCAAGAACTTATTCATGCATTTCCTCTTTTGCTGATTAAAGTTGACACAACCTGAACAGAATATATTACCCTCTCAACCTCAGCTATATTTGTAATGAAGAAAAATTCTTACCAGGTTAGCTAACATGTAGTGATAGCCTCGAGAATGTTTGCCAAGGATTACAACCTGTGTGAAGAAAAAAGTTACATGTTATTCAGTGTATGAGGATGATTCTCAACTAGTGGAAAGTAAGCCAGAGAATGAACATTTTTGCATTCTTCTATGCCCAATCGAAGGGTAGCATGAATATTACAGACCTGTGACTTTAGAGACATGATGTAGTCGTTTGTGTTTTTTAAAACACATGGGCACTGTACAAAAGAGAATAACTCTCAAGGCTGAGATGACTCTTCTTGCAGAGATAACCTGGCAATCTCACCCTTGTCATCATAGTGCCTCCCTGCTGACTATGCTCATTTTCGTTATCATTTCAATTATTTCTGCTCTGAAATGAGGCAGCACTACATCTACCCACTTAGTAGACTCTTTTTTATGTTGTTCCTTATTTGTGGAGTACGTGAGAGGTAGGTGAGACGGTCCAGTGTTTATTACACAGTACCAGCACAGCAGGGCTCTGAAAGCACAACTAGTCCTGGGGGCTCCCTGCCAGGAGAGCCCTGGCCAAGCCTTGCCATATATCAATGCTTAAAGTTAAATTCTTGAAACTATAGGCAGTGACCTTCATCACCTTTTGACAGCCTGAAAACTTGTTATTTCCAGTGTAAATGGACACATTTGACCCTACATGTTTAGTCAAAATTTGTACTAAATATGATGCTGCACAGCCCACTAAACTAACATTTGCCCTCCCTGACCCCACTTGGCCATGTCTATGTACAAATGGTGCCATTAAATGGAATCACGAAGAGACAAAAAGCAGTAGGTTGAACTGAGCAGACAGACTCTCTAAAGATAAAGGGGATGAGTGGGAAGATAGAATTCTGCCATCCTGTGTGCTCATGTCACCACTATGCTTTTGCAGAAAGGAGACAAAAATACACTCGCCATGTTCCTGCAGCTGGCTGTCAGCTCACCAGCAACACCCTTTGTACAAGATTATGCCACTGCAGTTAGCACTATTCCATTCTTCAGGTTATAACCTCAGTAACATCCATCCAGTATCACAGCTGCTGGAATAATGTCTAGCAGCAAGAATTTAATTAATAATTGTGGTGATTATGTGTGTGTCAGGACAGAATTCAACTTACTCAGACCTTGCTGGAGTAAACTGCTAAAAGTTTATAAATAGCAAACATAAGTCTGACCATACACCATTACTGTATCACTAAGAGCAGGTCAAGTAATCAGGCGATGCTTTTTAATGGACCACTTAAGTCTTTACTAAAATCAGATGACATTTGAGTCATTTACTTTAGATATATTGAGGACCCCCTTACAGTTCTTGATTAAACTATTAAGTTCCCAATTGTCTCTTTGGGTTTGCTTGTCCTTAATAGATGCCACCTCTTTCAAATTCACATTTAATTCTGTAGAAATTTGAATACTTCCAGCAGCCTGAAAATAAATTGCTGTTCAGGTCCTCTTGAGAACTGTATATACACTCTGTTGGTAGAAAGCATCTGCTTTCCTACACTCACATTTGTTTTCTATGGAAATGTGCAGTCTTCCTTTAGATCATGTTGTGTGTGCGCTATTTGCATACTGAACTGTCTGTTTAAATTTCACCTTTAAGGCAGCAATTTACTTTTAAAAGGTTAAAGACAAAGAACTTAACAACAACAGCGTTCTTTGCCATTTTAACCTTGATAAAAAATACAAAAGCTTTTACATTTCTATCCAGAAATGCATTTATTTAAGAGAAAATACCATGACAGATGAAGTCAGAGGCTGCAAGGAAAACATACATGGAGCTGCTACAGACATCTGGAGAAATACTGCAAATAGGAAATGTAGGACTCATTAGCATAGATCAGACTCAACTTCCATCTCCTCTGTTATCATGTCTCCAAAATGGCCAGAAATAATTCTATTTAGTCCCTTAGAGAGGTCCAACATACTACAGTCAAGCTTTAATTCAAAAAGCATCTTTCAGAAATGACCTGCTAGAGTTCCTATTCACACAATCAACCACATTAGTTCATAATTATTTAACTGGATCTTAACAATGCTGTTAAAATTCACTACACGCGCTACCCTACATCTTAACAAGGATGACTCTCCTCCCCCCTCACTTTCCACCCTCTAGCAACTGCCCAGCATCTTGCAGGGAGCTGCTGGATTAGCGAGCCTAGCAGAAACAATCACAGCCATCAGGGTTACTCCTATGGGAGCATGAGATGGATAAAGATTTTTTATGAAGAAGGAAAACAGGAGTATAACAAATAAATCTCATCAACTGCTTATATATTGTGAAGCTTATATAGAAAGTGGGATATTGAATAGTAGTGGTGAATAGAAAGCCAGGATTACAGGACAAGGATTTCACAGAGCTACATGTCTTTGGTAAGTTTCACTTCCAAGACTTAATATTGCTTTCACCTTGACTGAAAGAAAAGCTTATAAGATTTTATTGTGAACAAAGGAAGAGGAAAAAAAAACTGGAAACTATCATGAATAATTCAGACTTCTGATCACACAGTTCTCGTCTTGTAGATAAAAAGATCATAATGTCAGATTTGATATAGAGCAAAAAAAGTTTTTATTTTTAATTAACTCTTTGGATGTTTCCAATCAATTAAGAAAGTCCAGAGGGAACATAATTAAAATGTATCTAGTTTTAAAATAAAAGGCATAAACTGCTGGCCAGCACGAGGCTTACTGGAAGTATGGAACAATATGCCAGATTTGAGAAATTAAATCAGCATCGCCAATTTTAGTTTTCATTTCCCTGGTGAAGCAATTTTTTGAATGAAAGCATAAAGACAACTTGGTTTTCACTGTATCAGTCATCATGATAACAAATAGGCAACTACATTTTTTTTTCCCTTAGCTTTAAATTTTTTTGTACAGTTTTTGAAGATAGCATTATAGAGATTAGCTGAACCGGCTAATGTTAAATTGGTATGAGCACCGTGACAGTTCTAAAGCAATAGTGATGATTCCCTCACGATGTAGTCCAAAGGTTATACAAGTCAGAGAGGAACAATAGTGAAATGGAAGCGAAATATCTTTAACACTAACCCCATAATTACTCTGCTACTTTTTGACTTAATCCCTACTCAAATTACAACCACAGCTATTTTGTGGTCTAGAACAAGAATCTGCTTTTTTTTGGCCATGAAAATTAAATGTTGGGGTTAAGGGTGAACGGAACAATATGAGTGTGAGATGAATTCTTAAGATGAGGAGACAGGCAAGATCTTAGATGACGATCAAGGCGCAGAAGTTGTTTTAAATGGTAGTAACAGAGACCCCAGGGTTGTGCTGGAATAGTCCTCCAAAGACTTGATGAGGAACTGGAATGGTAAAAGTACAGAACATGAAGGTGAACAGAACTAAGAGAACAGAGGAAAGGAAAGAATAGGTTGAAGGAAGAAATGAGTCTATGGGCTCAAAAGAAAAGGAGCAATTAAAGAATAGTGCAAGCTTGGCAGGTGGGGCAGAGCAGGTGTATTTTGTATATTAAAGTATCATTGGTTTGTCTTTGATTCAGGGATGGGGAAGATATTTTTTCACTTATGGATGGAGGAAATCACGGAACAGCTGAGGTTGGCAGGGGCCTCTGGAGAATGTCTATTCCAGCACCCTTGCTCACAGCAGGGCAGCTGGAGCAGGCTGCTCATGACTGTACTACATTTTGAATATCCCTGAAGACAGAGATTCCACAACCCCTTTGGGCAACTTGTTTCAGTGTCTGACTACCCTTGCAGTGTTCAAATTGTCTGACATGATCTCTAGACGCTTTTCTGCAGAGCTGCTTCCTAGCCAGGAAGGCTCTACCCAGTGTGTACTGGTGTATGGTGTTATTCTTCCTATCAAACACTCCTCCCAGTTTTGTATTATCTGCAAACTTGCTGAGAGTACACTCTGTCCTATCACTTGGATCATTAATAGAGAGTTTAAGCAGTACTGGCCCCAGTACCCTTGGGGTACTCCACTAGTAACTAGTCTCCAGCTGGATTTGGTATTGCTGATCACAAAGCCCAGGAATTCGGTCAGTTTTCTGCCTCCTTTATCTGCAATTATCAAGCCCATTGTTCCCTAACTTTATCTCCACTTATCAAGCCCAAATGTTCCCTAACTTGATACTTCTCTACCTCTACCAAGGTGAGTCTTCATTGCTCCAAACTTTGCCACTGGGACCTGGGATTCCTGAAGGCAAATCTCACCAGTAACGGCAGAGGTGAAGACGGCAATATCTTTGGAATTCTACACTAAAACATGCCAAATCAGAAAAGGTCTAGAAATGCTACTGCAGTCGCATCTCTGTGGGCTTTGATTTTGAAAAGAGTCATTGAAAAGTACAAGCTAAGAGGATATGCTTGCATTTTTATGTAGAGAAGTGGCTATTATGATTTTGGCAGCAGTGAAAGGAAAACTACCATGTCCAATTAATACCTGTTTGGAGCTCATCTTCCTTTCATTTGAATCCATTGCCATCTGGTCAGTTTAGTCTTTTTAATCAAAGCTATTTATCATCCTTTATTTACAAATCAAAGACGAAAGAAAAGAAATTAGATCACAAAAGTACAGACTACCTGTTCTACAGCTCAAAACCCTGATATTTTATGAGTCTATTAGATCTTCCCATAACATAAAATACTGATGTTGACAGGCAGTATTGCCACAAAGAAGGTCTAAAGATTTTTCCCGTGCTTTTCACTCCTGACAAGTTGCACAAATATGCCACTTAAATGGAATGACAGGCAGAGATCTGACCTGCTTCACTGTGTCTTTCCATTTCTAACATATCTGGGAACAATGAGGCAGTTTAAGTCCAGAACTCTTTTTTCCTAGGTTTTAAAAAGGCAGCAAGAAAAATGAGATTTCCTAAAAGCTCAGAGTAAAAAAGGATTTTGTCACCTTTGTTGAGGTTATTCATACATTAATTTGGGTCCCAATTTTGCAAAAAGCCCACGATTAACTTCAAGCATGTTAGCATGTCATCTCATTTTTAAGCATACATGTAAGTTTCTGAGGACAGGAGAGCTTAGTTACCTCCACATGAGCAGTAATGTTCCACTAGGACTTGCTTTCAAAATACAGTTGTGACACCTTTGCCTTCAAAGCAGTGTGCAAATGCCAGCAATGATGGCATGATGCTTGCTTTTCAGCAGCAAACACGCAAAATAGAAATATGGACACAGGTCTAAAAAAATTTCAACAGAATCATCAGGATTAGCTATCAGTGTTGATTGCTCTTTGTGGGAACAGCACGGATAACAGGCCCTTGCTATGTCAAGCATGGCAACAACTGTCTGGCAAGCCTAAATTGCCGTGGAGCACTGTCTGCTCTCCTGGTGATCAGGTCAGGCATTTTCTAGCTCGTATCCCTATTGATAGCACCACTGCACTTCCGAGGATGGAGTTACTTCAAGCTTATCTCAGATCTGAGCAGCTCCTACCTGATATTGGATTAAATGATTGAAAAGTTGTGGCAGCACCCTACTGGACCAGTGGCACTGGCTAATCTGGTCTTCAAGACCCACTTCAGAAAGGAGCATCACAGTCCAATTAGTTCAATAAAAGCTGAAGTCAAGTCCCCTAAAGTTCTCATCAGTACCTTACCAAGGATGCTTAGCTTATGTTGAGTGGCATCTGCAATGCACTGCATCTCAGCTCTGTTTCTGTAGATCAAGAAAAGAAGAAACTGAAGAAGTCCTACAGCTGGAGAATGCAGAGTCCTATTCTGGCCCCCTTCCCACTCACACAGCCCCTTGCTGTGGTGTGGGAGCTGCCCATGGGGCTTTTACAGCCACCACATTTTGGTAATCTAAGGAAGGTGCATTGTTAATACCAACATTATTGTCTACAGTGTTGTCATGTGGGCAAATGATCTGGTGAAACAGCATTTGACAGCCATACATAATCATTCCTCATTATGTTTACTTCGCACAGGTCACCCCTTGTCATGTAAATTTTCCAGACTGGAATAGGATAAATAGAATAGAAAATAGAAGCTCTTCTACAAAGTGAAAAGGATTTTCTTCATCTAACCAGATGCCAAAGTAAAAATAAGATCCCTTGTAACCTCCATTTTGCTGTAAGTTTGCAGTGTCTGCCCCCCCCCCCCTCCTTTCCCATTCACATGCAAGCTCCTGCACAATAAGCAAGTTCACTTTGAGGATTCTAAGCACGAGACAAGGTGAGATCTTCCCTGAGTAAATTCATAAGCAATAGCATGTTGACACCTTTTTGGTGTTATGATTTTGTCTCTTTCTATCACACCAATAGCACCAGCACAAATGTATGAAGCTCCAGAGGGATGAATGTGGCAAAAGATCACAGCTAGCAGTGGCCTTGTCGCAGCCAAACAGATAATACTTATCCTGCCTTTAATCCCACAGAAATAAAGCCATTTCTACCTACAGTAGAAGTGGCTCTCCTCATACAAAGGGCCATAACCTCATAATAGTAACCATAGTGCAAAACCAGTGAAGGTGATTTATTTCTTCACTTAATATTAATGGTATGAGAATCTGGCCACCAGGGATTGTGATGCTGTAAAATATGCAGTAAACAATGATTTCATTTATATGAAGAATGAGTACTATATTAAATTTGAGTTAAATATTAAATGAAGAATGTATTAAATATTAAGATGAAGATTCTACACACGTATTATTTGTTGCAGATAAAAATAACTGCATATATGGCTGAGATTAATTTATCCACCATTTCAGAGGCTTCCTGTCCTTTAGGGAATGTCGTTAATCCATGCACAGTCTGGATTGCTGGGTTTTGTATTTTTGTGCAGTGTATAGATCTAAGAATATTACTTGCATGCTGTTGCCATCATTTACATTTTTAACTACACCTCAAAACCATAATCCTACCTTTCTCTATAGCACAGATCATTAGTACGTGTCTAAAACTTTCTCTAAACAGATTTCAGCTTTACCACAATGTATCTTTTATGGGAGATAATCTCCTAGAAGACAGGAATCTCCTAACGGAAGGGACAAAAATGTGCATGGTAGAAGCGAGGACCTGAGATGCTTCTGTAGCATTTTAATAAAGTTTACCCCTCTTTAGCTCTTTTCTGTGTCTTTCTCTCTGTTGCCCTTCTCCTTGATGATTAGTCACTTCAAGAGTGAAATTTTACTTTTACGCCATCCCCATGTAGATGGTGGTCATGCATATTAGTCCTTGGAGGGTAATTAAAGGCGACATCTGAAGCTGTATCGTACTTCCTTCTCTCTCCAGAAAGCTAAACTTTTTTTTTCCCCATAACGAATATGACGTTTGCTAATTGAAGACTACTGTAGTAGAACATGCATTTAAGTCATGCATAAAAGAGTATATAAGAAATTATTTCAGCAAAATATTACAAACTGCAACATAGGTTCTGAGAGCGTGATACTTTCTTCTAATTCCTTTCAGCGTGATGACAAAGTTTTCTGTGAGTTTTCTGTGCCCTGTACTGATTTCCCTAGATTCATTTTCCTTGGTGTGATTTAACAATATTATCAGATTAACTAATCTGATGGCATAGTTATTATTAAAAGACATATATTGCAAAGGCATCAGACCCTGGAGGACACTGAGATGCAGAGTTTCGTGATCCCTAGTAACTGACATTTGTAATCACAATTGTTTACTCTTTAAGCCAAATAAAATTCATGAAATATTGAAAAAATATATGAAATCAAAAAATAAAAAATATATGAAATTTCTATCAAAATCTCTTCTTTGTTTTCATCTGTTGACAGATGAGCACAGTGTTGTATCTCTCAGGACTGCATCTCTCCTCACAAGTCCTTCAGTTCAAAGACCTTCACACAAAAATCAATCAAAACTTAAGCTATCATTCATCACTTAAAGATATTCTGCTAAATCCAAGATCAGATATACGGCTTTTTAAAGCTACAAAAAAATAAATAAAAAAAAAATGTAGTGTAAGAAAGAGATAGCCAAAATGGCCAACAGACCTTTGCCCCTTATACTACCAAGAGGTTCTCAAGAGGAGCTATTTGTTCTTACAGAGAGCTTCCCCAAAGAGATTTATGTGTTACAGAATTTTTTATTAGTGGATTCTTTGGCTTCTGGAGTGAGATTAAAGTGTAAAAATCCAGTTGTGTTCCGAAGGAATTTTTGGAGTCATATATAAGGGAAGTAAATCAATGAACTATGTTAATCTGCAGCCATGATTTCCACACACAGATCATTTTAGGAAGGAGTCCATATTTTAATTGTCCCCATAGTTCTAGTATTTTCTTTGAGAAAGATCCTATCTTGAAAGATGTTCAAAAATGAAGTGATTTTACATCCAAGGTGATTTCACAGAGATTCCAGTATTTTCTCAAGCCTCTGTGAAACCTTAATTTCAAAACTCACATGAAATTTCACAGAGACCTCAAGTCTCACAGAAACCAAACCAAAAGTAAACACGTACAGGAAATGTCAAAACACAATAAGCTTTTAGTCTTGAATGCCAGAATTGCTTTAATTCAGCACTGGCAAACCAGGCAGTGGTACTCTTCTCATCAGTTGCACCTTCCAGTCCTGCTGGTTCAATATTTTGTCTTCCTCCCTCTTTCTTGGCTATAATCTTTCTCAGGTCAGCCACTACCAGAAGGTCAGCAATGAAAGGGTTTAAGTTATGTGATCTGACATATTTTTGGTGTAATGTTGGACAATTACCTGGGTCTGAGGCTTTTCAATGGACTCTTGCCATCAAACTTCAATCATCTTTTTGATCACAGCGATGCTTTTTGATGTCTTCTCTGGAATTCTGGTATTCTTAGCAACACCCCACTTTGAAATTTTTTGAAGAGTACAATGGTGACTTATTGTAAATTTTCTGAGCAACTTTCCCCAAAGCTCAAATGACCTTTTTTGAAGCCAATTATTTTGGTACTGTATTTGGGACTCTGCAACTTGGCTGTTTCTCTACACGGATCTTCCAAAGAAACTGCAATTTATATCAGCTGATAGGAAACATACACAGAGAAAGATTATTGTATTCTGTATTCTGATATTGTATACTGCTTCTGATAAATTCTGAAACACTTAACTTTTTTGCATTTCACCTACTCAAGGGCAAGTCTCACGCATTAGTCAAGGCCCTGTGGAAATATATCCCTTGCTGCTCAAGCACCTCTGAGAAGAGACATGAGGTTTTGCTAACCTGAGAATGAATATGTAGCGTTGCTATCTCTACTCTGATATTCTAGGCAGCCCATAAGAACAGGAATTTCTGTTAACTGCTCAGGTAGGTTAAGCTCTTGGTAACCATACTTTGCACTGACACAAACACCTCTTTAAAAGATGCCAGTGTTTCTTAGTCAATTCTTACCTCAGAAAAGTTAAACAAACAGGTGCACGTGGCTGTGCAACTACAGTCAATTGCCTCTACCTAGCAACATTCACGTTTAGATTTCCTTCAGTCCACAAGGTAACCAGCTCTTATCCCAACATAATAGGGTTCCGTCACGGTAACATTCTCATGGCCAACTCTGCAGATGTTCTCTTTACTCCTGCCTCTCTGTGGTTGTGGATCCTTTCATTGTAGAGCTACAAGACCAAATTAAATATATCAAATTCAGCACTATCAAAACTGACTTCCAGACCATCCTCCTTAACTAAGTTTCACAACATCTAAAGCCCCTTTCACAAATGCTATTAACAATAGCCATCTTACATTTACTCAGAATTTTCCGAACTCTGCAGGAATCACGAATGCTTCAGCCCAGTCATACAGTGTGAAGGTATATCCTCATCATTAACAAGCAGCTTGTTAGTGGCCTTTAATGCCTCATCCCTGTGACACAGAAAATGATATCTATTTATGCCTTTTGGGTCTCTTTTGGGGTTTCTCTGAAATTGTATGTTGATAGTTCTTAAGAGTACACTCTTGCAATCACAGACGAACTTGAATAATGCTCATTTCTTCTCATATTCTGCAGGGGAAATGAAACTCCCCCAGTCATAGCTGTTCTCAATATAATAGGATGTATATAAGTTTGTGGAAAGAGAAGAAGAAATTAGGTAACCGAGACACACAGTTTTCATTTTAAAAATACATAAACTTCCCATTTTCTCTACACCTCTATTCAGCATGTCAGACCAAAACCTGTGTTAGTCCCCGGAATTGAACAAGAGCCCTTGGAAACAGAATTCTGCTTATATAAACCATTACTGCATGTCAGGATCACTTCAAACCATTATTTGGATATAACCCAGAAGTGTCGCAGTAATTCAGTCCCAATGCTCACATGAGAATCTTTTGGAGGGGGGGGGGGTTGTACTGCAGAGCACTGCCTTCAAGCAGACTGAAAAACACTGAATAGTAGCCATTCTTTTTTTTTTTTTTTCTGTAAATGGAATTTTACTGTGACTAGGATTGCATTCAATTTGCTCTTTTCAATGCTTTGAAGGAGTTTGAAAGGTTTATTCTGCTTTGCTATAAACAGCACTCTGCAATACTCCCTGTAAAGCTTGGTGCATAAATCATGAACCAAAAGAGATTACAAAGAGTTAATTTATTTTTACTAGGCTTAGCCTATGCAGCAGGGGAAGTCTTTTTACTATTATGAGGTAATAAAGTTGCAGCAATATTTTTCCTTTCTGATCCTTTACATGCATCTTCCCAGGATAAAAGATACTCAGGGTACTTTTAAAGGTGTATGCATATTTCATATTATTTTATTCATTACATATTTTGCAGGATTGAGTTTATAGTAGTACATACTCCATTATTCCTATGCATGCACATCCATGGTCTCACACACATAAATTTGATATAGTAACATCAACTTTTTTAAAGCTTGGGAACATTAATTTCCTCTAAAATTGTTATGTTGTTTTCCATCTTGCTGGTTGAATACTGTGGCATGTTGACATTTCAGGCTTAGCTGATGATTTATAGGGCCTGGTTCTTTATAAATTTACCCCAGGCTAGCCCTGGTAGTTTTAATCTACTCCAGGGAGGCTAATGGCATTGCTCTGGTATGAAGGTGGGATAAGAGAAAGGAATTGCATATGAATGCAATTACAAGCAGTGAGTGACTTGCACTGGGATGTTACTTTGCTGTATTAGGGCCTGATCCAAATCCATCTGTACTCCACAGCAAAGGCACCGCAGCTCTGGATCACACCTAGGGACCTCCTATTAGCGACATCCCCACTAGGCTGTAGCTATCAGTTGCTTGTCTCATATACCACACTGCCAACCTCTGGGCTAAAAAAGAAAGTCCCACTCTGGAAATCGGAGCTGCAGCACCTCGGTGCTCTACGAAGTGCATTTAGGAACATCTTGGTTCACGAGGAGCCCTGAGAAGCACCAGTGGTCCTCTTCCTCCCCCAGACAGGGTGATTCATAACACACTGAGGCCATTAATCCTGGCTTCGTCAGCTGGGGAAAAAAAGATGTACGCTGCTGTGTGGCTGTTCTTTTACTGAGTTAGGACTTCTTCCCTTGAAATGAACTTATGAGACACCAGGACTATCATGCTGTCTCTGGTGATGTACAACGCCTGTTTGCACAGTGGTATTGTGCTAATACTATTCATTTTGATGGTGTGTTTCCTTCCTCTCCCTGCAGTTGGTTCATCTGAATTGTTGCCAAGATGGTTGCCTTGGAAACTAATTAAGGAAAGCCTTTGGTTAGAAGCAGAGTTTAAAGCATTAAACTATTTGAGAGACAGATGCAGAAATTAAGGTAATGTCTGCAAAGATGAAAGGGTTTATCCTTTATATGGAGAAGAAAGAACTACATTAAATGCTAGGACTGAAATAAAGCAACTTCTGTACAACACTGATTTTGTAAAACCTGGACTAGACATGTGAGCGAGCGATTTTAAAATCAGACAGTGGCTTAGAAGAGGTGAAAAAAGATTCCCAGAGCTGCTAGGGATGGCAAGATGCTCAAATACAGTGGGACAAAAAAATGAGGAGATCACACGTCGAGCAAGTTCTAGCAAGCTCTCCCTTTCCCCACTAATATTCTGCATTTTCCAAAGATTTCTTGTGAATGTTGTTTTTTGGAAAGTATCAGTGGAGCTAATGAAAAACCAACTCCTGCCCCCACAGTCCAGGTATGGCATGGGAAGCATCAATGCATACATTTCCTTCCAGAGTACATTGAACATGGGAGTGAGAGGCTATCTCCGAAGGGCCCTCAGGCTTGGCTTTTCTGCCGAGACTATCAGCAAGGGTAACAATTAGTGCCAAGTGCAGAAGCAGCTCTTGGTGACGATGTGGACACAGGCTAAATAATGAGTGGGACCCTCCGAGGGCTTTGCGAGGGCAAATAGAAATGCACAAATTCTGCATGCTGAAAAGCTGCAGAGGAAGGCAAACTCTGTAGCAAAATGTGCTTTTAGTTACCTATGATCTGAAATTCAAAGCAAAGACAGTCTATCTCTGAGTGCAATGGTATCAATTTAAACATTGTCTCCAGGATGATGGTTGGCTCTATACCTGCAGCAGCGTAACTGAGAAAATATTCTGGATCACTGTACATTTAATGGCAATGCAGAGGTTGCCTTATAAATATGCCTCTAACTTCATAAAGGCATACTGCAAATGTGGTGGTAAAAATATGCAAAATATCAAAAGCAGATGCATGTGTGTGCATTGGTGTGTGTGTTTATATCCCATGAATTATCATAAAACATAAAATGAGTAATTGCTACTATTGCAGAAAATTAAAAACTCTAATGGTGACTTCAGGTTCATATGCCTCTGGCATAAGAAACCAGATTTGCTTGGCATCAGTCTTCCCCATGCAGCGGTGTGTGCATTTATGGTGGGACATTTCATATTAATTATTATTACTGATCAGCTAAGTTTAAAATTGTGCTTTAATGTGTTTTGAACATTTTCAAAATTTGTGTGCCATTACCTCAGTCATTCTGTGGGGTGACTAATACTCAAACTGTTAAATTCCTGTCATTTGGAATCTGCCTTGCATTATGAAGCCTTGATGATGGCTTGGGAGAGGCATTACTATTTACAGGCTAGAAATTCTATCCCCAGGTAGACATGAAATGTGCTATACGTGGGGCAGATTAACCCAAGATGTTGCTTCTCCCTGCTTTAGCAATCCATCTCTGGCTCTTTATTAGTTTTATAGCTGATAGCAGTAGGCCCTTCAGGCAGATACAGCTGTCAGTTTTGACATATGCCCATTTTTTACTTACCTTTTGCGAGCTGCAGTCCTGAGGGTAACTGACTCAAGTAATTCCCCTTTCCTCCCCACGTGCCATACAAACCTGAAGATGTGAGGGGAAAGAAGTGGCCTGTCATTCTGCTTTAGATCCCAGTTTCAACAATACTCATGGGCACCTAATGAAGAAATGCCCTAAATTTTAAGTTTCTAGTTGACTGGAAACATAAAAATGAACTGTACCACTTTCTGAGTGACATTACACAACATTGTACATATTGGATATTCTCTCCTTCAAGTATCCCACTGTGTTTATAGGCAGTTATTGTTGCTGTTTTTTATGTCTATTGGTGCAACGAAACGCTGCTGTTTTGTATTTACACCCCAAATAGGAAAGCTCTTGTGCAGTGAGCCCATTCTTCTGAGATCTGAACCACACTGCAGAGGGATGCAGCAGTGGCTGCACTGAAAACCTGCAGAGCATCTTCTTAATCTCGAAATTTCAGACTCAAAGGTCAAGCCATAGTCTGTGCTTGCACTGGACAGAGTTCAGTCAATCAGATTACCCTTCTTAATCCTATGGATGCTTTGCTTCAAGTCTCCTTCAGTGGTTTGCCTGTCATTGTAAAATTTTGGGGACTGCATTCTCTACTATAATATTACTTCTGCTTTGTGAGATGCCTCCACTCAGAAGAGATTGCCTTGGAGTCTAACCTATATGACTATGTTTAGAGATAGTGTCCTTTTGATAAAAGCATGCAGTCTCTGGAATAATCAGGTCTTTTGTAAAGTTTCAGCATTTTGATCCTGAATAGAGTTTCTTCCTCCTTATTTTCCCTCAGGAGTTTTACTTCTAAATGGATACAAAGCCACTCTAGTCTGAAATACAGCTTGTTATCTTGGGAATAAGAAAAACCTATTTCTTAACTCAAAAACATGTCTCTAAATACATAGTTGAACAGGCTAAAGTTTACTGTTAGTTCTCAGAAGAAAACGTTCTTCTGTTTATGAGAACAAAATTTTATATCTATCTGTGAAGGAATACTGGAATATTTTAGCATCAAGGGACAAGAAGTGTGGGGAGCTTATGAATTTTGCATGACATAAGTGTTGCTATCTGTATGCTTGAGAGGCCACTAGATGATTAAATTGGATATAGTTTTGTTGTGCAAGGAGGGATATGGATCCACATGGTTATAGAACTATAGGGAAAATAAAGAAACAGATTGTAACCAAGAGGATGACTATTAATCTCTCTGCTTCCTCTTACTCTGCAGCTGAGGAGACAGGGCCAGAGGTGATTTGGGCCAGGCATCCACCTTTAGGACACAACATGGGGTCACGCACAAGGTTCTCTGGATGTGGAGCGAAACCAGAGGTGCTGCAGAGGGAAACCTGGCACAAAAAAAGGTTACCCAGGAAGAGCAGGAGCTGAGGTGTTCTCTTTCTCCTCCCTTACATTTACATACCAGGAAGAGACAGGAGAGAGACATCCTTTCCTGGGTACCAGCCAGCCCCGAGAAGAGAAACACCTCGTATGATAGGTATCAGCTTTTAGAAACATAAGGATATACAGATGTGCCAGATGCTAGAGGTATATGGAAGATTGAAGGTCATTGTCTCACGTATCTGCATATCACTGGAGGAAGGTACAAAGTATTCCAAGCAGGACCTGAAGTCCCAGAAGAAAATCCTCAGATAGGTAATTGGCTTTAGATAAACTTACACCTTTGGAAGAGAAATGCACCCTAGCTTGAGCTGGTTGAAGAAAGCATCAAAGGAAGAGAACTGTACAAACTGACCAGCCTAACACAGAAGAAGAGGTCGTTCTTATTTAATCTGAGCACTAACACGAAGCCATGATATGTAGTTTCTGCAGCAGAGAACTGACAAGCTTGCCGAATGGCCTGGCCAGGAGCCCAAAAGTCTGATAGCGAGCTCAGCATGTGCGCAGACTGTTTAGTGCTTTCCAGACTGTTTATTTCTGCTGTGACTTTTGCTCTTAAGTAAGTCCTATTTACGTTTCTCAAGTCCAGGGTCTCTGACAAGTGCTGCTGTTGTCCCTGATGGAATGAAATGGCTAAACCTATGCCAGCTCAGTGGGAAGAGTTTGTCCTCCCGTGCTTTGCCATCACAGGCAGGGAGGCCTGGCTTCCCCTTGCCCTCACTGGGAGAAAGCTTTAAGGCTACCTGCAGCTGTGCAGTCAGCATGCTGTTAACGTGCGCAGATGGTACTGCCTCTTAGCTGAGCAGACTTTCTAGACACCACACAAAGCACTGATTTGACTTTCTAAACTGCAATGAAGCACGAGATTTGAAATATGTAAATCCAGCGTTACCTTTCCCCGCGATGGTATGCTATCAGCAAACACAGTTGGCTATAAAGAAGACAACTCACCACTCCCTTGAGCAAACTGGCTGGCTGGATTTCAGTACTGCACGTGTTTGTGAATTCTTTTAGCTACCTTATGTGAAGATAACAAGGCAAGCAGAGGGGATGGAGAAGGAAAAGCCTAAAACCAGTAATTGTTCAGCTCTCAGCCTAGGGTCCACTAGTACTGACTTTCCCTGCAGAAACTCATGTCACTGCTCTAGGGTCTCAGATTAACAAAAATAGCTCTGGAAACTGTTGCCAGAAGGTATTTTTAGCATAAGAAGCATCAGCTTGGGATCTGCTTGGACAATTCTTTGAAGTGAATGGTCCCAGTGAAATAAATGGGAAAATACTCCAATGAAAGTGCTGCATAACTGGAATCCTCTTGTATGACTGCTAACAAGACAGGATTACTACTAGAGTATTTATCTCAGAAGCTATGTTTGATTTGCTTTACTACCTAGTTTTGTTTCCTAAACAAAAAGTTGTAAATCCATTTTTGGTACTGCAAATTCAAACAATTGTGTTCATAAGGTACCTTCAATTAAATTAAGTAGAAATAATCCTATTACATCCGTAGGGCAACATACATGACATAGAATTTGTGTGTGAAAATGTCTTATGGATTTGGTTGAAAAGCAATGGACTGATTATATTTAACTGCTTGGCTAAAACTGGCTGAGTCATAAAATCCAACTGCAAGAAAATTTTAAGATCTTCCAGAAATATTTGAGACAATTTAGGACAAAGATTTCATGAAAACTAATTTCAAAAGACGCACATCAGTGATACACCTTAAGGCTTGATTGGAACTGAATACCTTGAGAAGAAACTCAGCAAATAAATACATCTTTTCCATTTTCTAGGGTTTGTTTATGGCAGTGAGGTCAGTTTGCTACTAGTTTACCATACAACAATTCTAAAAGACATGCTAAAGCTTTATGAAATTTAAATGCTACTTTTGATCTACTCTATACCTTAAACCCACAGTAAATTTATGAAGTGGCAATAATCAGAGAGCCTTTCAGTCTTAATATAAGCAAATCCCCGCATGCTAATGAATAAACAATCTGCATGGACTTGGTCCTGTACCAACCCCACCTTTGCTTCAAGCCAGGCAGCAGGGACCTGTCCTGCTTCTGCTCCCTGGGATGTGTCTGTGTCTCTGTTATGATATGATCTCTTCTAGCATGTTGCACAGCACAGACGGGGATGCAGGCATGTTGGGGGCACCCTGTCATGGTCGGGGTATGGCCATTCCCCTGGGGCAAAGCAAACACTTAGAAGGCTGTGCAATAGCAAACCAGTCACCCCAAACTCAGTCCTCCCCAGTAAAGGTGTTTGAATTTAAGCCTGTCAACAGTAATACCTGTGGAGACAGAAGGGATTAATGTCCCCCAGAGTGCCAATAAACAGTTCGGACTGCCAGCTGAATTTTTCATTAGCAATATTTCCATTTGAGAATTCTTCAGCATGATTCAAACTACTTCACTGGCTTTTTATTTCCTGTCTCACGTTCCACTTAACAAACCACACCTGTCTTGCAATCCCTGCTGCCAGTAATGTTGCCCTGGCAGCTGAGGTTTTAGGATCTTAACCTACTTAAAAATAATTCATTATTAACATTTCGCAAAAAATATCACAGAGACATTTCCTTGTAGGTTACATGTAAGTGCTGCCACCAACTACGAGCATCGGTGAAGAATTTTAATTTTACTAGGTAACTGGCCAATCACTGGAACTCAAATCTCAATGAACATTCAATTAATTTCTAGAAATAGATGCTTCTGGAAACACAAAGGAAGTCTGTTATATAGAGACCACAATGCCTGAAAAACTTAAAAACATACCTGTTCCAAAATGGTGTTTATTCTGTCTACTTCACAGTCAATTAAGTATCTTTTTTCTTGTCGCCTGTCCATCTCCTCTATAATTCTTCTGAATTCTTGAACATCCTTTATGCTTCCTACAGATCTGGCTGTCACTTGCCAGTTGTTCTGAACTGCTGCTTCCATAATTGCCTGGAGAATGGAAAATCCTGTAGGGGAAGAGACAGTACAGCCATTTAAAAACAGAACAAATATAAAAAACTAATATAAAAACATTTGGATGTTTGACAAAGGGTTCACAAAAAAATTATGCCATCTAAAGGGACACAGACTCATTAATAGCCTGCAATTGCTTCATTACTTGAGAAAGCAACAGTGTTTCCTATTTCTGCTATGCCACTGCCAAAGTCACTGACTTCAGCAGAATTGTTTGTCAGTATATTACTGTGAGGCGTATCAGAATCTGTCCAATATATCATATTATGACCCTCTCAGGGATGTTTATGGTTGTGCTGGGGTCTATGCCAGCTGAGAATAGGAGCCTGCAGCCATTACTTGGGCAAAAGTCCATCAGTTTCAAGAACCAGACAGAAGGGGTAATTTGCCTGTGCAGACTGCAGCGATGGGTCATTAACTGGCAAAGATCCAAGCACTGCACAAGAATGCCAATTAAGTCATTGTACTGGTTATTGGAGCCCTGAACCACGGGAGAATATTTTACTGATGTTCACTTTGATTTCAAAAAATGTTTTTAAATAGAGAGTGTATCAGGATTAACTACATTTTCAATGCTTACACTGAGGTAACACCAACTCATTTAGCACCTGAAACAGAGGAGAGAAGCAGCATGGACTCACCAAAGCCTGCACTGTGAGGAATTATACCAGCAACAGCATTTCATTTCTTGTGAACAGCTGTGCCTGGGCTGCAGACAGAACTCAAGTAAAATCCCCAAGTGAAAGATGGTGGAACTGGGAACGGTAACCTTCAAGTCATGCTATGTAAGAACCATTGATTTGCATCCCCTTATCATATGACGTAGTTGAGAATTTGGTGAATTACTTGTTTTGATTCAGGGAAATTCAATTTTTTGCATCATTCTAATTGTTTCAAATCTGGGTGGATGCCAGTCAATGACAGAGTCCATCTACCCCAAACCCATAAAGTGGTTTCCAGTGTGGTTTATTTGTACAGAAGCATCCACATGAGCTATGTTTCTGTTCAGATAATTTATATGCAGAACTTTCAGTCCGATCATTTAGTCATACTGCGGATTTCTCCAGCCAGGCTTGAGAAGCTGAGAATGCCTTTACACCTACAAACACGTTCATAAACATACATGCTCAACAGATCAATTCACTGTGCTCTGCGATAAATAGTTCCCTGTGCTCCCAAAACTGAAAAGACTTTGAGCTCCACAAAAACAAAATATTCCCTGTTTTAAATTGTACCAATAGCTATCCTGAACTCAGCTGTCATTGTAGGGCTACAGTGACAACAAACAACTTGTGCTGGAGTCTGATATTCCGCAGCCTGCACTAAATTTGTCGTGACTGTCTGAAGCCAGGAGTCACATCATTATGGATACAAACAAGTAAAGAGGGTGATTTTCTAGACTGCAGTTAGATTATTATAATTTACCATGTGACTTCCTTAAGTCTCACTCAAATGTCCTCACTTTCCCAACGCAGCCTCCTTGATTCTTAATGTGTTTCCTCACATTAATGTGTTTTATTATCCCATGAAAGGTGGTGACAATTAATACGTACACTGGTTGGGAATTCTTTCTGGCATCTTCTTTCCCCTGAGACTACTAAAAGGGAGGCATTTACATATGTATAGTACAATGAACTCAGTCTTCCTTAACATCATATTCTACAAAAATGGCTGTGATGTCTGTGACAGCATTATGATTCCATTACATGTAGGAGGAAGATCTAAGCCTAAGATATTTGGTTGGCTACAAATGAGGAATTTTGATGTGGGAGCATAAATACTACTAATGGGGATTTACAAATACTTTGGGTATAAAGATATGTTTTAAAAAAGAAGTGATTCCAGTAAGTAATGTATATTTACAACTTTGTTTCATCATTCATATGATGTGTAAGCATGTATCATGGTAAGTCTATTTTTTTCACTCAGAATTGAATAAAATGGTTCAACGGACTATAAAAACATGACAAAGAAAATCAATAGCTCTGTTTTTCACTAGTAACATATAAAATTATGAATTGTCTAAAGGAAATGAAATGAAAATGAACATGCTGGAGTACAGGTGCCATTGACTGACTGCCATATACCCTGGGTTCAGTTAACATTTTTGAGTCAGAGCTCATTTTGTCAAGCCTTGAATACCTCTGAAGAAAAGTGGGCAATTTTCCTAATTTTGTTCAATTGCATGTTTGTGGGGTGGGGTGGTTTTGCACACGTGTATTAGTCAGTGGTGAGCATTTCAAGAAAGAGAAGAGCAAGGTTACTCAGCAGCATTTCTCTGCATGAAAATACAACCATACAAGTCTTAGTGCAAAACCAGTTCTGGAGCTTCATCATTTCTTACTTCTCTACCTCCTGTTCTCCTTGTCACACGAAATCTTTATAGCCACAGTCCCCTTTATCCTCGTCAGTTTTTGAAATCTCCCCTGTGGTCACCATCTGCACTGTGTCAACTAGCTTTTCATGGGACATCTTCCTCTAGGAAGGCCAGTCCTCTAATCCTGCCCAAAGCCCATTCCTCTTTCTTTTCAAAAACACCGTCCACCCTTCCTGCTTTCAGAGAGGCAACCGAGTTGTTTCTTCAGAAGCGCATGTTCCCAGTTCCCAGGCTCTGATCTCTCTCCATGCCGATTGCCTTCGGCACCATTTACTACATTTTACATTGCTACCTGTTACGTGGTATTTCTGTAAACAACACGTTCCAGGCTTCAGCTGTACTTTACCATTAAGAGCTCTGTTACATAAGCTGCGTGATTGTATAAATAAAAGGACCATTTTATCTTCAGATGTGAATTTCTTTTGCTCCTTAACACAACAACGCGAGCTGTGCCTGTTCTGGGGCACTGCTTTGGTAAACAGAGGGGAAATCGTACTCTCTGTTTTGTGACCAGACCCGTGCACTGAGCTTTTCCATTTCCTGCCCTCCGGTAAGCACACTGTGAATGCTGCACAAGAGATGCTTGCCCCGAGCACCCTGGAGGTGCTGAACTCTCATGAGTGCCTCTCATCTCATTCACCCTACAGGAAACCAGCCAGCCACTGCAACTATCTCTGTTTTGTAGTTTTTTCTATGGTCTGCATCAGATCTATCCAGAAAGGCTAAAGGACTGATAATCCACAACAGCTCTGCAAAGAAGCCGTGCAGGAAAGGTTTTTGTTAATACTGTTGCTGGTTTATACTACTTCAAATGCTAAAGCCAGAAAATATCAGATAAGGCAAGAAAAACTGACTTCCTTCTAGGCAATGACAGCATCTAAACAGGCTCACGACACCATTACTAAAATTCAGTGATTGTTCATTCTACAGTCATTAATATAAACACAGACAAGAGGAAAAAGTCATTCAGACTCCAGCCTGATCCTTCAAACTCTTTTTTTCTCAGTCTGACCTTGGATGTGAAAAAGAAACAGGATGGAAGACATATTTCTCTGGAAGAGCTATTTCTGAGGCTACCTTTTCTGATGGCACCACATCCCTTTGCTGCACTACATTGTTAATGTGTTGGCATTACTGATTTACAATTATGTCTGGTCACTTGATGGCAATGTCCACACTTGCCAGGTCAGATAAAAGACCCACATTATATTCTGGTTCCTTCTAGCCATGTACTGGGGAGTGGTTGTGATTGTCAAATGCAATCATGCAAGCCAATCTTATCTGCACCTACCAAATGCACAGGCAATCCTGGTCTTAATATTCAAGTGTGTCATTGTCTGGCTTATTCTTAAAATAGTGATGACTTAAAAAAGCTAGCCCTCATCTAACCAGTCCACAAAATGATGGGCTGAAGGCAACTATAGCAATAAAACTAGAACAAAAACAAGTGCCCAGCTCACCACTCAGTGAACTGGAACAAGTATTTTGATTTTTGCTGACTGAGGCTTGCAAAAGAGGGAAAATATTCAATAGGAATTTCCCTCAAAGCATGGAAAATATCATTTGTTGCAATGCTGTATCTGTGCATTAAACATCCCAGACAGAATTACACTCTTGGCAGTCCTCACTGCAGCTGGACTGAGACACTCATACGTCCAGTATCTTCATACTTCTGCCAGGGAACAAAAGCCTGTATCTTTCTCTTTCAAATCATTCCTCTGATACAAGGATGTCTCAACTGACCCCACTAAAACAGGTGAAGAGGACATTTCACTCCTTTTCATCTGTCTGTGAAGCTCATAAAACTTTTCCCACATCCACATAAGCAAAATTCATCCGAGCAATTTGCTCAGCCAAAAGAAATTCTACATTTATCATCATTGAACTTATTTAAATAACAGCAATCATTAATGTTTCATGAGGAAATGACCACATTGGAATGTCTGCAGCATCACGTGAGCTCTCACAAGTGACACCAAAGCACTACTGAGAAAAAATTAGGAGTGATGTAAATAACTCCTTTTCTGAATGTTCCAGGTAAGATCTTGGACCTTAAACTCCTATTAGAAATGAAAAAATCTTTGCTTGCAGTCCCTCTTTCTTTTGCCTTGCTTAGTACTGAAGATCTTCAAGGGGTATCTTTTCCTGGAAGGCAGCATGTTTGTGCCAGCTGAATGAACATCAGTGCTGATACGAATACTTGTGTTTTCAATCTGTGACATGATCCAAAGAACTAAGATTCTGGTTTATGAGTGAACTTCAGGGATTTAGGTGTGGACTCACATTTGACAAGGGCACAATGAACTCACCAGGAAGGAGGCCATCAAGGCAAGTGCTTCTCCAAGCAAACAAATTCTGTGATGCCAGCTTACATTAAAGCGTACCAGAGGTCTGAAAGCGGAGATACGCTTACATATTCTGTGTGCTTGGCACTGGGCCTAGCACTAATTTAAAAGCAAACAGCTCAACATATTAGGTATGACTAAAAAACATGTACCCAGCCCAAAATACACGCCATCATTCAAAATCCAAACATGTCAGTTAGGTAAGTATCCTTTGCCTAACTTGTGTCCATGTAATGATTTTACAGTGGTGGAAGAAGCAATGAACAAGCTGCTAAAATTGGTCACCAGGAAGAGATGTAGCAATGAGTAGTACACTGGAGTGCTCCCTCATCCAACAGGTGCAAGTTCAAATCATTAAATAAAAGTTGAATAAACACATTACATCTGTTTTTGATCTGATCACCTCTATCTGGCAACCAACACGTGATGTGTTGCACTCTGATGTTCTGGTATCAGACAACCTTCTAGACCAAGTCGCAAACACACTCTATTGTTTTTTTCTTCTGCTTTTTCTATTTGGTAAACCTCTAGTCTATCCTGTACACATATTATATTACTGCAAACTGTCATCCATAAACACAGAAATCTACACAGACATGTCAGCTTGGTTGTGTGAATGTGAACTTGCCTGGCTCTAAGGGAGAATTTACAGGAACCATCTGGTCTGCATTTGTTCAGAATGGGATGTAGCTAAACATGTAGGAATTCAGACCTGCTGAATGCAAGAAAAAGACTTTTTTTTTTTTTTAAATAAAAAGAAAAAAAAATTCTTTCTGAATGCTTTTCACCTTGATCCATTCTTCTATAACACTCTTGCATCTCATTCACCCCACATTTTACTCAAGTTTTAGGTCAGTGCAACTCAGTGTTTTTGAATGCAGCTGTGCCATTGTAAAATGAGAGTAATGCAGTAAGGAACCAAAGAGCACAATAACCAAGGTCAGACGTAAAGATGCCATAAGCAATGCTGTCACTTCTGTAAGAGAACTTTTACATATGACTTTCACAACGATGTTGGCAGGTCTCCTAGCATATGACAGATAGGTATACCTCAATACAATAATATGATCTGAAGTTTATCGAAACAGCTGTGTTCTAGTTTTAGCCTTGCCACGTCAATCTTTATTTCAATTTTTCCAAATGAAGAATAATACTTGAGCTATTACAGTCTCCTGGATGCAGATGGGTAACAGAAAACAGATGAAATAGAGACATTTTAAAACAAGACTACGTTCTGCTTGAGGAAAATATAACAGGTAAACAATTGTGCAGAGAAGACAGAAGAACTAGCACAGAAGATCAAAGAAAAAAATGTATTTTGGGAAGTGACAGAAGGTGAAGAGCGATGTGTTGTTTAGTGGGCACAGGCTGTAGGGTATCATTTGTGTACTTATTATTAAGAACTTTTGATGCTGATGCTATCAGAAGGCTGACAGAGGTAGTGGTGAGGGCATGCTGTCACCAGAGGATGATGAGATTTGGGAGGTGTGGGCCTAGGGCTAGGGAAGGAAATCCCTCCCAAAAGGAAAACATTTTTTACAAAATGCAAATGGTGAAATGGTAAAACTACATTAACATTAAAAATAATTAACTTCCAAATTTCAGGAAATCTTCATACAAATAATTAAACTGCTTAAGTACAGAGTGATTTCATTTGCCAAGTTCTACACTGAATCCAGGGCTTTCAGGTCTCTCTCCAGCAGACCTGAAAGCCTGAAACTATGAAGCAAGGACAACACTGTCATAAATATAGCGGGATTCAAAACTTGGAGTTTAACTCCAATGATATTCCTGCCCAACACCAATTTCCCTGAGTGCTCTGAATTGTCCAGCAAGGGCACACTCCAACTGACATCAGCAAATTCAGAATAAACCATTTGTTTTGTACCGTCCTGCATCCTACTGGTGTCAGGAAACCAACAACATGTATCATAGCCTTGTCTAAATGCATCCTTCTGTAGTGGCTCCACTCATTCTGTTCACCTGTGACCACTTCTAACCCCCTGATCATACTGTTTAGGAGCCCCGTTTACTGCCTCTAAAGGGAGCGAGCTGGAATGTGTCCACACCGTGCTCTGGGGCCTGCAGAAGATCTTTGGGGCAAAAATGGAGAAATCAAGATATTACCAACCACTTCCTTCAGACCACTAAAGCTGGGTTCTGTCATTACTCCCATCCACTGGTTACTGAAGAAACCAGATCTGGCCACCCTGGACAGAACCTCAGCCGTAATCCTCTTGATGTCAGATGCCATCAAGTTGACCAAAGTCAGGCCTAAGTGAGATGCTTTAGCCTTAGTCTGTCCTTAACTCCAGGCACATTTGGATGACCACCTCTTAGGTTTTCTTTCTAGTTGCAAGAGAGACCATGCAAAAGCAGTGCCATTTTTCTATATCTGTAACACAGAAAATCAGCGGAAGATTATACAGACATGAAACAGTGTAAGGCATCATTTTGTAGGAATCACTCACAACCTGTACCTGTAATTGAGAAACTAAAAGAGAACAAAAATCCCAACTTGTTGACTAGCACTCAACTGATGAGGCTAATTACTGCACTTTAAAAATACATACCTAATTGTGTTTACATATTTATCTCAGCAAAAAGACTCTAATTAGGAGTCACAGTTAGCAATTATCAGGCTGGAAAAGAAAACCTAACTTGTCTGCAAGACAACCTAAGTACATCCCATGTGAAGCCAGTTCTCAACGGGAAAGCTTAAAAAAGCCAAAATCAGAGCATGTGAAGATATTACAAGACACATAGTGAATCCAACTCAGTTTCTGGCGACAATAGTGACTTTGAGGGGATATATTTGGCTTATTTTATCACTTGGAGAAAAACGGGAAATGAAAAGCTACAATAAAAGCAGGCTGCTGCTCGGTGATGAGCCAAGCTGTTGAACTACCTTTCTCAAGGCTTGACTGGTTAATCTGAGTGGGGTGGTGTGATGAACACTGATTTTACCTAGGAAACAAAAGGTCTGATCCTGTACACAATGCTAATACTGACCTTCCCATTGGCACTGATACAGCTACGTGGATTTCCTTCCTCTCTTCAATAAGCCTGCAGAACTCCTGATCTATCAGTGCCTCATTGACACATTGCAGCCTAGCTTCATTACTTCAGAAGCACACGGCATGGACTTCTATCTCCCACAGAGTCAATACTTAACACAAAGCAGTGCATATCATGGGAGATATTTTTATATCATTCAGTTTTCAGAAAAAAAAATCTTAAAAATATATTAATAATGTTAATATTAAATACATCCCTAAGCTCTGCAAATTAACAGATTTACTATCAACACTCCCATATGAAATAGACAAATAATAAATTTCACAAAGAATGAAAAATGATTCATCCTATACCACACAGAGAATTAGTAATAGGGCCAAAATTCAAATTCACGTTCTCCTGGTTCATTTATCTAGGATTTATTTTTATGTCGAGCGATAACATAGTTGAACATATACTTTTAAAGATTCTTATACTGCCTACAAACACAGTAGCCAGTGAAATTACATAGTAAAACCATCATTATGCTATATCAGAATCATTTTGTATCTGATATTATTTGCTAGAATAAATGGAAAGCTACCCAGCCCCTACTGAACTGGGATACTGATGGAAAGACTTGTTTATTATTCAGGGTAAAGTTGCACATTTTTGACACAGCTACAAATAAACTTAAAAGGAAAATATTGTGTGAAATTATCATTTGAGAAAGAGAAATAAAAATGAATTCATTTTTAATCTTAAATAACTTCTTTAGCCAAAACAGAATATTAGTGCATTTATTCTGATACATTGGAATAGGGAAACTTATCCTCTTATCAACAGCAGAGGATTTCGAAAATAGCTAAAACTTGGCTACACTTATCTCTGCATTAATCTAAAGAGCTAAAAATGTATTTTCAATCTATGCTGCAAATTTAAAATTATTGATAACACAAGTTAATTCTTTGCCATGATACACACAGGGTTTTTAGCATGAACGTTCAAGGGCATTGCTGCCTGCTTTCTCTTAAAAACGTTGAGAGCTGCTGAGTCTAAGAAATGATAAATATTATTCCTTTGAAGAAACAATCACAGAAGATTATGGTAATCAGACTATGAACTGAAATACATGTCACAAAAAACAACTAGGTTCACCTCAGAAAAATGTCTTGGAAAAAAATTATGCTAGTTGAACTGTCCTCAAACATAGTAAAATTGTTCTTTCTATCTGACCTTCAGTCAATCATGTTAGAAACATATTTATTCCTGTCCCTAACCTTTATCTATACTTTGTTTCTCAAACTACCTGAGTAAACAAATCTTTTGCCTCTGAGAATTTTCGTTAACAGATGCTATCAGCCTTTCAAAGTCTCTCTTCATCAACATCTCACCCTTTGGTATCCAGCATTTTAATTGCCCTTGCATCTGGAATATGTCTCATGTCCCAGCCTGTAAGTTAATTTCCTTTTATTTATTCTGAACACTAAAAAAATATAGCAATCAAAGGGTGAGTGCTGATTTAAAAAATATTCTGAAATTTAAATGACTTTTTATGATAATGTAAATGATAATTTATGGATCCATCCTCACGGCCTGCATGTGTGTTTCTTTTCAGTCACTGTTACTTCTGCCTTTTCATTACCAATAGCTAGCAACATGGAGCTTTTATACAGCACTATTACCTATATTTTTTCAGTTCAAGCATTTCTCTTCATAACAAGCACGTATTCATTAATTACAAGGTCTCATATTAATTTAAGACAGATCTGTACACCTCCCTGACTACTTGGCCTGAACTGGGCTTAAACACAAAAGTACAGTTCCACTGCAATGACCAGAGCACCAGATATATATCACGTAACTTCCTTTACACTGATTCTTGCAGCAGTGAGGCAACAGTATGACAATTTACAAAGTTAGTAGATGGTTAGCATGACATCGATATACACCACAACACCTGACCCAGCGCAAAGCTTATGCTTTACAAGCTTACAAGTCACTTTTCAAGACATTTAACACGAACGAGGAGGCAGAATGAGTATGTATGGGCTCAGTGCTCTACATCAGTGACCCAACACCATTACTTCCTGCACCATCGTGCTCTGGACATCAAAGAGACTTGGTTTATTCCGCAGGATGGTGACACAAAACAGGCTCACATCACCTACAGAGCAGAAACTGCCAATTGTCAGTCAGGAGATTCCTAGATCTTTACCTGCTATTGAAGAAAGATAGTAGAGGGGAAACAATGCCCTGTTAATATGCAGTTCTATAATCCTGTTTGAATATTAGAGGTCTGTTTCATTATATCAAAAAAACAACAACAACAACAAAAAACATTAACGATTTTAGCATTAGCCATCCCTTCTCTGCTAACACACAGATTATTTTTTGGCTGCTGCTTTGTATTTTGCCACTTCCAAATACAGAGGTTGTAGTCCGTATGCTTAGATGGGGGAAAACACAGATTTAAGTATCTGTGGGCAGTTACTGCGTATGCTATTCCTAATTTAGCTCATGGAGGCAGCTTAGATTAAATATTATGCTGGAATACATGGAAATGTGTGAACATTCCAGCATAGATATTCACTAAAGGAAGACGGGAATGTGATTCAAAACTTTAGCTCTGCCTCCATTTTTCCAAGTTTTGATGTGCTCACTTGGGGAAGGAAGGAGAGGGAGAATATTCTTGGGGTTGGCTCCACACTTTAACAAGGGCTGGGTTTCAGAACCAGATTTTCTAGTTTGTGATCACAGCATACCTCCTTCCAAGACATTATGCTCAGGGATTGGATATTTTTTTTTCCCTGTGGTGCCATCCCCTTAATTTTTATGCTCCACAAATAGAATTTGCACAGGAAGGCATAACACAATTCTGAACTATCATAAAAAAAAAAAAGGTAACATTAGCTAGGCATGGACAGAGTTTGCCTAACTTATTGCTCTGATAATTGATGGTTTAGAAAGACTAATCTGATGGGCTTCATAGAGAAACAGAACTCAGGGAAAAACATATGACTTAAAAGGCAATTTCAACAAAAGCTCAACCTTACCATATCAACCTACCTTAGACAAAACTGATTCTGCATATAAAGGACGTGTCAATAGACAGGCATATAGCCTCAAAATTTGTCCCCATCTTAGCATAAATGTACACTACTGCATCACCACGAACATGGAACAGTATCAATAAAAGGTTACAAGTGCTTCATTCACCGTGTGCCCATGGTAAATGGTAAAGACTTATATAATCTAGAAATGGAAACAATTTGTTAAGTGAAAAAAATAATCATGCTTTTGCCTGTGATCCTTTCAGAAAAGGGTTCATGTCACAGTGCAATGTAGGTAACATTTTCACAGGTATCTGCCTTTCATTTCAAAAGTGACTCGGGTAGGATGGTAGGAGAAGATTTTTGAGGCAATTAAGATGCAGTTGCTGAAGAATCTGAACAGGCAGGGTATCTGCACTCTGCTGATTTAACTTTAAGGCATGTTGGTGCTTAAGGTACTTTTCACAATGTGCCTACATTTATGCTGAAACCCTAAATACCTCTGAAAGACCTGTCCTGTGTGCCTTTGTAAATAATTTATGAAAATAGGATATGCGTAGAATACGTACATTGTGGCCTGCTTAAAAAGTGACACAGAACTCTCTACAGAATACACTGTTAATTAGTTATTTCATTGCAACACATTCAACAAGTGCACAGATAAGCACTACCTGACTAAAAGGGTTGAGCACATATCTGAGAAAGACTATCAGTGGTTGCAGAGTGGCAGAATACATATTGCAAAAGGAAGGGGTTGCATCTAAGCTACAAGCTCATTATTTTCATAATATGAAACTAAATTGTTCTTAATGTTTTCTCAGAGTTGTTTCGTAAAATTAGGAAGCTGCAACAAAAACATCCTTGGGATCAGTCAGCCTCAGTACTCCAATTACTTTGGGCTTCGCACCCAATTACACTGCCAAGTGTTTACTCTTATTTAAAACGTTTATATGCTATTTAAATATTCAATCCAATATTCAGTGGAACAAAAGAACTCTTCTATTCCATTTGTTCTGACATTACCCTGATACATGACTACTCTTCTGTGACTCCAAAGCCTCACAAATCTGATTGCATGCTTAGCAAACTACAATGATAAAACATGCAAAAAGTTTTGTATTATCTAATCTGAAATAGAAACTATATAGTGAATGGTGCACAGAGTTAGAAGCACAAACACTTACGGTCCTTATCACTCAGTTTATCATTACTGTAGTCATTCGGGCAGAGAAAGGTTTCACAGAACAAGTGAAGTCCCTGGTATACAGAATGGGAAGGTTGTAAAGGTTCTGCACAGATGAAAGCTTAAAAACAAAAGTTTATCATTCCACCACTGCCTCCTTCAGTTGGGTGGCACCTGTTGTTTGATGTTTAGTCATTATTTTTTCCCCAAGTAAACTAAATAAGATTTATTTTAACGCTTTGTGCCACTGTAATAATCTCTGTGCAGGTATGAAAAGCAATGAAAAACCAGGTCGGTCACGCCTGTGAGCAACTGGTATTGAATTCAATAAAAAAATTCCATCTATCCTGACTAATTATTAATGTGGAGACGTTCCAGGCTCAAAATATAATGGTAGTGATTACTCCAGGGAGCTGGTCCCCTCTGACTGTTCTCAAAGCTAACCCTCTCCTTGCAGTGAAATATCAAGCCAACACCTTTCTTTTTACAAGAAAATGTTCTACTCTTTTTTTCTGGGGGAAAAAAAAAAAGCAAACATTTTAAAAGCATATTCTTTAAACACTGGGTTATTATGACTGTGCTATACAACTATAGTGTATCAAGAGGTCATGAATCACATTCTGTGCTGCTGCACAGACAAGTTAGCCTTAGCTATTGTTAACAAAAGCAGCAAAAATTTTGTCCCTATTTAAAAAAGTCTACACTGTGCATCTCTGCCCTTATTCTTTGGATAGCCCTTTTGGCTGTGCTGGTAATGGAAATTTTGTTGGTGTCTTCACTCCTGTCTACCAGAAACAGCACTGTTGTTGACTCCCTTGCTACACCTCACATCTTCTGCTCATTTACTTGCCCCGTCATTATGATTTACTGCTATCACTTTGGACGATGTGGAACTGAGGGTTGATTAAAAACAAATGCATGCTGAAAGATGCAAAGCTGAGATTATGGTCCTACCATGTAGCATTAGTGGATCTGCCACAGCAGACCTTCAGCCTAACTTAAGCACACTCCCAAATGTCGTTTGTATTTAGGACTCCAGAGAGGGCTAGATTTATGCCATCATCTATTCCTGAATAGCAGAAGAGAAACAACCTGACTTTCCAGTTTCTCTGCCTTACATGTAACACCAGTACCTTATTTTCCACATACAGGAATATTTTCTTCTCCCTCTTACATCTTGGAACAATAACACCCTGGGCGTGAAGCAGGGAGAGAGATAAATGAACTATATATTCTCTAGATCAGCTCTTTTCCATTCCCCATACAAGAAAAGAGATATAAAACGCTGTCAATGACCACAAGCCTAAATATGCTTCAGCTAGAGACATCTAGAATTTTTGTGGGAATTCTTAGAACACTTCTGAATATGTCAGCCATATTCCTGCAGAAATTATATGTGTTGTTCCTAAAAGGGTTCACAGAAAGACTGCGTTTGGTTCTAAGCATATAATTCCGAAAGACAAACCAGGACCTCATGCCATTCAGAACTTAAAAGCAAGCAATTTGCAACATTTTTCATGTAATGCTTTTGCTCATCAGGCCATGACCACAAAGTGGTTCGCAATGCTTCCTGTCAACAGCTATACAGAACTCATTTACAGTCTAGACCTACAAATATTTCTTTTGAGGCACACTTAGGAATCACTAAGTAATTCACTTAATACCAATCACTGAACACCTCTCCAACAGCACCAGGTTCCAGGGAGCTTTGCCATTCACTGCAGAGGGAATGGCATCAAGCACTATGTCAAACTGCTTACACTATTAAACACGTATCAGCAAGGCGATTCTGTGATTTTGCACCACATGTGCTGTAGTTTTTCCACTGGGCTAGTGGATAATTATTACATGTTACATGCAATAAACTGGCTGGTCTCTTGAAGTTAAAAACTATCTTGTTAAAAATTAAAGTTAAAATTAACTTAGCCATCTGCAGTACATTATTAAAGAAGAAGCAAAATGATGTTTTGTTATATAGAAAAAACTGGAAGGCAAGCCTCATCACCTGTATTTGTCAGCTTTATAAACTTCAACTCATCTTTCTTAGCTCCCTCCTGACAGATGTCTTCAAACACCAGGACTCTAATTTGAACCAGCAGCACTTACCAAAGTGGAAACTCATGTCTGTTAACAAGAAATCAGTATGTAGCTGTCAAGGCTTATCAGGAGTAACTTAGATCTTTCTAAGCAGTTGATTTTATAATGGCCAAAGAAGAGAGAAAGGATAAATTTGAATCCCAATGATCATCTTTTAAAAAGTCACAAAGAGCATTTCTGGTCCATGGATTTCAGCATTTCAGGTACATGGACAAGAGACATGAGATTCAAGTAGCATGGAAATGCCCAATACACTAGACATACCTCCCATCAGCTTCTCTATGAATTTTGCATGCAGCTGAACATCTGGTGTGGCACAGGAAAGCTCTTTGCTATCAGACAATCTTTTGATTTTTCTCTTAAATAAACACTGAGTATTGACAATGTGAGAAAGGTTTCACTCCCTACTGAAGCTTCATTTCCTGTATCCTTCACATAGCTCCTCAGAGCAACAACACTGATCTTCAGACACACACTGGATCCACCTCTAGCACCATGGGAGTGCCTTGCAATACTCGGGGAGCTTCTGCAGCAGCTGTCTGTCAGAGAATGCCTTCAATTTCCTTCTTGGCATCTCAGGACCCAGGTTGTGGTTTCTCTTCCAACTGTTCCAGAATACCACTACTAGCACAAAGGAAGGCAAGAGACAAAGGCTCAGATGTGGCAAGAACAAGAGACAAAGGCTCAGATGTGGCAGCACCCAGACTATGCTAAGCTGTTGTTCCAATCCAGGTGGAACACGGTGGAAGTCAGCTCTTCCTTCCTTTGCTGGATGTACAGACTGCATCCCTCTACACTGAGTAGTAAATAAAAGCACAGTGCCTGTATCTGAAATACACATACTGACCTCAGTGATGCATTGCTAACTGGCTATTTCAAGTGTTTTGTTTTGGGACCCGGGTGGGGCAGAAGCTGTATAATACTTTTCTGGCTGGTTTGTTCTGTTCCAAACAGGATGGCCTTTATACTGAATGGTCAGCAAATCTAATGGTTTTAAACAGTGAAACTGATGCACCCTGACTGTGCTTCCCCCACAGAAGGTGAGGCTCCACTGGGCATTTTCAAAGCAACTCCTAGCAGCTGAATGCAACAATCCTATGGGAAAAACAAGTGGAGTTGGTGCACAGGGTAACTTCCAGGCACAGTTAGAAAATAAGGCTCCAATACATAAAGTTAGAATACAATCACAGAATCACTGAGGTTGGAAAAGACCCTTAAGATCATCAAGTCCAACCCTCCACCTAACACTGAAAATCCACTGCTAAATCAGGTCCCAAAGGGCCACGTCCACACGTCTCTTAAATACCTCCAGGGATGGCGACTCCACCACTCCCTGGGCAGCCTGTTCCAATGCCTAATCATGCTTCCTGTGGGGAAATTCTCCCTGATATTCAACCTAAACCTCCCCTGGCACAACTCGAGGCTGTTTAAGGCTAAGTTAAAGGCTTGCCTCTTAAACTATACACTTCTATAAACCGTAGAGGAAGAAGCTGGTTTTACCTTACAATTTGACTATGTCTAAAAAGACCAGAGGCCTGGAACAGGGGCAACTTCTCCTTACAACACTGTGGCAGGTAGTAGCTCCTTTCTTGAGCCAGTGGCTAGAATGCAATAGCATGCAGTGCTCCTCTGTGATCAGGTTTCTGGAAGAAACACCAACTTTTGTGTCCTCTGCAAGGAGTACAGAACAGCTTGCTTTCCTGGCAAGGTAATTTTTTCTTACTTAGCTAAATGGATTTTGGAGCCTCTATTCTGATGCTTGGGATTTTTGCTTTGAAAACTGAACAGGACAAAGGAAAAGCTGTCATCAATTTTAATGGAATTTTTACTATGGTATTTGTGAGGGCTTCAGCAATCCCGATGTGAGAATGAGTGATACATGCCATTAGGCCTAAGAGATGAGACAGTCTCGACACAAGATTTTGTCTGTGTTCATCTACTCCATCTGCAAAAACACTCTCACCACTAGAAGGCACAACTATGTACCATGGCTTCACCTGACCCCTGCGGTACCATGGCACCATTCATCTCCAAGAGACGAGACAAAAATAACAGAGATGAGGCCGACTGTCTGGAAAGCACCCTGCAAGAAATATGACATTAAGCAAAGCTGACTGCTTCTTGTCTGAGGGTTTTCTTGCATCTGGGTGGAACAGCCTTAGCTCTTAAATAGATGAGGCTCCTTATGATAGGTGCAGTTCAGACACCTATGCCTGATAAACTTTCCTTATGTAAATACAAACTAATAGTTGGGGCAAAGAGAAAACACCAATAAAATAGTATGCTATTACTCACCTTGCTAACTTACTGTTTAAATGAACAATACTCATGAATTCTACAAAGATAATATATGATCAACACCGCACAAAAGCACGTAAAAGTCATATGGAAAAGATTGCACTGAGCAGAAAATAAACATTTAAAGTAGTCTGATCCGTACCTGAAAAATTGTAATCAAAACTTTTGTTATATCTGTCTTTGCATAAAGCGTTAATGATAATTTCATGCTTTTTATTTAGGAAATATGTATCTATATATAATAATCATTTATACCTACAAATGATTGATGAATGCCAAATAACTTTATATACTGTAGAAGGGCAGTAAATCTGTAATTTAATGATTTAAAAATCATTGCTAAATACTAATTTTGCTTCTTGAGCAAACTTAGCATAGGACAAAACTTATAATATGTTTACAGTTTCATAACCATAATTTAAAAAAATATTAATACAACAAAATTAAGTGTTGATGATAACAAATGAGGGCAGGTATATAAATAATTCTAGTCTCAGTAAAATCATATCCTTGCATAGAATCATAATATTTAACTGAGATGTGAAGATTGCCAAAATAAGGTCCTAATGCATTTATTTTGGCTAAAAGCAGTGTGTTTACTGCTGTCTTTTTTCCATAAAGTGTGGCCATTGGCCATTCTCAAATAAATTAAAAATGTTCTTTGATGCACTGCATGAATCACAAATGGGCACAGAACTTCATTTACTGTTTAGGGAACTGTCATGTTAGAAATTCCCGCTCCCTTAGTTCAGTAACAGAGCTGGTGATTTGGTGATTTTTTTTTTTTCAATAAGCAATTTTTTTCAATAATGAAAGAACAGAGCTACAGAACTTTGGGAGGGGAGAGGACCACAGCTACAAGTTAGTTCAGGCCAAGCTAAACTTATCATTTTGGCTGAAAGAATGAAGAAAAATATTTCTTAAAATGATTCTTCCAGACTTTTCATTTCAAAATTTGAACAAAGATTAAACAAAAGGTTGTTTTCAAAATAATGTGAACCAGATTTTCCAGATAAACTAAAATTGTTCAACGTGGCCCCAAATGAACTTTGTAATGTTTGTTTTGCTGAACATTTCCCACTCCTTCCCAGGTTCTACTTGACTTGAACAAAATTTTTTTTCTAAGCTTTATTTCTGACAGGAAGGGGAGAAAATACACAGTTATTACCTATGTTGAAGAACCTATTGTTATATTACCACAGAATAAAGTAGAAAGCCCTGGAAAGAAAATGAGACAAAACTGTGAACAGTAAATTGAGATTACGACACTGCATAAAGGAATACTCTGTAAAGGAAAGTAATTGGAAAAAACTAAAATTTTTAGTTTTCTAATGAAAAGTAAAACTAAAATGTATTAGTGTTCGACTTTTCTTTAACAAATATGTCCCTAAAAATCCTTGAAGAATCACATAGAAATTATTAGAACATTATTTTTATTAGTTTATGGAAAACTAGATTCCCTCGTGACCCAGCAATTTCTATTTCTATTGCTTCTAGACTCTGTGGTCTGTATGACAATTGAGGCCATTATGCTTCATATTGTAACTCTTATAAATATATTTAAAGTAATAAAACTGAAACTAATTCTCAATTTTGAAGCAAAATGTTCCCATCCTTTTGCCTTCATTCTGGTGTAATAATCAGCAATGACTTCTTTAGTAGCTCTTAAGAACCACCATCATGGTAGATGCTGCCGAAACTCCAGGCCAGAAGAGATCCCCTTCCCATTCCCAGTAACGACTGCAGATTAAATACAACAGCTAGGTGGATTTTTACCATCTGAATTCAATAAAAGTGTAAAAAATAACCATCAGAGTATTACAAAGTGGCCCACAATAAAAATTCTCATTATTGACACAACTAACTCATTGCTCTTAAGCAAACATTTTAAATAGCATTATTTATATGAAGTCGTAAATATCACTTGTCTGGGATTAGGAAAAAAGAACACATTTGAATATAAAAATTTGGAGAATTTTTCGTCTTCTTTTATAATCATGATTTTTATGTCTGTGTTACAATTTTGTTGCTGTTTCCCCTGAACCTGTAATGAAACTATTTTAAAATACATGAGGTCAAACCTTTACCTGTTTCAAACATGCAATGCTTCACTTCAAAAAAAATGTAGTGAATGGCTTTTCCTATGCTCTGAGGCATATTCTGATTTTTACGCAACTGAACCAACTTAGTTACCTTCAGCAACACTCCGAATCCCTTACTGTAGAAGTTTTAATGTTAAAAGCACTTTGACAAAATCCAGCTTTATAGTCAGAGGGAGGTCACTGAAGCCACAAAAACATTATCTGCAGAAAAATGCAAATGAATGTCCTGTAAACCAAGATTCTATCTGTGCAAAATGAATAGCACTTAAAACTTAGGAACAAATAACAGCACGGCTCCCATTAGCTTTCTAGCCATAATTTTCATGGGACACCCAATAAAATGTTATAAGGATGCGGCTGGCACGTAAAATTCACTACAAGTCCGATGATGATCTGTTTATATTGTCTACCGGTTTTTGAAGAAGGTCAATCCAGAGATTACTTAAATTAAATCTAAATGGTAATGGCCTACAGCTGCTTACACTCACTGTGTTTGGCTTCATATTTATTATTAATGAAAACTCAGCGTAATTCTAGTCATGTCACACTTTTGAAGCCACTGTTCTTTATTTGTTCTTCCAGATATATAGTTCCACTATATTTATTAAACTCACTGAAATTATTGCTATCTAAATGAGAATTCATCATCAAACAGCCAGACTGAATTCTTCCTTTTAAGGAAATGGTCCATTAATGTACAAATATTATTATATTGTTCATGTCGAAAGGGAAGCACTGCTTGGTATTATTGACCCTGTGTGCAGCTAGGCTTTTCTCTGATTTGTAGCATAAGGAAAACATGCAAACCAAAATGGTCATTATTCTAATGTATGCCTTTCACATCCGTTTTGTTGCTTTCTTTAAGTGTAGCAAAATGGTGCCAGAAAGGACAACTAAATAATATTTACACTAATACAATGTACATGCATCATCTTAAGCCACAATTTTCACTTTCATCAACATATCTACAAACCGACAAATAAGCAATGAAACAACCCTGAAAAATCCTTCAGGGCATTCAAATTCATGTTAGAATGTGCAAAATAACTATCCTTGCTATATTACTGTTTTTTTTCTTGCTGAAGGAGGACAACTACCACACTGCGATGAATGTGTTTCAAATGTTTGTGTTCAAACTGTCTCCACGAAGTGGAATATCTCTAAAACCAACACATACACTAATGTAACAGAGGCAGTTACTTTGCAAGGCTTTTCTAAAATAGCATAGCATGAAACTCGAACTGTCAGTGCATAAATTACCATTGCCTTGAGGCTGCAATAACTTATGCATCCTTGTATTCACCCCCTCACATACCTCCCCTGAAATTCCTCTCTTACAGAACAGTCCAGATCTCCCCCCGCCACCTCTCCCCCTCTTTGCGGCTACTGTAACAATGTCATTACGAGCATGTAGGCTTGCCCATTGCTGTGTAGGTGAGGGAGGCATAGCATGGTGTGAAAAATGAGTGAAACAGGAGGGTTTGGGGGGTTATTTTCAAGAAATCTCTGCAAAAAATGTTATTGCAATAACTATATGTTCATATAACTCATTATTATTTGTCTACAGCCAGGCATAATTTGATTTTCTTCCTTTAATAAAATCTTGATCTAATTTCGGGTTATCATTGTCAGCTCATGGACAAAAACAACTGATCGATAACACTAGTACTACTAAGCAATAGGCAATTCTATCTACAGAGCAATTACTGACACCACTGTAGTCAGCTCAAAGGTTTGATCTTGCTCAGTCAATGTCAGACGACTGTTTTTTTTCCCCACTTTTTTTTTTTTAAAGAATGAAGCCTTATCTTGCTAATAAAAGATACGTTAAACTACCCAAACTAAAGACTAATATTTTCGCATAAAATTGTAATTTCCCCTTTTTTAAGTAGGGTAAAAGAAAAATCATTAAGAAATAAGATTGCAGTAAGTAGCATTATTTGATCTAGAAACACATTTACAAAATCTTTAGTCTTAGGAGCAGATTGTGACACAATCCAGTCTAGACCATGATGGTGTTATGTGTATATAATGCTGGCAAAATAACTAAACTGCACTGAAAGGCTTTTATACTGCAGTTCTGACTTAAACTCATCAAATTAAATTCTTCATGAATTAATGCACATAGATTGAGGTTGATGGAGTATATGACTTTGACATTTCATAAAGATGAGTGATAATTATGGATTCTTCCATATATTTTAGATTGCTCAGCAGGATGTAATGGCAACTGAAAATTACATCTAATAGAGGAAATATACTGTTTATATCATAACTTTACCCAACATTTTAGTTTATTTGATATATTCTCCCATTAGAACCACCCATACTTGGGTATGAATGATACCTCTCAAACTGAATAGAAGGCACCCAGGAGTTTTAGTAAATGCTTTCCCATGTTAATTCTGAGACTACATTCATTATTTCAATATCACCAAGGGGATCACAGTAGAAATTTACAGTCATACATAGCCTTTGCTACAAAGATGGCAATAATATGAGTTATCACCATGAACCACCTTGCAAAAAAGATACCTAAAACTGGCTGCATTATTTACTACATTTATCTGATGGCTTCAGGGTGCTTAAAATATTCTGAAGTACCCTGAGAAAATCTTTAAATACCATTGTTATGTATTTTCTTCTCTGGAAAAGGCTTCTTAACGATGGCTTTGTGACCTAGACAGCTTAAGAACAGACCAGAGCCAGTCTTTGGGACTGCTTTATATACCACATATAGAGAACAGAAAGGCTTTAGTAGACATTTCGTACATTTCATTAGGTTATACTAGAATAGCTGGAAGGGGCTTTTAATTTACAAAGGGGAAAGGAGCTTCAGCTAAATGCTCATGAGACATTAAGTGTTTATAACAAACAATACAACTCGGATCTGTCTTTGGTCTACGGTAGTATGGTTCAGTGCTGTGTATGGTGTGGCCATGCTCCTTTAAAAACCCATTCTCAAGTACAGTTGGGTACATTATCAAAATCTGTGTTATCAAAAATGAATTATTGCTCTCCTGAACGTGAATAGACTGAAGACATATATTATAGCTTCAAAAACAGCAGGAAAAAAAACCACCACACTATAAAAGTTTAGCACTTTATGCAAAAAACAGCAGAAATTACAGCAGTCCTCCTATATCTGGTGTGTGTACAGACCCAGCAATTCACTGCATATTATTATTATCAGCATTGACACAAATATCCCCAAAGCAAACACCACCTTAGAAGCTCCTAAAAAAAACTTAACAACCACTGCTTGGTATCTGCTAACCTTTTCAGACTGATGCTGTTTTATCATAACAGCATGGAACCGCGATGCTCGTAGCTTACCAAACATTCACATCTCAGCACAGATCACTGCACTGGGGCAGAGAACAGAAGTGGAGCCATGCTTCCAGTTGCTACAGGTCTGGTTTACAAAACTGCTCAGTTTCAGGCATGATGCATAAACCCACACTGCTCACTAAATGATTACTATCCTGGCAGAAACACCTCAGCTTCCGTAGACTCAGCCCATTCATCTGGAGGGTGCACAGATTTATTTCTCATGCAAATCCAGATTCCATGGTACACCCAGTTTGCAGAGCAGTGCCTGAGGAATCAGGCCCTAAAAATCAAAGGAGAACCACTCAGCAATAAAGGGGATAGTTTGCCATTGCAAGAGATGAAAATTCTGTGCTTAATCACTTTAATAAATTGAAGAACAGCTCTGACTGAATGCTGCTATGCTCTGCAAATCACTGGCTGGTGATCTGTTTCTTTGGGCTGTTAGCAACCAAGGTAAGTCAGAAATATTTTTAAGTGCAAAGTAACAGGCTGTGAAAACGATGAGCTCAGGATCAGGAGGAATAAAACTTTGGGTCACCTTTCTCTCCCAGTGATTCTTCTCTGCACCATGAATCAAAGCAAAAGAGTTGGCCAGCAAAAGCTATGCATCTAGAGCTGAAGGAGTGAATAATCGTTGTTACGGAGTATAAAATTCATGTCAGGAACTTTTCACTTTTTTTTCTATAGAGATTAATACTTAATCATTTTATGGAGGTATCCTGCACCTGGGGCGTAACAACCCCAAGCAGCGCTACAGGCTGGGAGATGGGTGGTTGGAAAGCTGCCTGGCAGAGAAGAACCTGGGAATACTGGTTGATAGGCAGCTGAATATGAGCCAGCAGTGTGCTCAGGTGGCCAAGAAGGCCAACAGCATCCTGGCTTGCATAAGAAGCAGTGTGGCCAGCAGGTCTAGGGTGATTGTCCCCCTGTACTCGGCTCTGGTGAGGCTGCACCTTGAGTACTGTGTTCAGTTTTGGGCCCCTCGCTACAAGAAGGACAGACAAGGAGGTGCTCGAGAGAGTCCAGAGAAGGGCAACGAAGCTGGTGAGGGGTCTGGAGAACAAGTCTTACGAGGAGCGGCTGAGGGAGCTGGGGTTTTTTAGCCTGGAGAAGAGGAGGCTCAGGGGTGACCTCATCGCTCTCTATAGGTACCTTAAAGGAGGCTGTAGAGAGGTGGGGGTTGGTCTATTCTCCTACGTGCCTGGTGACAGGACAAGAGGGAATGGGCTAAAGTTGTGCCAGGGGAGGTTTAGGTTGGATGTTAGGAAGAACTTCTTTACTGAAAGGGTTGTTAGGCATTGGAATGGGCTGCCCAGGGAGGTGGTTGAGTCACCATCCCTGGAGGTCTTTAAAAGACGTTTAGATGTAGCCCTTAGTGATATGGTTTAGTGTAGGACTTGTTAGTGTTAGGACAGAGGTTGGACTAGATGATCTTGGAGGTCTCTTCCAACCTAGACGATTCTGTGATTCTGTGATCCTTCATTCCACTGTACTACAGTAGTACACTGTTTTACATAGCGTCTGGAATGCATGCTCACAGTGCTATCAAGCTGTGAATTGCAAGGAGGAAAGTTTTTAAAAAAAGAAAAAGGTGTGATTTTAAATGTCTCATGAGAAACCAGAGAAAAACCTATCTTCTTAAGAGAAAATTCCTTTAAAAAATCCTTAACCTAAATACAATATGAGGTCACTTCACCTGCCGGATGAGTGGGTTTATCATAAATGCATTCACGTTTATTTTTCTTCCTACAAAGCATCCGAGTCATCTTTATGCATATTGAGACAGCTGATATTTTCTGGGAAGCAAAAGGCTTATGGTCAAACTAGTTTAGTCAATTGTTAAGTCTGAAGAAGTAAAATACATCTAAGAGGGCCAGATATCATACCTGAAGGAAGGTATTGAAGCTGTAACTGATATGTCTTTCATACAAAACTCCAAATTTAACTAAGTACCTTAAATGCAAAGCTTCTTAGTAGTCCATTAAGAGTTTCTTCGAAGGCTCGAGTTTTTTTCTATGTGAGAAAGGAAATTCAAGGTAAAATTTAAGGGAAAGTGAATCTTGTGCAGGAATATGAAAATCTGTTTGTCACCAGTAACCCAGCCACTGGCTTCCAGTCTGGCATTCTGTATGTCTCTTAAATCATAGCTCCATGTGCTCTGAACTCAATAACTATTTCCATAGATGTAAGTAGATGAAGATCAGGCTGTTACCTGATCAGTGCCTCAAATTTTCCATCTGAAAAACAGGATTGAAAACTGTTGTTTGCCCTACACAGATGCTGCTGATCTT